>NW_022107407.1:10751445-10784039 GCF_000313985.2 Echinops telfairi | reverse complement strand
TTTCCTCTATTTCCCTTGACTTTCCTCCTGTCCCACTATCAAGTTCAGTCCCCACCAGGGTTTCAGCAGTTCCTCTTTGTTACATTACCCTTGATCATGCCCTACCATTCCTCCCACACCCACCTCACCACCAATTTGGATCACTTGTTTTTCCCTTAACCCTGGGTTTGTTAACACCACTTCCTTTCCTCCCACCTCCCCCTCTCCCATGTCCCCCCAGAACTGTCGGTCCCGTTGTTTTCTCCTCCAGATTGTTCATCCAGCCTATCTTATTTAGACAGACTTGTGGAGATAATAACATGCACAAAAACAAGAGAGAGCAAATCCAAGCAACAATGTACAACAAAATAGCAACAACAACAAACCACTGACAATGAACAAATTAAAACACAACAAGAAAGAAAAGCTTGTAGTTAGTTCAAGGATCACTGGTCTTTAGGAGTGTTTTCCAGTACAGTCTGTTGAGGCACCACGCCCTGTACCCAAAGTTCACCTTCAGCATTCCCTGGGGATCTTGCTGCTCCTCCATTCCCTTGCTGTTCCGCTGCACTCCCCCAGTGCTTTGCCTCAGTGTGGTGGGATCAGATTTGGTGCAATTCCCACACTCTGTCTCTGGTGTTGTCCCCCGTAGGGCCATGGGTCAGCGAGGGGCATCATGTCTCATAGTGGGGCTGGCCATGTGGTCCTCTCTGTGGACAGGCTGCTCTAATTGGGGTCATCGTCCTCAAGGCTTGGTGGGCCAGGATGTGCTCCAGTCTCTCCTCCTCCCCCGTCATCTGCTCCTGTGTGTTCCAGTCTTATAGGGGCTATTCTACTCCATCCTGTCAGGTTATTCTAAGTCAGAATGGATTTGACAGCATTGGGTTTGGTTTGGTGGTAACTTTTAAAACTATTTATGGATAGTAGTCATGTATAAATTATACATTGAGATGGAAATCAAGTGCAATAACTGGACAAAGAAAATACAGAATTTCATGAAGAAAGAGTGAGATGAGGACATCAGGTTTTACAGTATGCCGACCTTTTCTTGCTGTCTGGTACTTTTCAAGCATTACTGAGGGGAGCACTCTAAACGGTTCTATGATGCTTGGCTGCTGAAGGGTGACAATGGCTTCAGCATCCTCAGGAAGGATGGGATTAGAGAACAAGAAAGGCTGATTGTTCCCACTGCCAGAAACAAGGTGAGCACGGAAAGGGGGAACAGATGACAAGGATCTACATGTGACATCTTCCCTGGGGGACCAACAACAGAAAAGTGAGTGAAAGGAGGTGTCGCACAGGGCAAGACATGACAAAATAATAATTTATAAATTATCAAGGGCTCATGAGGGAGTGGGGAGCGGGGAGGGAGGGGGTAAAAAAAGGACCTGATGCCAGGGGCTTAAGTGGAGAGCAAATGTTTTGAGAATGATGAGGGCAATGAATGTACAAATATGCTTTACACAATTGATGTATGTATGGGTTGTGATAAGAGTTGTATGAGCCCCTAATAAAACGATTTAAAAAATAAATACATAAAATAATTTTTTTTAAAAAATGAAGTGCCAGTCACAACAGTCTAACCCACAGGAATCTTAGCAGGGACTCAAAAGGGGAGGGAAGATCTGAACAAGCTACCCAAATGTTGTCTGATAGAAAGGACCAGGAAAATTCAGATTGGGGTGGTAGGCATACATCTGACTTAACTCAAGACAATAGCCTCTCACTCAAAAATACTTCATGGAAATAGAGTCCTCTTGAGGAAGAACTCTACAATGCTGCTATAAAAATACTGTAAGTTTTCCTCAAAGTCTTCTCTATAAGCACCTGGAATTATTTTTTAGGATGACTAGGCCATGGGGAGAGGGAACTAGCCAGACCACTATATAGCCTCTGAATGCATGCTAATCATGGAGATTCGATGCATTGCTATGGACTACTAGTCATAGAGTTGTGGTCCAAGTCCATTTCACAGTGGGACCGGTGGGTCATATCTATAATTGCTTCCCCAATTCCTCAATGTACTGTGGGAAGAGAATTACTTGCTACTGGCCCAATCCCTACATAGCTCAATACACAGATTACACAGCCAATGAAAACAGGAAAGACTAGATGGACCCCCTGGAAGTTCCCTTCCCTGTTGAACTAGTACACCAAAAGCAATATTGCGACACTGGTGGGTTGGGAGAGATTAGGACTACCACCAGTCTTAGAAGGTGCTAGAATACTGATTCTCCTCATAAACACACCTGGATGGCCTGAAAAATGACAGTGGAGTCACATAAATGTAGTTAGTTAACTGACTCCATTATTTCAAATATGCTATTGTTACAATGGCAAAACACACAGCCCTGACTCTGCTATATGACAACTGGCCTAACATCCCTCACAGTGTCAATGTAAAAGGACCACCAGAGAGCAGTCCCAATCACCTGGCAGGAGCAACAATACAAGTACATTCAATCACCACTTAAACTCCCCCCCCCCCAAGTTGTCACTTATTCAATTTCAATGCATGGTGCAGAACTATGTGCCAAAGGGGTTTCAATGATTTGATTTTTTTGTAAAGTAGGTAGCCAGGCCTTTCTTCCCAGGTGCCTCTTAATGGATTCAAACTACCAACATTTTAGTTAGCAGCCAAGTCTGTTAATAGTTGGAAGCACCCAAGGACTCCATTTCTCCTCAAGCCTGTATCAATAATCTTATGGTCTCTGTGATTACAGAGACTGAGATTGGCACTCTATGACCCCATGGCAAAATCTGGCCTACTTCCTGATTTTATGTGGCTCACAAGCTACGAATGGTTTTCCCTGAGAAATAAACTTAATGTAGCTCATAATACCCAAACAATCACTACCGGGTCCTTTATAGAAAGTGTGCTGGCCTTTGTGTCAGTTATCAATTTATAACCTCTCACTTCAAGGAGCCTTGGTGGTATCTGAGGCTACTCAATAAGCTGCTAACCACAAGGTCAGTGGTTCATACCCACCAGTCACTCTTTAAAAGAAAGGTGAAGCTGTCCACTTTCATAAAGATTTAAAGTCGGAAATTTAAAAGGAGCTATTATATTCTCTCCTACTGGGTTGCTATAAGTCAGAGTCAACTCAATGGCAGAGTTTGAGTTTTGCCTGTCAGATGTGAATGCACCCTTCAGTATGCGGTCATCGCTCTCTCTCTTTCTCTTTTTAAATCATTTTACTGGGGCCGCATACAACCCTTAACACAATCCATACATACATACAAATGTGTCAATAACATTTGTATATTTGTTGCTATCATCCTCAAAACATTTGCTTTCTATTTGAGCCCATAGTATCAGCTCATTTTCCCCCTTATTTTGTCACGTCTTACACTGTCTGATGTCTCCTTTCACCCACTTTTCTGTTGCCTGTCCCCCAGGGAGGAAGTTATATGTACGTCCTTGTAATCAGTTCCCCCTTTCTATCCCACCTGCCCTCCACCCTCTGGTATCAACACTCTCACCACTGGTCCTGAAGGGATCATCTGTCCTGGATTCCCTGTGTTTCCAATTCCTATCTGTACCAGTGTACACCCTCTGGTCTAGCTGGATTTGTAAGGTAGAATTGGGATCATGATATGGGGACATGGGAAGGACGGGGAGGAAGCATTTAAGAACTAGAGGAAAGTTGTATGTTTCATCGTTGCTACCCTGCACCCTGACTGGCTTGTCTCCTCCCTGCCACCCTGCTATAAGGGGATGTCCAATTCCTTGCAGATGGGCTTTGGGTCTCCACTCTGCACTCTCCCTCATTCACAATGATATGATTTTTTGTTCTTTGATGCCTGATACCTGATCTCTTCAACACTTCATGATCACACAGGCTGATGTGCTTCTTCCATGTGGACTTTGTTGCTTCTCAGCTAGATAGCCACTCGTTTACCTTCAACCCTTTAAGACCCCAGACGCTATATCTTTTGATAGTGGGCACCATCAGCTTTCTTCACCACATTTGCTTATGTATCCATTTGTCTTCAGCAATCATATTGGGAAGGTGAGCACACAATGATACGACTTTTTGTTCTTTGATGCCTGATATCTGATCACTTCGCCGGCTCATGGGCCATCTATCTTGTAAAGTAGGTAAAAAGTTTGGCTTTCTCAATGTAGCGAAATAGAGAGGCATTGCAGAAGGTTTGGTACTCAGTGACTGGAACGACTGACGGAGCTCTGCCACAACAGGGTGTCCAGTGTGTATAGTTCCTTAACAATCATGTGGGTCCACTCCACAGAAACTGGTGCCCTGAAAGCTCCCCAGCCCAATGGGCCTCTGACCTGTGCCTGTGTCCAAAGGCTTATCCATGTTGATGTTCTGGTCCTCTCTGCAGATTTTATGCTCAGAGGATTCACAGTGAATTGATGCTTCCTCTGTAAGCTCCTAACATGGTCTTGGCGTGGCTGAATTTGGCATGCAGTCCAGAGAGTTCTTCCCCTCATAAGTCCCATCACACCCATGATGACTGCTTGCTCTCGTGTGTCCACCACTGCAGATCTGCTTCAGCCCAGCTACACAAGAGACTCTTCCTTCATCGAGGAGCCTTCCAAGTAATTCTCTCATCTCTTACAGTTATTTTTCAATCTCAATTAACCATTCTTTATACAAAGGGGCTTCAAAAAGTTTGTGGATAAATGGAATTAAAACATAATGGTATTTTCTCATAGACTCTTGATGTCTTAATTAATAGTCTATAATTTATTTCAAAATTCTAATATACATTGCGATGGCACACAGAACTCACAATGTTCATGATTCAAGGGTTTATTAAGGAAGTTAACAAGTTGTAATACCAGTGAGAAATGCTCAGGGTTGTTTATCAGGACAAGTAACAAAGTTCTGTCAAATCTGCTAATAAATGCCCCAAAGACATTGCACTCTGCTATAAGCCTCAACCTGAAGGCAGCCAACTTAAGTTCCATGGGTCAACAAAACCCTGAACTAAGTGCCCAGAGGCACCTTACTTCAGGAAATCTCAGCACAAAGGCACTCAGCTCCATTTCCATGGTTTAGCAAGTCCAACTTCCCCAATTAAGTGCCCAGAGGCACCCTACTCCACAAACTAGCCTCCTGCACAAAAGCACTCAGCTTTCTTGGTCCTGGGATTTCGAAATCCATCATTTGGTTCCATGCTCTGGATCCTGCTTCTGCTGGTGCTCGTCTTCTGAATCCAGGAGGTTCACTGGGCAGGGATCTTGGGTCCACCTCTGGGACAAAATCCACTTCTAGCTTTTGCTGGTCATGAGATCCCTCCTCCTACTTCTCAGATAGTCCATTTTATACACAGCATGACAGTTATTTAGGGAATCCTGTTGAAAATTACTCATGTAAATCCTATCCGGATCTTCCCCCAACTTGTTTATCAGATTGTGTTAGTCTAGATTGAGAAACAAATTCATAGACACTCATATGTCTATAAGAAATAACTTTATATCAAAGAACAAATTAAGAAAACATCTCAGCCGGGTCCAGATCAAGTCCATAAGTCCAATATAACCCCATATGTCGATACTAGCCCATAAATTCCTCTTTAGACCCATGCCTTCATGCAATGATGCTGACTGCAGGAAAATCACAGGTCAGCGGGTGGAAAGTCTTGTGGATCCAGTGGTGGTAGAAGCATCTCAGCGCTGGGATGGGTCTCCACATGGCTCCTCCACCTCCAAGGCTCTGGCTGCCATCAGTGTACAACCATGTGGCTTAACAACAGGATTGTCTTGTGGGGAGAGTATTTGTGACCTGCCTCCAGTGAGCTATTTATCTTCGTAGCACCTCCAAATGAGGGAATCAAGCTGCAACCTGATTGACAGGCTAAATTCCACCCCTTCACTCTTAATAGTCTCAAGTTATGTAACTACCACACAGACCCATGCAGGAAAGGCCAATTGGTAGGAGTTAGCGACTTTGGCTTCTGCCTATCACGGCAATAGAGTCCAACTCATAGCAACCCTATAGAACTGCCTTTGTGGATTCCTGAGACTACTCTTTATAGGAGTAGAAAGCCCCATCTTTCTCTCGCAGAGCTGGTTGTTTAGAAGTGCTGACCTTGTGGTAAGCAGCCCAATGTGTAACCCCTACACATGAGGGCTCCTTTAATAGTGACTTAGAATCCTCTCAAATTAATACAGAAATATAGTCAACAACTTGAGGACAAAGTGCCCCTGCTTCTGAGCATTCCCGCAGAAGCCTGTTGATTTGTTTTTATAGACATCATCCTCTCCTAGAAGAGATGGGAGAGGGAAAGAAATTCTATAACAAAACAAAGTCATCTTCATTATAAAAGAAAACCAGATCCAGACAATAGTCACCTGGGAATATTTATATGTCCTTTATGACAAAGAAAATAAGGAGAAAAGGCAAGTAAAAGGGAACATGCAAGTGACAAGACGAAAAACACAAAGACAAATTCAGCAATCTAGGCAGCTAAACTTAGACAGCTAAGAGATTATCAACAAATAATGTTCAGGATCACCTAGCGGGTGCGAATGAATTGTTCTGGGCTGGCAGTCTAAATCCATTTAAAACAGTACCACAAAAGAAAGACTTGGTGATCTACTTCCACAAAATTACAGCCATTGACACCTAGGGAGCAGCTCTGTCTTAGCACACGGGTGCCATGAGTCAGAGTAGACTTGGGTTTGGGGGGGTTCTAGGTGTTTAGTAACATCAGTATTTTTTTAAAAACTCACTGTGATTGAATCAATTCTGACTCACAAAATCCTATAGGACAGGGTAAAATGTCCCTTGTGTGTTTTTGAAACAGAACTCTTTACAGGAATATCAAGCCTCATCTTTTGCCAGTAAAGCTGCTGGTGGTTTTAACTACTGACCTTGCAGTTAGCAGCCCAATGGATAATGACTACACTACCCAGGCTCATAACCCTTTCTGTTTTCTACAAAAGTCCTGTAGAATTCTAAAAGAAAAAAACTTTTCATTTCCTTACAATATTTATGTTCAACAATTATTACTTTTATTTTTCCAATCACCTCAAATTAAAAGTCTGTTGATTCCAGACAAATGGTTTGAATTTTCCATATTTTAAAAACTATAATATACCCTTCTCCTCATTTATTGGTATGGTTAGGTTTGAAAGACCTGGTCATTATATTTGAAAGACCTGGTCATTATATGGAAAATTGTTGACTGGTATCCTATGACTTCGCCCTATCACCAGAACTGTGCCCATCCCACTGTATCCCTGCTGAGGTCATGTGCTGCTGCCTCCCCACACCCACCCTTAACTTCAGAATATTTTGACCCCTTCCACTACTTACAGGGAAAGTTGCCCAGTTGGCCAGACCCAGAGTGGCCTAAGAGCCATCCCTCTACTGCCTTCAGGATGGATGGTCCAACTCATGCTCTCAATGAAGCCTATACACCCTTAGTGGCTTTGTTAGGAGAAGAGGGGTTCCTTGTCCTCTGTGGGAGTCTCTGAAGCCCACGAGGCACATCTGCTTGTTCCTTGCTTGGGTGTCCTCTGGCTCTCGTTGTATGGTCCTGCCTTCCCTCCACCTTCATGTCCCAATGAGAATTGACAATCCAGAACTTCTTCAAGGCCTTCATGGCCAAGCCTTACTTCTTCCCCCTTGACCTTAAACAACAGCTGCCATGGGCCACTCATCCATGGACCCCCATCTAGGTTGCCTGCACCATTCTTACTGGTTCCTGCCCAGGAAGAGGCATGAAGGGGCTGGTCAGCTGACATGGAGTTCCATGAGTTCTAGGCACTTGAGTACCCCATCTCAGGGCTCCTTCTGACTGTAGCCTGGTCTGTCCATGCCACCTATTATGGCTGGAAGCTAGGGCCAGACCCTGGGGCCCTGGAGGCTCCCCAGTTCTGAGATGGCTCACCTTCAGGACATCAGTTGTAGCTTCAGGACTCTGTGGGCACCAATGACCCACCAGGCAGCATCCCATCTCCACCAGCCCACCCTCATTTCTGCCAGCACCACAGTGGCTAGAGACACCAATTCCCAGCTTCCCTTCCAGGAGATGAAATATCATTCAATAAAAGGTTCCTTTATGCATGTGCATGGGGTCCACTGTTCAGGGACTCCATCAAGCGGCTTGGCACTCATTACTACCAGATGTGTATTGTCCATGCGCATAGTAGTCGAAATAGTCGGACATATTTTTTTTCTATTGTCATAAAGGTAAAAACATCACATAGTAATACAGTCAATAAATGAGTAGTAGGTATAATGTTCACTTTAAATGCTGTAAATGGATGAGAAAGAGAGAAAAGTAGAAACCATAAACACTACTAACAGAAATGAAATAGAAAAATGAAAGTTACTATGGAATTACCGTATTTCCAACCATATAGCGTGTCGATGTAAATAGCATGCACACAGACACTCACAATGCAGCCAATAGTTTGATTAAAAACATATTACACATGTGTTGTTCATTAAAAATACAATGATACAATGTACAGAGATCATTTATTAAATTCCAAGGGATCTTCTGCTAATTAAATTAATGTTACATGTAAAGGCCATGCGAATATACCAGAAGGCTTAAAAAATAAATTGTTGAGAAACGGGAATTTTATGATACACAATGCTTAAAAAAATCAAGTTAAAAACACTGAAAGTCAATAGATACAATAATCATTTAAAGGAGCTATCCCAGCCATCTCCCAGCAGATTAAATGAATAATTTAATTAAAATTCTAGGGCGGGATCTAGCAAACATTAGATTTGATTCATACTGTGCTGGCAAGCTTCAGTCCTGCCTCCACCTTTGTTTCTTGTGGTGTGTCACTAGTTAAACTGATTCCTGGAGGGGTGATCTCCTTCTCCTAGAGTGGGGCATCTCTCTCACATGGTGGCAGTGCCATGCATTTTCTACAGCCACCCTGCCATTTCACACATAACAGATTTTAAGACGGATGCCTGTAGTCGGCAAATGGCTTGCTCTAGACTAAATATGCTTTTACCCTTGGGCAAAGTTATAAAATCTTTTTTTTTTTCCCCTAGCCTCTTCACTGCAGGAAACACAACACGTCCACCAAGCTTCGACTAGCCAAGAATTTCTTTTTTTTCCCCCCTCTCTCTTTACTCCCTCCCACCTTGTGTATATCTAAACATGCCCAAAATTGTGGTCCCTATCTATTTAGTCATTTCATTTCATTCCCTTGTGTTTAACCTTGAAACCCAATTGAAAACACTCTTGGCATTAGTGTCTACAGACAGGCACACGGGGGCTGCAGCGCTGGCTGCCTGACTGGGCGTGTGTGCTTTGATCAGCTTAGGTGGTGCAAAGCCAGCTGGCTGCAGCACTGGCGTTGCCCAGGGAACAACAACTGAAGTGTGTACTTCCCGAGTCTGCACAGGAGGCACTTCTGCACCATTGCCACTGCGTCGCTTGCTGTGCAGAGCTGAAGTGCTGCAGCAGCCAGAGCTATAGCACAGCTGGTGCCCATTAATGCTCTCACTATGGCAGGAACAAGAAGCTGGTTTTAGAAGCTTATTCTTTCCACTGACGAATAGGCTTATCTTGCTGCCTTGTTAATGAACACAACAGCCCTCACCAACCCAAATAAAATGGAGGAATTATTATTTTTTTAATCATCTTAAGGATGTACTCGTATTATTTTTTTTTAAATAATCCCTGCTGACTAGAAATAAAAGCAGCCGTCCTGCATCCCTACAAAACAATGTGAGCTTTTACTCGTTGTATCTCCCTCTCTGCCTTGTCTTGACTTTGTTGGATGTGGTTCCAAAGGTAGGGAGCGCAATGGGGTGGGTTCCGAGTGAAACAGAATAAAAGACAAGCTTTAAACACACCTCATTGATCAGCAATTTCGTTTTATGATGCACAGGACAGTTGTTTTGTTATGGTGGATCTCTCCATGAACTACCTCCGCCCACACACCACCCCCCCCAAAAAAAAAAAAAGAACAACAACAAGAAAGCAAGGGGTGGGGATGGGGTGGATTGCTCGGGAGGCTTAGCAATGTTTTATGAATTTATATTACTTTTTATTTAAGATTCTCCAAGGACTTAGCTCATTTCAAACATTGAAGATAGCTGAAGTTGGTCAAACTGCAATTTTAATTGGATAGTTTGGGGTGAAACTCACGAAACAGAAGAGAAGTACATTCTGTGGGTAAAATATCACAAAACCTTTCTTTTCAGATATCTGGATACCTACAAGCTCAATGAATCATAGTCACATTAATGATTTTTCAAACACAATTGAATTAAAAACAAACAAAACATAAGCCACTTGTCAGCCCAATGAATTTAATATGAATTCTTTAAAATTCCTTATTTCTATGTTACCCATCCTAAAATATACCAATATAAGATTTTACTTTTTAATAAGGTCTATGAAGATGACATACACACATCCCAAACATCTCTTAAGACAAAAACTGAGAGCTGGTTTAGTACTGTAAAGATAAATTAGTCTTAATAACCATGTTCTACCTTCTTTCCTAATTTAATTCCCCACCCCATTTTTACAGTCCTCACTTAAGAGAAATATAGAAAATGTACAAATCTCTTTCACACCAAATAACAAGTTTGCAGGGAGTCCAACTGTCCCTAATCTGTGGTTCCCACATTTGTCTAATAGATTAAGGTTTCATGTGGATTTGTAACACTAATTGCAAAGCTAGTTACTCCCACATAAGAGATCATACAAGGAGTCCATTTATCCAGTTGGTGTCTGGGTCCCACATCCTCAAGCTCGCTTCCTTTACCACCACAGCATATATTGTATATAACCACATAATCTCAGGAAATAAGTCGCTGGGACTCACTTAGGACTAGAGTCCCGAGGACACCAAGATCATTTGACACAAATGTCTGCAAAGGCAATGTTCTACAGCCTGCTATGGTACCTTGTGACTGGAGCCTTAAAGCTCATGAACAGTAGCACCCACGGTGCTACTATTGGTTTCGTCCTGTCTGGAAGTACAAAGAGTGATGAAAATTGAAGATGTATGAAACAATGGGTTAAAGGACCATGTGAACATTAGTCTCCATGACCCTTAGACCAGAACTACAGATGGCCAACTTCCACCACCAACTGCTCTGAAAGGGAACCCATTGGAACAACGGGTCTCAACCTGTGGGTCACCGCCCCTTTGGGGGTCCAACGACCCTTTCTCAGGGGTTGCCCAATTCATAACAGTAGCAAAATGACAGTGATGAAGTAGCAACAAAAATAATTTTATGGTTGGGGGGTCACCACAACATGATGAACTGTACTAAAGGGTCGTGGCATTAGGAAGGTTGAGAACCACTCCATTAGAAGGTCCTGGGTTGTTTTGGAGAAAAACGTGGAACAAAACTTAAAATTTCTTTTCAGAATGAAGGCCAAGCTCATGGTAGGATACTGATGGAACCATGAGATTATGGCTCTTACTCATTCTTTGGGTCTGGAAATGAACTCAAGGTAAGGCTCAATTTTCAGTCAATAACAGGTCTATAAGGAAAACAGTAAAACTAAAGAGGTAGACACACCTCAGAATAATCAGCCATTTGAGATCAAAAGGGCAGAATTGACCTACGGATAACATTCAGAAGGGTTAGGAAAAGAAGAGGAGTGGAAATAGAAAACACAAGAAGAAAGTGAGATAAGTGATGGTACATTGTGGGAATTCCAATCAATGAAACAGAAAAAAACAAAAAACCGTATGAATTGTTGTCTAGAAAACTGATCTGCTCTGTAAACCTTCATCCAATCCACAATGAAATTTAAAAACAAATGAACATATATCAGAATAGCCTAGGTTATGAAGTAACAAACAAGTTGAACAAGTTAAAAAACGTTTCATAAAATAAAGGATTATTTAGTGCACTGCAGATTGACTGGGACTTCATTCTAAGGCTCCTCATTCAGAAACCATCTCAAATTTCACCTTGTTGTAGAAAAGGGAAAAGGCCTCTGAAGGAAACCTCACCTGAAATTAATGCTTTAATTTCAGTAGTAAAATATGTCAGTAGTAAAATAAATCACTCTTACTCAAAACACACCAAACAAACAAAATCATTTGGTTCCCCCAACCATAAAGGCATAGCTTTTTGTCAAGGATTTTATCTTACTTGGATCCACAATCAATGCTGATGGAAATCACAGTTAAGAGCTCAAACGATGCATCGCTTTGGTAGATCTGCTGCACAAGCCCAGATAGAGTTCTTGAAATGCAAGGATGTCACTTTGAAGACACAGGTGCCTGACTGAAGCCATGGTATTTTCAATGGCCTCATATGTATGTGAAAGTTGGACACTGAATAAGAAAAACCAAAGAAGAATTGATGCATTTAAATTATGATGCTGGCAAAGAATATCGAAAGTACCATGACTGCCAAACAAATCTGTCTTGGAAGTACAGCCAGGATACTCCTTAGAATCAAAGATTCAAGACTTCGTACTTTGGACATGTTATCTGGGAAAGGCCATCTTATTTGGTAAAGTGGAGGGTCTGTGAAAAAGAAGTAGTTGCATAACCGGTGGTAGTTGCATAACTGGTGGTAGTTGCATAACCGGGTGTCAACTTGAGACTATTAAGCATGAAAGGGTGCAGTTTAGGGCCTGTCAATGAGGTTGCAGCTTGATGACTTCATTTGGAGGCACTATGGAGATAAATAGCTCACTGGAGGCCAGATACACTCTCTCTGCTTTGTCTTGCTGGTGACAAGCCACATGGAGCTACACTGATGGAGCCAGAGGCCTGGAGTTGGAGGAGCCCCGTGGAGCCCCACACCACCACTGAGATGCTTCCAACACCACTGGATCCACAAGACTTTCCATCCACTGGCCCGTGATCTTCCTGTATTGGCTGTCATTACATATGTCCTATGAATCTGAAGAAGAATTTATAGACTGGTATCAGACATATGGACTAATATCGAACATTTTCTTCTTCTTCCTTGTACTCGTTGTTATTCATGTAATTCTTTTTTAAACTGTGGCAAAAATATACACAACAAAACATTCTCTATTTCAACAACGTCCACATGTATAATTCAGTGATTATACCCTTCATGTTGTACAGCCATCATTGATATCCTTTTCCAAATTATTTCATGACCATTAACATAAACTCAATGCCCCCTAAGCAGAAACTTTTCCTCCTTCACACATGGTAACCATTGGTTAAGTTTGGTTTCTTTCTTTTTCTTTTTTCCCAAGACTTCTTTAGAGCGTTGAAAAGCAGAGAGGTTACTCTGAGGAGTAACGTGTGCCAGAGTCAAGCCAAGATATTTTCAATTCCCTCATATGCCTGTGAAAATTGGACACTGAATAAAGAAGACCAAAGAAAAATTGACGTGCCTGAGTTATGGTGCTGGTGAAGAATACTGAAAGTACCATGGACTGCCTACAGAACAAAAATATGTCTTGGAAGAAATAAAGTCAGAATGATCCTTAGAGGCAAGTTCTGTGAGACTTCATCTCATGTACCTTGGACATGTAGTCGGGAGAGATCAGTCCCTGGAGAAGGACATCGTGCTTGGTCAAGTAGAGGAGCAGTGAAAATGAGGAAAGCCCTCAAAAAGCTAGATTGACACAGTGGCTGCAACAATGAGCTCAAGCACAGAGACTATTGTGAGGATGTGCAGGACCGAGCAGTGCTTCATTCTGTGTGTGGAGGGTCTCTGTGGGTTGGAACGGACTTGATGGCACCTAAGAACCACCACTAAGCAGGAGTTGGAATCAACTCTATGCAACGGGCTTGGGGGTTAAGTAGTCCCAAGGTTCGGATATCACACAAAAGCTGCAACCTATAAGCATTAAAAGTCAAATTTATTTACAACTTTTCTAAGCCAATGAATAATTTTATAACTTTTATCATTACATAGGTTAGATATGATGTACTATTTCAAAAACTTTTACTGCTAAACAGTTTCCATGTATTTCCAGTTGTCAGACACTAACTTCCACAAAGCCCCAGAAGACCACAGACGAACATGATAGGATAACATGCAAGAGGCAGTGTTCCAAGGTACATCTTGGAAGCTTGGTAAAATGGAGCATGAGGAATATTCAGAATTCATGATATAGAATACTGAAGGTTGTGAAACTTTCAGCTTGTGTCATCTTGGACACAAGGTGTTTTCTTATGTCCTATGATCTATTCAATAACCTTGAAAGCATTTTTTATAAGCAGATGTAAAAGGCAGTCTGCTCTGGTGGGATATGGGGTACCTTTTATTTCATTGTATCCCACAGAGCACCCAAGATAGTGACTTGCAGATCATAAGTACTGAGATACCACTGATGAGTGCACCAGAAACCTTGCTCCCCTGCATTATTATGTTAATCCTCACAGCAAGCTGACAAGATTGGGGCATCAGTCCTACATCATTAGGCTCATTTGGAAATGTAAGACGAGGAAAGCACAGCTCAGAGCAACTAAGCAACGGGTCCAAGGGCACTCAGGACCCCAACCCAAATGTTACTCCAAAGCCACGTTCTTGCCTTTACATACTATTGTGTATTGGCTAGGAACAGTGTGTGCCTGAAATTGAGCAAGAGTCTGCAGGTAGTGGCTGCTTGAATAAATGAGTGTTTAATTATTACCAAGAGGAAAGGGAGGTCTTGTTAGCTCCGATCTTCCAAGCATCAAGAAACTTGCCCAGCAAATAATAAGCACTTAAGGATGATTACTGAATGTTTGAATGTTATCCATTCAGTTCATTCACACACTCATTCACTACCCAAAATAAATCAGATTCTACGTTTCTATAAAAGAAAAAGAAAATCAATGATGTTCCTTCCTTCATTTCTTTTTCTTCCTTAAAATATTTAAAACTAACTTCCTTTATGCTTGACAGTGTCTACGTCCTCTTGACCATTACACTGTCTTTTACTTCCTTTTCACTGAGTTATTTCTGTGGCAGCACTTTGTCATGTTATCTGTGTGCGTGGGTTATGAATATGTCTTTGGGCGCGAATTTCTAGCAGATTACTCACATAAACCTAATGAGTTGAAGAAGACATTGCTAATTCTGGTTTGCTAATGAGTATATATTCCATTTCTCCCATCCCCAACTTGACACATTTGATGTGGATTAGAAAATTGCATGTGATAAATTTTGACAATAAGGAATCACTGCATAAAGGTTAAAGCAGCAGATAGGAGAATCAGGGCTAGAGTTTCATTTCCAGTCACTTGTGACCTTGAAATGCTTTTATTCTATCTTTCAGTTTCTTCACTGGAAAACAAAGGATATTATATCTCATTGCTTCTACTTGTACTAACTAGGTACAAGCATCTTCTAAAATAAAGATCACTCTCTGATCTCAAATTTAAAAGAACAGTTCATATATGAAAATTGAGCTATATTTTAAGACCCTTTAGGAGTTTAAAAATGGCAATAAAATTATTTAACTCTTTCAAAAGTTACCATGGGATAAACAGATGACTATGAAATACCAGATGTTACCACAGAAAGAAATTATCCATCCTTCAGTCGGCTTTGGTATTTGGAAAGTTCTTCTGCTACTCTGCCTGGCAAGATCAAGTAAATAACCGTTATTAATGGCTGTAGGAATACTATTAATAATTTTTTTAAGTACTTCCAATTACAAAGCTAGACCATTATTCCGGTCCTTGAAAGAACAGATGCTGACTAGAATTCTGTTGCTAAGCAACAGGACTAACTCGCCTCTTCAGTAGGCTTTTCAGGTGTCAGCTTTTTGACCTGTCAGCCAGTGTTAGAAGGTGTCAACCACTTGACTTGAGTCCAAATGTGCAGATCCCAGTAGACAAGACCGACCTTTTCCTGTCTCAGAGAAGGACTTCCTCCTGGATTGTAGACCCAGAGATTGAGGCATCGTAAAGGCATACATTAACTTGTGTGTGCCTGACCTCCAAATACAGATTCATCTTATTCAAAAGACATCACATGTGGATGTTCACTTACTTAAAGCTAGAACAGGGGTAGAGGAAGGTGTAAGGCTTTTTAAGCAAGATTCTAATTCCAACAGCAATTCTTCTATAAAGCAAGTTCACAGAAGCATCAGTCAATATTCACACAGTGCAGTGTAGATGTAGGTTACCCAACTCACATGTAACCTACACATACTCTACCTAGTACACTTGTTTTCTTTTAAACTACACAGCTGTGTGTGTGCACATAGGAACACTAATACCATCTCACTTTGATAGCACCAAATGCTTTTTCAGATGCTTTCCCATCCATTATCTCATTTGATTAAAATGCAGTCTTTCAAAACCATGATTTTCACGCACTACTCAGCTTTCTGGAGTTTTAATTGCCCATTTTGCTTTCTTCCTAGGCAACAGAACTGCTCTATTAATATCTCCCTGCTGATTTCAGGGGAGAGGGGAGACAAGGGAAATTTCATTTTGATATTAATTGGCAAATTTCTCTGCTGCTTTCTTTCTTGACCTCTCACAGTGCTCATTCTTTTTTTCCCTCTTCTTTCTCAATCATTCCCTGTCATTCCCTTCTATCTAGGTTATCTCTCAAATTATTTCTCAAATTTCAACCTCATAATGTCCTTCGTCTCTATCCAGACAGTGGGTGCACAACAATGTAACCTCTTGTGTCTCCAGGATATCTTGAACCAATGGGAGGAATACTTTCCTCTGAGAGACAAGGAACTTTGAAACTAACAGTCATTATAATGCTGCCAGATGCAGACATCTGTTCTCCATCCTCATCTCACTTACCATCATGGCACATCTGTCCTAGTTTCTCATCCTTGCTCAATACGCTGCACTGGGCTTCAAGGCGCCACGTTCTTCTGACCTCCCAGGTGCATTTACTGCATTGTCCTCCCTCTTCCCAACTTCTATATGTTAAGCGCGCAAGGTCCTTTCCTCAAGCCTCTTTTTCCCATATAACGTTTTTTAAGATCATTTTATTTGGGCTCATACAATTCATCACAATCCATACATACATAAATTGTGTAAAGCACACTTATGCATTTGTTGCCCTCATCCTCAAAATTCGCTTTCCACTTTCCATATAACTTTAAATACCCTATATTTTGTTGGTTTGTTAGATGCCATCATGTTCCGACCAGTAGTGACCTTATTCATGACAGAATGAAACACTATTTGGTCCTGTGCCATCCTCACAGTTATTCTTATGCTGGGCCCCTGATGCAGCAACTGCATCAATCTCTCTCATCAAGGTTCTTCCACGTTTTCGCTGCCCTTCCATTTTACCAAGCTTGATGTCCTTCTCCAGGGACTGGTCTCTCCTGACATGTCCAAAGTATGTAAGAGGAAGTCTTGCCATCTTTGTCTTGAAGGAGCACTCTGGCCTTACTTCTTCCAAGATAGATCAGTTGTCTTTTTAGTAGTCTATGGTACTTTGAATATTCTTCGCCAGCACCACAATTCAAATGCATAGATTTCATGCCACATCAGGGGGCTTCAATAAGCTCATGGATAAATGGAATTAAAAGACACTGGAAATTTTTTCACAACCTTTTTGAGGTCCACTTGTATATGGTGATAACTCACCAATTTAGAGTTCCTAAATTTAGTTCCCCTAAAATACTAGAGTCATAATTATCAACCGCCTGTCCAGAAACATAATGTGATTTCAAACTGCACTCATCTTCCCAATCTTTCCTCCTCCGCAGGGTTTCCGACCTCAATAAACTGCACCCACCACTAGTGACCTGAATGCTCCAGTAAAAACGATATTGTCATCATCCCTGATATTCGATTTCTCTCACATGTATTCAAGATAACATATCCAGAATTGTGCCAGGTCTCACTGTCCCCATTGGGACCAGCCAAAATCTAGCTACCATAATTTCTCACTCAGACTACTATGAAAGTGTTCTAGTAGGTCAGACCACTGCTCTGCTCTAAACCTTCTAAGAACATCGCGTCTCCTTTAGATTAAAAACAAGAGGCCCCTCTCTTGTCTTCATCTCCTCCAACTACTTGCTACCCATCCCATCCAACATAATTTTCCACAGCACTTATTACCAATCTTAGTTTCCTACTTACTTAATGTCTGTCCCCTCCTCCTCCACAACATTGTAAGGAAGGCAAGCATTTTGCTTTGTATACACTATCTGGTGCCCAGAATAGAGAACAGTGTGTAGCATTAAAAAAGCTCAATAAATATGTTAAATGAATAAATGATTGGTACTTTGTCTCAAGTGGCAGTTTCTCATCATATTTAGAATTATGGCCTCTGAGGTCCTCTATCATACAGTCCTATTAATTCACTGCCCTACTTCCTATCCTTGTGCCTTCTGGCTCACCAAACTCCTTCTAAACGAGCTTCCTATTGTCTGGCAGCTTGCACATGTCTGTGCCTTAGTTTCTTAGTGCTGCGATAACAGAAATACCACAAGTAGTGGCTTTAATGAACTCAAGTTTATTTTCTCTCAGCTACCTCTGTGGCAGAGGAAGATTCTTTTCTCTTTTCAGCTTCTGTTCCTTGGAGATTTCAATGTGATGTGACATCTGTCTTCCCCCACCTGTGCATCCTTCTCTGTGCTTCATCTGCCCTTTCATATCTCTAGTGATTGCTTTGGGACACTCTTTACATTGATAGTGACTTCTTACCATAACCAAGAAACCTCTTTCCAAATGGTATTACGTCCACAGTATGGGGCCTTAGATGCACAGCATGTATTTTGGGTGGACACATTGGATCTATTACACTGTCTTAGTTACTCAATGCTGCTGTAGTAGAAACACCACGTGTGGATAGCTTTAAAGAACAGGAATGTACTGCCTTTGCTTTAGAGGCTACGAGTCCGAATTTGGAGTGTTATAGCTAGGACCTCTCTCTCTGTGGGCTCTACCGAAAGATCCTTGTCTCTTTGGTTTCTGAAATCCCATGCATTCTTGGGCATTCCTTGGCTTGTACAATATCCTCACATGCTGTATTCCACCCTCCCTTCCCCCCCATGTGCGTCCACTCTGCTCTTTTTATAAAGTACCACTCTAAGTTAGGACCCATTCTATTCCCATAGGGCTATAAAAGAAGAAAAAAGGTATTTCCAAATAGGGTCACATTCACAGGCAGATATTAGGACTTCAACATATCCTTTGGGGGACACAATTCGATCCAAATCAATACTAAACATATTCCCATTTCAGGGCCTTGACATGAGTCGCTTTTACTTCCGGGAATGCTATTTTCCCAGATCTTTATGCAAAGACATACGCTAGCATCCTCTTTCTCCTACTCTTCTTCAGCTGCTCCAAATTTCACTTACACAAGAGGGCTAACCCTACATAAAAGAGAGCAAGCTGTGCTCTCTTTTGTTGTTGTTGTAGCTTTTTTTTTTCTCAACTGTTTTCTTGGCACATAATTTACATATCATAGAATTAAATAGTTAAATCATTCAAACATATAAAGGGGGAATTGTACAATCACCACCAAATCCAACCTACCCCGTTTCCCCGAAAATAAGACAGTGTCTTATAATAATTTTTGCTCCCAAAGATGCACTAGGTCTTATTTTCAGGGGATATCTTATTTTTCCATGAAGAAGAATACGGTACATATTTGTTGTTTATTGTTTTATTGAAAGAGACCTCGCACTTCCTGTCTGCTCTGGCTGTGCTGCGGGCAACAGTGAGTTGGGCGGTGGCGCCCGCCGCTACGGTCCAGAGTCCAGAGTTAGGGTAGCTTCGGGGGTCCGTATTTTCAAGGGGGGGCTGCCTTATAGTTCAGCGAGAGGCAAAACTGTAAGTAGGTCTTATTTTCAGGGGATGTCTTACTTTCAGGGAAACAGGGTAGAGCATTCCCTCCCCTCATGTTTGATTCGCCCCAAAGCGAGGTGCAATCACCATCAGTTCCAGTGCTCCCTCCCTCTCCCTCCTTCATTATTTACACCCAAACTCCCCTTCCCCTCCCTATTGCCCACCCATCTCCCTGACATTCCCTATAACACCATGTATCAGTTATCAGTGTACATCCACTCCTCCTGCACTTAACAGCAGAGAAACCCCACAGAAAATATAGCATTGAAAAACAAATCACACTAAGGTGGTAAGGATAAAATCACATTATTATAAAGGCAAAAATACAAATAACCCGTGAGAGGGAGAAGACCCCGACCCCCCACCCACACCCACACCCCATCAACATTTAAGAAGCCAGAAGCTTGTTGGGTTTTTTAAAAATCATTTTATTGGAGGCTTATACAACTCTTATCACAATCCATATATACATCTATTGTCTCAAGCACATTTGTACATATATTGCCATCATCATTTTCAAAGTATTTTCTTTCTACTTGAGCCATTGGTATCAGCTCCTAATTTTTCCCCTCCCTCCCTGCCTCCCTCCTAACCCTTGATAATTTATAAATTATTATTATTTTTTCATGTCTTGCATGGTTCGATGTCTCCCTTCACACCCTTGTCTGTTGTCCATCCCCCTGGGAGGGAGTTATAGGTAGGTCATTGTGATCGGTTCACCCTTTCTCCCCCCACCTTCCCCTTCCCTCCTAATATGGCTACTCTCAATATTGGTCCCAAGAAGCTGTATTCCCTATGTTTCCAGCTCTTATCTGTATCCATGCACATGCTCTGGTTTAGCCAGATTTGTAAGGAAGAATTAGAGTAATGATAGTGGGGGGGACGGAAGCATTAAAGAACCAGAGGAAAGCTGTCTGTTTCATTGGTGCTATACTGCACTCTGACTGGCCTGTCTTCTCCCCACAACCCTTCAGTAAAGGGATGTCTAATTGCCTACCTATGGGCTTTGGGCCTCCACTCCACACTCCTCCCCTCATTCACATTATGATTTTTTGCTCTGGGTCTTTGATGCCTGATACCTGATCCCATCAATACCTCATGAACACACAGGCTGGTGTGCTTCTTCCATGTGTGCTTTGTTGTTTCTCAGCTAGATGGGCTCTTGCTTATCTTTAAGCCTTTAAAACCCCAGATGCTATATCTATATAGTCAGGTACCATCAGCTTTCGTCGCCACATTTGATTATGCACCCCTTTGCCTTCAGCGATCATGTCAGGGAGGTGAGCATCACAGAATGTCAGGTTATTAGAACAAAGTGTTCTTGTGTTGAGGGAATACTTGAGTAGATGCCCAATGTCCATCTGCTTCCTCAATACTAAATCTATAAATATATGTACATAGACCTATTTCCCCATGGTCATATATAAATATATTTATATATGTACATGCCTGTATTTAGATCACCAGTGAAGTTTTTGTCATGGAACATCAAAGAGATACTTGTCCCCAGAACAAATTCAGAACATGTCTGTGGGGACGTCAACTGCTCAAGTATCAAGTTCTATCCAGCATAATCAAGGTTACAATAGTCTTTGCCTGCTAGTAGGGCTGTTCCAGATTCTTGCCTTTGTCTAGGCAGATCTACCAGCAGCTCAGTCTGACTGTATACTTAGCAGATGGATTTTTGGGCTCCCACTGTCTTCCACAGTCTTCTACAAATTAGGCGTTCATAATTTTAGCTCTGATACTTTTCGCTTCACCATATTTGAATTTTCTATTTGTCATCTTTGGATCACACTAGCTGGAGTGCTTCTTCTATGTGGGCTTTGTTGATTCCTCGCTTAGATGTCTGCTTGTTTGAGTATAAGACCCCTGTCACTATTCAGCTTGACAGCTGGACACCACCTACGTTCTTCACCACATTTTGCTGCAGCACCCTGAGTGATATAGAGCAGGGTCATGATAAAAGAACGAATTGTTCTTAAGTTGGAGCTAGGATTGAGTGCAAGCCCAGAACTCCACCATGGATTTATGCATTATTTTATTTTTTTTTTCTTAAGTAGCTTGGGCCTTAATATATGTCATATCATTCCATAGTTCAATCATATCAAACCTGTTCTTTTTAGTATGTATTCCTTAAACTCAGATCGATTTTTCTTTATAATATGTCTCTCCTCCTAAACTGTATTTAAAACAGGTTTCAGAAGGCATCTTTTCTGCTCAATGCCCTATCCCTAGGATCTAGACTGGAGCTGGCAAATAGTAAATACTCAGTAATAAATGCTGAATAATTTTGATATGTTATTATAAATTGGACAGAAGACAATTTGTAGGAGACATATTTCTCTTTTTATATGTAAAAGGCTGAAAATTTATGATACCTTTTAAAGATACTATTTCACTTCTTGTTAAAAGTACAGCCAAAATGCTCTTTAGAAATGAGAGTGGCAAGACATGTTATCAGGAGAGACCAGTCCCGTAAAAAGGACATCATGCTTGATAAAATAGAAGGTCAGTGAAAAATAAGAAAATCCTCAATAAAATAGATTGACAGAGTGGCTACAACAATGAGTTCACACATACACTTACAAGGATGGTGCAGGACTGGGCAGTACTTTGTTCTGTGAGTCAGAATTGACTCAATGGCACCGAAAAACAATTTCACCACCCAATTTTAGTAGAGGGCTGGGTCAGAGCTTGGAATCCGGGGTCATATGTATGTTCCCAGCAAGCCAGGCCACAGTGAAGAGGAAAAATCTCCCCTAAACTAGACCACAGTAATTGACTGCTATACCTCTCTAAGAATTTTTCTAAGGTTCTTAGTTTTAACGCAGCCTTCATAACAGCCTTTGTCATGTGTGCCATGTAAAACAAAGGGTGGTACATGGCTTTCCAAGAGGGAAAATTATAGAGAAAGGGAAGCAAGAGAGAGTAATGAAAGAAAATGGAAAACAGAGGAACAAACTGTTCCTCCTCAAAATAAGAAGGCATATATTTTTGGAGCACATCAACAGATGTCCGCGTCCATGGGAATGAGAAGATTGGCTGTGACATGCAGCAAATAAGGCGAAGCATGGCAAACATTGAAGGCCCTTCTCTAATCCACCAGGACTAATTGCCATACAGATTACAAGTGTCAGCAGACAGTACTTCTGTTTCTGCTTGGACAAAGCAATAAGGGCACAGGGAAAATATATTGTTATCTCCTATTGCTACCAGTCAAGGCAAGGGACTCAGAGAAGGGGAGAGAGATACAGAATTCTTGATATGCCAAGAACCAACTCTCAGTTTTCTGATCCAGAAATGAAATCACAGCATATGTTTGAGTAAAATATTGGTTCCTGCCAAAGTTCCTGAGTGATTCCATCATCTCTGGCATTTATAAGGAACACCTGAATTGGTGGATGTGAAGGCTAGAGTCCATACTGAGGAATACGCAACCACTCAGAATGGCATGTCAGTACCGCCCAGTATTAAGACACATACATTTGGAGGTCAGGAATTCAATTTTTTTGCAATTAGTATTCACATCAATGCAAAATGGGATGCCATCTTACGTGAATAGTACATAGTTCATTACATACCTGAATGCCTTCTATGTCTCAGACTGTGTTAGTTGTTGAATATTTATCAGTTATAACCTATCTCCTTTCAAAAAGGAGCCACACAAGATAGCTAGTTGCTAAATGTATTATGATATACATAAAGCCTATTTATAAAACATAAGATTTTTTAAAAAAAATAGTTCTATCCCACACAAATGCATAGATCCTGAAAATAATGCTTACCAAAAAAAATAAACAGAATTAAATCTTGCATCTATCACATTTAGCGTGTACCATTGGGAGCCTGGGCATAGTGGTTATGTGTTGGGCTGTGATCTGTATGACTGGAAGTTCAAAGCCAGCAAGGGAAAAAGACTAGGCTTTCTAGTCCTATAAACAATTACAAGCTTGGAAGCCCACAGGGGGGTCACTATGAGTCAGTATTGACTGGAAGGCACTGAGTTTGGTTTGGGGGTTTATTGGGAACCCTGGTGGCAGAGTGGGTTATGTACTAGGTGGCTAACTGTAGGGTTAGCAGTTCAAAACCACTAACTGTTCCATGGGAGAAAGATGAGGCTATTAACGTCCATAAAGATTCACAGACTCAAATGCACAGGGCCAATTCTACTCTGTCCTATAGGCTTGCTATGAGTTAGAATCACCTTGATGGCAGTGAGAGATATAGAAAAAGTATATGAGGTGACACAGTAAGGGAATGAGGATATGAACTTCACCAAGTACTCTTCCAATTTTGTCATTTAATCAAAATAAATATAACAGATCTGAAAATTATATAGCACTATTATGGTTTTATAAGCAACACCAAAAACATTTACTCATAAATAACTCTCAAACCCACTGCCATTGAGTAGTATAGTACTTATACTTCTTGTAGTTATACTATACTATACTTATACTAACTTACACTATATTTATAGTACTGTCATTTTCTTTTCTTGGGAGAGTCTATAATTTAATATTACACAAGGATTGGTTTAACACAATCATATTTCCATGGCTACTAACTAATAAGTAGCAGTCAGGATTCAAATGAAGATCTATCCAGCTCCACTATCTGTACTCTTTGCATGACGAGGGCCATGAAGACACTAGACTGCACAATCCAGCACAATTCATATCTTACTCATAGTGCTAGGCCAGGAGGCCACCACAGCAGCCACTACATCCTCCTGTCCCACTTTCTCAGTTCTCTGCAGGAAGTCTTCAGGAGATAATTTCATTTTTTGCTACCCATTAAATCACTTAAGAAATGTTTTAACACCACTAAAGCCTGGAGCCTGATTGATATCCTGATTCAATGGTCTGGAGGAAGCCCAAGCATCAGTGCTTCCCAGGGTTTTCAGGTGATTCTCATTTGCAGCCAGGTTGGAAATTATTACACTAAGTGGTTGACCAGTCATTTATTTTCTGCAAATGTTTGTCATTTATTTATAAAGCATAAATTATTCATCCAATAAAGACTTTGTACCTAGTAGGTTCTAGGTACTCTTCAAGTTGGTTATGTTGATAACCACGTCTTTTATTTACAGCTAGCCTACTATGCACCTTAAAAATAGATCTTTTAACCCTCAAAGCAATCTTTCAAAATAGATATTATCAACCTTTCTTTCTTTCCTTTTTTTTATTAAACAAGTAATAGCTCTTAGTTATAAGAACAGAAGAAACTCAACCTCGACTCATGTAGCTTCAATGGCAGAGCTGGGATTCAATCCCAGCTGGTGCTTCCTCTGATACTAGGAAGCCTTCCTGTGATTAATAATCACCAAAAGTACTCAGCTACATAAAAGCAAGTGTTGATAAGAATGACAATAGTATGGCAATCAAAAGAATCCTCATTTCTTTATAGCATTTAACAGTTATTGGAAATGAGATGGGAGGTAGAAGAGAGAAATATTTTTCAACAAACAAATGAGCAACTAAAACAAATAGAAACCTTAGAGTCGTGGTCTAGAGAAAAGTGCCATTAGTAGAAAAAATACAAGTGTTGCTCACCACATGAAATAAGATGAGCCATTTTAAATAAACAGTACAAAATCTTTTTGTTCAATTGTAGTTTTCCAAACTAATCAAAGTTGTAATTTTTTTCAACCACATGAATCTCCTAAATCCTCTTCCATCTTTTTTCAGTGCTTCTTTTGTTGTCTTTCATTCCATAGTAGAAACAATCTTTAAGAAATTATTAAATCACAAATCTACTGTCTGGTGACATGATTAACAGAATGATTTTCATTTAAGTCAGTAACACTCTGCCATCTATCTAAGGCCCATCACTCAACTTCCATGGCCATGTTCCAACACATTCATTCTATGAAGGTCTACCAAGGTTTACCAACACTCAGTCTGGTAAAATGACATTATAAATAGGTTAATGACTTTTTCTACCTTGAGATTACCATGAAGCCCTTTCCAAGATGCTTGATGATGAACAGAGAGATTCAAATTGTCCTGTCAGTCTATGAAGTGCTTGACGGAGAGTCCTAGATAGATTAGCAATGTTAGCTTAGCTTTTTTACCCCAAGGTAAAGAGTGGGATTCCAAATAAATCGGCGCTACAGGCCACCAGTGATCCGTGCTGCCTTCAGGGGATCCTTCCACCCTGGGACCTGTTTTAGTTAGGAGAAGAATCAGTAGCATGCCCGCTTCAAAGCCCAGTCAATCAGTGAATATTAGACTAGTTACTATGTCCAACTCAGCTCTAATCTCTCTCTTCTTTCCCACACCCAAGACAATCCTCGTGACTCTTCTAACAGGTATTGGAAGTAAGTGACAGTTTGCACAGGTGTCACCAGGCAAGTGGGTGAATAATTTTTTATTAATATGTTCTAGTTAAGACATACCCAAATAAACCAAGAATTAATTGGTATTATTTTAAGGTGGTGATAAAAAATCATCTTCAACATAATGAAAGACTACTTTGACTGAAGTTTCTCTTTAAGGTGTGCGCAGTTAACTGAGTCTATTCAGTAAGAAAGTTGTTTTCTCTTTAATTGGATAAAATAGGGACTATTGCAACACCACAAGCTCTAAAAATTTTTACAGATATCAATAATTGATACCTTAATAATCTCTTAATGATGTCCAAGTATAAATTTAAAATCATAAATGTAAAACTACCTGCAGTAAATATTTTTAAAATATTATTGGAGGCATAAATGATGAAGAATTTTATTAACTTAGGGCCATTTTTTTTCATTAAGAGCATTGTCTAGTGCTAACTACAGGAGGGGTCATCATAATTATGGCATTGCTCTCAGCCAGCTCGGCAGAGTCTGATTAGTAACCTGGCTTGAATAGTAAGTCCGAGCTCCAGAATTGTTGTGTGACACTACGTTATTTAGCTTTACTTTCCACATCTATAGAATAAAGATGCTATCATTCACATAGTAGTAGACCTATTGCAAGATAGCACCGAGCTCAGTTACAGATTGAACTGTGTCGCCTCAAATATGTGTAAAAATCTTAACACCTAGACTTAGGAATATAATTCCATTTGGGAACTGGTCTTATTTATGTTAAATAATTTTATTAGCATATGCCTCATATCATACAATTTAATCATTCATTCAAATTAAGAAGAGTTGCACAATCATAACCATAATTTCAGAACATTTTCTTCTCATACTCCTTTGTATTTAATAGTTGTGCCTGAAAAATAACATTTTGTTTTGTTTCAAAACAGAAAATATTTAAACCTTCCTCATTCATGGAATAAATCCCTGAGATGTGAAAATAATCTTAAAGTTTCTTCTTTCAATGCTAATCTCAATTTTAACTTGCTTATTTGTAAAGCATCTCTGTTACTAAAGACACATTTCCTTTTCTTTTTTCCCCCACGGTTCATTCACATCAAGCAGTAAGACATGCCTAAACCTAATCACTTTTGAGATATAAAAAAGAGCAGAGTAGGCACAGAAACCAGGGAGCACAGATGGGGAAGGAGATGATACCTGAGAATCCCTTTGAGGAACTGAGGGATGCTGGGAGCAAAGAAACAGAGGACATCTTTCCCCTGAGCTTACAGAGCTTTCCTGTACAGCCAGTGCCCTGCATTTGCACATCTAGCTTCCTAAACTGCGGGAAAATAATTTCTGTTCTTTTAAGCAAGCCATTTGTACAACTTGTGTTATAGCAGCACTAGAAAAGTAGATCAATAATGGGAAAAAAATGCCCATGCTCCCAATAAAGGTTCTAGATTAGTTACTTATTGAAATTTTTCCTATATCTGAAGTTTTATTAGGCATATTTTGGGATGAGTTGAATTTGGGGATTTCTGAATCTGAAAGACTAGTAGGACCCTCCCAATACAGTTGAGGCTCTCAATAACACTGTAATCAGATTCTCGTTTACATGCTAGTCTAAGGCCAGTAAACCTTTCCAGTGAAGAGTTAAGCAGTATTTTTGGCTTTGTGGGTCACAGCCTCTGTTACCAATAAGTAACTGTCACTGTAGCACAAAGGCAGCCAAAGATAATATATAAATGAGCATAACTGTGGTTCCAATAAAACTTTATTTATAAAACCAGGTGGTAAGACAGGTTTAGCCTTCTGATCATAGTGCTGACTCCAGTACAAGACTATGAAAAGGTTTTGTTCTGTTTTAAGTGAACCCAAGCAAATCCTTCTCTCATTTTTCATTCATTACACTCATCAAATATTTTTCCACTGTCTACTATGTCCAGGCATGTTCCAGTTTGTAGGAAATATATAGTAATGAGCAGCTTTGAATCATTTCACATGACAGTGATTGACTTACAGCTTTTTTGGTTTCATTTTTTTTAATTAATCATTTTATGGTGGCTCTTACAGCTCTTAGAACAATCCATACATCAACTCTATCAAGCACATTTGTACATATGTTGCCATCATCATTTCCAAAACATTTTCTACTTCAGCCCTTGTATCAGCTCCTCTTTTTCCCTTCCCTCTCCCACTTTCCTATCCTTCTAAACTCTTGACAATGTATACATTATTTTTATTTTCATATTTTAAACCATCCACAGTCTCTGTTTCTATTTTTCGTCCCCCTGAGGGGTGGGGGGTTGTGTGTTGATCATTGCGATCGGTTCCCCCCTTTCCCCTCTTCTCCCCCTACCTTCATGTTATTGCTATTCCCATTATTATTCCTAAGGGATTTATCTGTCCTGGATTCTGTGTGTCAAGAACTCTTATTTGTAACAGGGTACATGCTCCAGTCTAGCCAGATTTGTAAGATAGAACTGGGGTCATGATAGTGGGGGCTGGAAGCATTAAAGAAGCAGAGGAATGTTATGGCTGGCTTGTCCCTCCCTTGTGACCCTTCTGTGAGGTGATGTCTAATTGTCTACAGAGGGTCTCCATTCCAACCCTCCTCGATTGCATCAAAATGGTTTTTTGTTTTGGGTTTTCTGATGCCTGATACCTGAACCCATGGACAACTTGTAATCACATGGGTTGGTGTGCTTCTTCTATGTGGGCTTTGCTGCATCCCTGCTAGATGACCACTTTTTTAACTTCAAGCCCTTAAGACTCCAGATGCTATATCTTGTAATAGCCAGGCAGGGCACCATCAGCTTTCTTCACCACATTAGCTTATGCACCCATTTGTCTTCAGCAATCTTGTCAGAAAGGTGAGCAACACAGAATGACAGGTTATTAGAACAAAGTGTTCTTGCATTGAGGGAGTACTTGAGTAGAGGCCCAATGTCCACTACCTTAATAAATAATCTATAAATACATGTACATAGACCTATATCCCTATCATTATTTAGTAACATATTTACATATGTACATACCTATGTTTATACCTCTTTGGATGTCTTTTGCCTCCTAATTCTTTCCTCTATTTCCTTTTACTTTTGGCCCGTCCTACCCACTATCATGTTCGACCTTCATTCGGCTTTCTGTACTTCCTCTTGGCTACACTGCACTTGATCAAACCCCACCGGACACTCTATTTGGGTTTCGTGCTGGACTGCTGCTATCTGTACCTTAGTTGCCCTAACAGATGCTCGGTGTGGTTTTTCCGCTGGGTTTCAAGGACTTCTTTGAGCTACTGGAGTAGCTACATGGATAGGCTTCCACATATCCCACCTGTCCAACCAGATCTGCATCTCTGCTCTTCGCCATTTTGCAAATTAAGGTTCCTTGTAACATTAAAAAATGGGTTCTGTACCTTTTACTTACACCAAAATTTCACTAAAAAAATGGGTTCCATGGCTTTAATAATGAAGTTAGAAAGGTCGGGACAAAATAATACAACTTTATGGATGGCTGGGTGGTGTGGATGGAATCCAAAGTTTTGCTACAGTCAGATTACATCTATTGCTTCCTCTGGATCTATCAGGCCTATCACTGACACTGAACAAGATAAAATTAATCTAAAGGAATTCATAGATTCCAAAGTCATTGGATATTACCTGAGATCTTACTATCTTGATGGTGCTTATATATTGGCTCTGTAATAATGATTCTTTCATTTCCTTAAGACCCCAGGGAGGCTATACATACCCATGAGACAAACTAAGGCCAGGGCTACAAAAAGCCAACTCTGGTGTTTCCCCAAAAGTAGTACCATACTGCTGGATCTTCCTAGGGAAGATCTGTTAGTGCTTATATTGATAGTACCCCCAAGTTTTGTGAGGCTCTCTGATCTGCTATTACGTAAAGCACACTATAGGCATTCAAGCACACTGAGGCATGTTTAACAAATGGTCAGATAGCAGCTGTATTCACCAGGATGTCTGACTCTCTTCTCCAAGTTCTACAAATGAGTCTCATCTAAAGACACTTGATCCAACCATTTCGAGATTAATCACTCCCATGAAAAAGCGTGAGTGCTTCATGTGAAAAGAAACCTGATGCTCTCAGGGACAGTGTCATGAGTGAAGCTCACCTTTCAACTGGGATATAATCTGACTCAGTGTTAATCACTCCCTCCCTCTGCTGGAACCGAACTCTTCTCTTTTCTTGGGAGGTGGGAAGAGGACCCCAAATCCTTCTCTGCAGGAAAGCTTCACCATACTGCTATGAATAAGGTCCAATGAATTCTACTGTTTGAAGATTGATGAAATAATGGGGTGAGCATGTATAGCTCTCTGCTTGGGAGTTCTAGATGTCTAGGAGCCAAGACTAACCACATTACATGCTACTTTCCATTAATGAAAGGTACTGAATCGTGGACTTCTTTTTTCTTTTTTCTTTAGTGGCCACCACATCTCATTGACTTGTCTCTTAGGTGAACCCCCATGCCCTTCAGTCCTTCTTACAACACTTGATTTCAAGTCCACTCACTGTCCTGATTGCTATGCTCTAAAGGGGCTTTGGTTAGGCAATTTCCTCTCCTGACAGGATTCCTAGAACTAAATGCCACATTTCCAAAGGAACATCAAAACGTTTTTATAAAGAAAATGGAATTAAAGGATAATGGAGGAATTTTTCCACAAATGTTTTGCAGCTCCCTCATATATGTAATCTGACCAAATATTTCCCATGTTGTGAGGATTTTCTTTTCTTTGAATGGATCCCTAGCATAAGCTTTTTTTTTAAATAGGCAAAATGTACTACTAACTTTACCCCATCTAACATCCCCGATTGTGGGTGTGCTAGACAGGGTTCTCTAGAGAGATAAAACCAAATTGCTGATAATATATTTATTTATAAAGATAATTAGATATATAACAAGAAATGAACTGTTAAATCATATACAGATAAATATATAATACAAGAAAGGAACAGTTAAATTATAAAGCACTACAAATGGCTCAGTGCAACTCACTCCCGTGAGAGAGAGTTCTGAGGGACTAGCAGTCCTTCAAGTCTAGTCTGCTGCCAGATCTTCCTCTATTTATAGAGAGAGCTAGGCTATGTCAGCATAGCAACCAATCACAAGGCAGGTCACCAACCACCAGTACCCAGCTCCAGAGATGTCTTAAAGGGACCTCAACTTACAGCGACACAGTCCACAGGCTAGGTGTCCCACAGGTAGTGTAGCCTTTACATTGAGGCACAAAACAAGCAAGGCAGCCGCACACTGGTCTGATAACCAGAGAGCAAGAGACAAGAAAGGGGAGGCTCACCAAGCCATTTATCTCTCTGCCCTTCAGTTAATCCCACTTGTGTTTATTGACCAGGCTGGCACAATAAACTATCTCAGTGGGTATGTTTTACATTTCAAAAATGAAGATATCCTCTCTCTCTCTCTCTCTACACCCCCCCCCACACACACACACACACACACAAATAGGTACGGTATTATAGCCATCTGTAGCATAGTTCCTTTTTTGTTATGTAAATCATGAAAGTCAGACATGCTGATGGTCCATATGAAATTGTATATGTCCCTACAATGTCATTAACCAAGCAGTGTTTCTTATTTTAACAATCTGTACACCATGTGGTTCAGAGATGGCCTCTTGAATCTACCATAAGTCTCAATCTCAGCTCCACCACTTGTTTATGTTTTTCTGTCCATTTCAAAGTAAAGTAATTTTATACGACAAAGTAGAATTGCTTCCTGGGGCTCCCAAGGTTATAGTATTTACAGAAGCAGATTGCCACATCTTTCTCTCCTGGAATGGAAGGTTTGAACTAGCGACCTTCGCAGACCTACCTATTGTTGTTAGGTTCCATGAAGTTGGTGTTCCCTCATACCCACCTGACATACAACACTGCCCCATGCTGTGCTAGGTGGGTGATATTGTTCACGTCATGTAAATGCTCAGTCCTCTAGGTTCTGAACTTATACAGTGAAATCTTTAAAAATCAAGACTCCCAAGTTTTCCATATGAGACAGGGTATAGTCTTACTATTCTTCCCCCCTGCTCTTTTAGTAGAAAATATTTGAGTTTTCTTTCTCTGATAGTATTCCGCCTGACATAAGTTACAGCTTTTGTATATTTTACTGTACAATAAAAAGGTCAAACTACATGAGGTTCAAGATGTCTTTCCACAAAAATTAGATCTAATGATACTAGAAAGGAGAGATGCAGCATGGTAAAAGTTACTACACTGAAAATTGTTACTGAATCAGTACATGAATAGTTTTAAGTCATATGAAATCACCACTTTAATAGGTGTTTAAAAATCAAATTCCAGCAGTTTCATATAGTTAGCCTAATACCAGTGGAATGTCAAACAAGACTCAACTTCTCACTTTTATAAGGAGAAAATAAATACTTTGTCTTAGATTTTAAAAGTCTGTTTGTGTGTTAAAAGAGAGAGAGAAATAGAGAGAATTTTCTCTACAAAATATCCATGATCTATTTGTTTTGGTTTATTTTTATCATTTTATTAGGGGCTCATACAACTCTTATCACAATCCATACATATATCAATCGTGTAAAGCGCATTTATACATTCACTGCCCTCATCATTCTCAAAACATTT
>NW_022107407.1:10739014-10750134 GCF_000313985.2 Echinops telfairi | reverse complement strand
CATTTCATTTCTTGTTATATATTAATTACCTTTATAAATATATATATTATATTATCAAGAATTTGGTTTTATCTCTCTAGAGAACCCTGTCTAACACAGATGGATACACCAGATTTATTTTCCTACCTCCCAACTCCGCCATTTCTCCTTTACTTCAAACATTCTCAGGCATCAGAACATGTGGGATTAATCAGGTCACAGTTTGGTTGGAGTGTAAAGAGAGAAATGGATCTGCAAGGCCTGCCCCCCTTTCTCTTGCTCTCTGATTATCTGATGATTGGACGAGCATTCTGCTGCTTTAGCTACTTCTCTGCCTCAATCTGTGAGCTACACTGCCTGTGGGCCAAGCCAACTGTGGATCGTGATGCTAGACCTCAAGACCTGCTTTGCCATGCTGCTGGTGCATAGACCGCTTGAGCTTGAGGCTGGTGGCTCCTATTGCCTTGCATTGCTTGAGTTTGATATCCATCCCATCCAGGCCTGCTTCACTAAGCTCCCGAGCTACTGACTATTGTTGTCCAACGCTGCTGTTTGCTGCCTGGCTTGCCTGAGGGAGGACTCTGTTTTCTGCTTCTTTGACCTTGGACCTGGCAGCCCTTGTGAGTTGAAGAGTTTCCAGTATATTAACTATTCCACAGAACTGAGTTGATCTGAGCCTTCTGTACTGTTGTGTGGACTAATTAGCTGTTTTATTCCTTCTAGCTGTATAAAGCATATATACACGCCCACACATATATAATCATAAGTATCCTGGTTTAATTTCTCTAGAGAACCCTACCTAACACAATGACTTATCATAGACTCTTCTTGCCACTCCATATTTTCTTGAAGGGAAAAAAATAATGAACAAAAATAGGAAGCTGCACATCACCCATGTTTTATAGGACTGTGGTAGAAAAACACTATCTTATATAGCTATTGGATAATCCAGAAGTGTTTATAATGGCTTCCAGTGGTTCGTTCTGGTTCAACCCCCTCCGGAGAATTTGCATTGCCAATCCAGATATACTAAATCAAAGCCTACATTTTAGCAAGATGTACAGATTGCCGGGGGAGCTATAAGAATCAGCTGGAAATTTCATCCAAATGTAGACCAGATTCAGTATGTCTGGGGTGGAAAAGCAAAGTCTCAGCAGGAGGTAGAACGGGAATGAAGACGTTCAAAGCCCTGATTTATAAATCACTGGTCATTCATATATACTAATGATTAGGTTAGAAACAAATGAAGGGACCAACAAAACCTGTAAGCTCACCTGCTCAGTGGGAGAAAGAAATGTTTTTTACTCCCATAAAGAGATACAGTCTCAGAAACCCAGAGGGGCAGTTCTCCCCTGGGCTGCAGGGTGATATGAGTCAGAATCTGCTCTATGGCAGTGAGTGTAGTTTTTTGGATAAGCCTGTAATCAACTTATCCAAAACACTAATTTTTGTTAACTCACTATAGCACATTCTTTTGCATATCCTTCACTGTGAAATGTCTTCTTCTCTGAAGTATCTTTGATCAAGACCCTGGTAGAAAGGAAGTAAACTTCAAAGTTTCAAAATATCCAGACTTACTGTATCCTGCATGGTGACTAGGGGACTTCCTGAGATTATTGCCCTGACATGCTTTTTAACCTGGAGCCAAAATTAGCCGCTAGAGTAACCTTTTAACTAACTAGCAGGTCAGTTCATAAAATAAAGAACACTTGGTTCTCTGTTCTTTTTTAAAAAATCATTTATATGAGAACAAAGGGTCAACAATTACTCTATAAACATAAATAAGGTTACAGGACTATCAGGTTGGGTTATGTGAATGGAAACAATGAAAATGCTTTCTTTGCTTATTAGTAAAAAAAAATCAATAAAGCTCTTGGCTTATTAGTAAAAAAAAAAACCGAAAATGTTTTGTTTGTTTTGAAATAATGAAAATGCTGAAAGAAGGTGAAGAATATAACCAACATCACTGACTAATATGTGTAGGCATCTGTTGAATGAAACCTGATTTGCTGTGTCCACTTTCACAAAAATACAATAAAATATTATTTTTCAAAGAAGATACAAATCATATTTAAAACAAACCAACCAAACTATTGACCACAGTTCCACTCTGACACATGACATGACTCATCAAAAACTTATCTTTTTTTTTTAACTTACAATAGTCAATGGTATTACTGGGTAAATACTCTTGAATTGGGTTACCCTAAAAACAAGACAATTTGGGTGGAAATAGTTCTGATTTTATAATATTGGTTTGAAAACTCAAGACTCTTACTTTCCACTTAAAGACTGACCATATACAAATTCAGAATGGTCAGATGGTAAGATAAAACAGTTACAAGCAACGTGGACTGTTTAATCATTTTTGTCTACCGAAACCCACCATTTACAATATCTTGAGTGTCAGATATGACAGGTGTTCCTATTAGGAATCAAAACAAATTTAGATACACACCTTTGAACTTAGTTCTGAGACAGGGGTCAAGAGGCCAGGGGGTGGAGAAGCACACCAATTAGGATTTAAAGAACCACATAGGTGCTCAAGAGGGAGGAGAAGCTGCCAGGTGAAAAACAGTGGAATCTGATAAGACTTTTTAATAGGGCTCCTGAGTCTACACGGGCTTTGGTAAAATCTCCAGAGTGGAAATGAACTCAAGAGAACCCTTGCATAGAATAAGAATACTCCCACGGTGCCTTGAGGTGGTTTCTAGAGCCAGGCATCTGAAAACTTCTTGGAAAAGCAACCCATCCCCTGAACTCAGTCAGCGTCCAGTTTGCCAAAGGTGCCACCTGGCCTCCATCTGGTGAAAGCAGCACAGAACCTGACTCTGAGCACATGACCCATCAGTCGAAGACTCAGGGAGCACAACTGTACGGCCATCTTGAATTTCAAATAAAATGCTGATTTTTAAAAGTACAAAAAAAGGGGAAAATTAGAACTTGGAAATCTTTTCCTTGGTTATTTCTACAAGGATCCCTTTTCATGTCATTGAACAAAAATGAGCTATTAAAACAGGTACTGTAAATGGGAAAGTTTTAAAAACATTAAAAGGCACTATCTCTTCTAAATTACAAGTCCTCAGATTTGTCATGTTAATTCATCCCCCCTTTTCAGCATCAGTTTTTCTCGGGGAGGGGCGGGGGGGACAGGCATCTTTTTTCTTTTCCTATGTTGACTTCTCATTCCACTTATTAACCACAGGCAGCTTCTCTTAAATGAAGACTGTCAAATACTGAACTAAATGAAAGTGTTGACAATAATTAATATTACTTCAATAAACTAAAAGGCCTGCACCCCATGTAAGTGGCCATCCAGAAAGTCCTTCATTTGCTTTGGTTCCTCTCGGACTTTCTTCACCACCCCCATGCCACTGCTTCATCCCACCAACGATTCAAATTCCCCACAACCCCTCTGCAATAAGAACATGGAGTTGTGCAGTACAACAAATGGCTAACTCACTGGGATGCTCATAGGAAAGTTGAAGGTTCATGTCCACACAGAGGTACCAAAGAGGAAAGGCGAGGTAGTTTCGCAAAATCTTCCATTGAAAACCTGGTGGAACACAGTTGTAGCTGACACACCCGGGGTCACCACACACTGGACTGGACTTGATGGAGATTGGAACTGGTCAGAACACTTGCCACACTTGAATGTCATTATTATTTGGGTGACTCTTTCAGGAATGCCTTTCTGCAGAGTTAAATTTCTTAAAGGTCAGCAACTACATGGTATCCTGAGTACCTCTGGACATTTTAGCACAGTATTTGGGGCCTAGTGGAGAGGCAGTGTTGTGAAAGGAAGCGAGAGAGAAAAAGAGCAGAAGAGCCGCGTCTTAGGATAAAAGAAGGAGGAAAACCTTGGTGACCATGCACAAAGCACCCAAGCGCTCTGTCTCAGCTTCTTCAGCTGTAACATTTAAATTTTAATTGTAGTGCTATGGAGATTAAATAATATGAGTCACTGAAAGCAATTACAATAGTAGAGGCACCTAGTAAATTCTGACTGCTATTATTTCAGTGTCGCCATCATTATTATTGCTACTCATATAAAGAGCCACAGTTCAGGATCTTACATAGCCCAATATGGTATGTATCAGCTACACTGGTAATCCACCAAATCTGACTAGCTTATTAACACGAAAGGATATTATATCAAGGATATTGAGGGCAGGAGAGTAAGTAGCTTATAGTATTATCAGTAGTGGAAGTAGTTAGCTAAACTTCAAATGCTCAGCATCTCACCAGTGTAGCAGCTCAATGAGAAAAACTCTGTATGAGGTCCTTCCGAATTTATACAAAGCCAGCACTACAGTCGCTACTGATGCTTTTAAGGCCACTTCCGTAGCAGAAATTTCTTGCAACCACTTGAAAATCACACCATGATCATTACTGCAACAAACTCCATCGAGAGTTAGCTGAGTCCACTACCAACCACACCAATGAGAGGGAGATGATGCCAGTCCCTCTTTTTGCCTACTTCTGTATCAAAGTCTCATATTACTGCACCTCACTGGCAGAACCTGGGGCATATGTCTGGCAAGGAAAACTGGACATTTGGTTCTTATTTGGTTCATAATAGCCAAGAAGTTTAACAACCTAGACATTTCTCACAAATATTGAAAAGCTATTCAAAATTGTGGGCAGTCACAATGTCAATACACATTCCTTAAACTGGGTTGTCCCCTACCCTCCACCAGCTAATGAACACAATGTTAAACACCAGATGCACAGCTTTGCCCGCTTGTGGCTCTGACCACCATTGCGCTCTACCACTCACTATGAAAAACTCCAAGCTCACCGCCATTGTATCCATTCCAACTCCTAGTGACCCTACAGGACAGGGGAGGGGCCCTGTGGGTTTCAAAGACTGTAACTCGGTGGGAGTAGAATGACTCTTTTTTTCCCTCCACAGAGCGACTGGTGGTTTTGAACTGCCGGCTTTGCAGATAACAACCCCATGCATATCCACTACACCACCAGGGCTCCCTTAACTATACAAGGGGTTTCAAAAAATTCATGGAATTTGAATATGAGAATTTTACCACAAACTTTTTAATGCCTCCACATATAGTTTTCATTCCCCTTTGAGAACATTCTGACTTTAGTCAAAAGGAAAAAGGAAAAAAAGCTCTAACAAAATGTAAGATCCAAATAAGTAATCATTGCCTTTTTTTCATGGGAGATTTGGGTTAGGCAACAGCTCCCATGCACATTGATAAGGTAGCTTTGGGTTGGAACCTACTCGATGGCAGTGGGGTGTTTGTTGTTGTTGTTGTTGTTGTTTGTAGAACTACAGAATTTGAATTAAATAATGAAGATTATCACAAAACCTTATTGCTTCAAAATCACGACTCATCCTAAGCACTTCATCTTTTAAAATGAAGACTTTTTGGTTTGTCGGATTGCCTATATTATAATTATATTCTATATTTTTATTATATTATATTATACTTCTCCATGTCTGATGTAAAGCAATGCATACTGTCACTAAGAATACAAAGGGTAACACTGGGGAGGGCTGAAGAAGCCCCAGGACATAAGAACAGGTAGCCCTGACAGTATAATAAAGTGGCATTCCAAATACTTCATGAAACTTCAACTAGTGGCTAGAGAAGTCCTGGGAAAGAATCAGTTGTGCAGTAAGATGTGGGCATCAGGAATCACTTGAGGGACTTTCTTCTAGAGTTAAGTGTCTCTAATAAGGAATATAACCACTCCCATCCTGTTTGTTCCTTACTCCAACATCCAATTACTAACTGGGCTCTTCTAGTCACAGGTCTAACAGCTCTGAGGTTGGCAGGAAGAGTTGAGGCACTAGCCTGACTGCTAACTTGAGAACCTTCTCTCCTTGCCATCTGAAAATTCTCACCACTGATAATGCAATGCTCCACATGCTTTCGATCAACCAATGGGAAATGATCCAATAGTTTGGATACATCCATATTCTTTATTTGTGTACCTAGATAGTCTTTGCACCCACATAGTCTTCTAAATGTCTTATCCTTTTCTTCTCATAAGCTCCAATTCCCCCTGGGGTGATTCATGCTTTGGTCTCTTCCCTCTACCTGTGTTCTATATTTTGTTACAAGATGATGCTTTCTTAAATATTACTACCATAATGCCAATTCTATACTCAAGAAACATCAAATTATTTATACCAGCTTTTATGCTGAGTCCTCATGCAGCCATTTTGGGATGCACCTACTACGTGGCCAAACCAAAGCTTTCATAAATGGTTTTACAGTGAGATCACTGAGGACCACAAACACAAAACTGGATGATCACTCAGCTCAGGAATAGGTGATTGAAGAGATCCAAAGTCAAGAGGAAATTTAAACCAGCTTTGGCGTGACTTTTGGCCTGAATGACTCTTCTCCCTCTGGTTCCTCTGAAAGGTGCTCTGTAAAACATCTTGCATATTTAATATATCATGATCAATGAACATTCAGTTTCAATGCTTTCTTTTCCCCTTTCTTTCTCCCTCATTAGGGTATATTACAAAGGACACACCGTCAAACACTTAAATTTGTTCCATAGTTAATGAGTTCTGGGAAATTGAACACTGCTTTTTGTTATTAACTTTAGTTTTCCTTCTGAAATTATGTTGTACATAGAATCTCAGAACTAAGAACATTTACTTTCCCTACTTTGCTAGGCAGAAGTTAAGAACATATACAGATTTTTAAATTTTAACCTCCTTATTTCTTGATACCACATGTTAAAGACCCTTGGCAAAATAGCTAGTATTGAAAATGCTAGTCAGAAAGAACTAGAACTATATATGCAAACCATGTCCAAAGCTACCAGAAGGAATAAATAATAAATATCAGAGCAAAGATTAATAAATTAGGGGACTGAAAAATAATAGGAAGAGAGATTGGTGGAATCTCCAAGACCAGTGGTTCTCAACCCTCCTAATGCTCAACCCACCTTTAATACAGTTCCTCATGTTGTGGTGACCCCCCAACCAAAAATTATTTTGGTTGCTACTTCATAACTGTAATTTTGCTACTACTATGAATCAGGCAAACCCTGTGAATGGCTCCTTCTATCCCCAAAGGGGTCACAACCCACAGGTTGAGAACAGCTGTCCAAGACTGTCTCTTATATGCCCTTGAAGTCAGGAGATGAACTTATCCCTATGCCTCCATTTTCAGCTCAACAAGAAGCAGGCTGACTGGACAGCAAAGGCCTTTTACAGGTGAGCACTTCCACAAATAAGGTAAGAAGCACTCCTTACAACAATCAGAAAGGCAAAATGTGTCCAGGGAGGAAGCTCGGGTGGCAGGATGGGATAGGGAAGGACTAGGAAAAGAAACACTGTTAAGCAGTGGAAGCAGTGTTGTTATACTGTGGGGACTGCAATCAATGCCACAAAACAAAGTGTGTAAAGTTGTTGGTGCTAAAGAATGGAAAACCAGTTTGTTCTGTATGCTTTCACCCAAATCACAATTAAAAGTAAAAGAAAGGTGGGGTGAAGGAAGTACGTAAACTTTCCAATTTTAGCCATAATAAATTTTTTTTAAGTTTTAAACTCACTGCCACCAAGTCAATTCTGACTGATAGGAACCCTTCAGGACAAGGTACACTGTATTTGGGGGTTTCTGTGGCAGTAACTCTTACAGCAGTAGATAGCTTCTTCTTCTTCTGCAGAGGAGTGGGTGGTTTCAAACTATTCACTTTGTGGATAGCAGCCCAACATGTGCCTCCAGGGCTGCTCTATTATAGAACAGTAGCTCTTCGTTTTGTGTGTGTGTGTGTGTATTTGTTTTTTTAAGAAAATGTAACAATAATTCAATAGAGCAAAAGAAAAGAAATGAATCAACAAAACGAGAAGTTGGATTTGGATCACTAAACTCATTAACTGGCCTTAAAAGCATTCACTAAAGTGGAAAAGAAAAAAAGAAGCTTCAAATGTCTAAAATCCCAAAAGAAAGTGTGAGCATTACAGTCAATGCTACAGAAAATACAAAGAATAATAGAGAGTACTAGGAACAGTTGTAATGCTTACAAATTAGATAACTTCCATGAAATGAACAAATACTTAAATACACAAACATTTCCTACATTGTTCCAGGAAGAAACAGATCTAAATTAACACCTAACAAGTAAAAAAAAGGAATCAATAATCAAAAACCCCACAATAAAGAACTATTTGGAACAGATGGCTTCACTAGGGAATTCTATCAAATACATAAGTAAGTGTCTCCAATCTTTTTTAAAATTTTCCCCAAAAAAGAAATAACATGAGGAAATATTTCTAAAACCACACATAGAGACAGCACAAGACAACTACTGATCAGTGTTCCTTATCAATATATACATACAAAAATCTTTGATGAACAATCTGGAGGAGAAATCAATGGGACCGACAGTTCCGGGGGGAAATGGGAGAGGGAGAGATGGGGAGAAAGGTAGTGGTGTTAACAAACCCAGGGACAAGGGAAAACAAGTGATCCAAATCAGTGGTAAGGAGGGTGTAGGAGACCTGGTATGGCGTGATCAAGGGTAATGTAACCAAGAGGAAGTACTGAAACCCAAATGAAGGCTGAGCATGATAGGGGGAGAAGAGGAAAGTCAAAGGAAATAGAGGAAAGAGCTAGGAGGCAAAGGGAATTTATAGAGGTCTAAATAAAGCCATGTACATATATATGTAAATATATTTCCATATGAGGATGGGGAAATAGATTTATATGCATATATTTATAGGTTTAGTACTAAGGTAGAAGATGGACATTGGGCCTCCACTCAAGTACTCCCTCAGTGAATACTTTGTTCTATTAAACTGGCATTCTATGATGCTCACCTTCCCGAGACAATCACTGAAGACAAATGGATGCATAAGCAAATCTGGTGCAGAAAGCTGATGGTGCCCGGCTATCAAAAGATATAGCATCTGGGGTCTTAAAGGCTTGAAGGTAAACAAGCAGCCATCTAGCTCAGAAGCAACAAAGCACACATGGAAGAGGCACACCAGCCTGTGTGATCATGAGGTGTCGAAGGGATCAGGTATCAGGCATCATCAGAACAAAAAATCATATCATTGTGAATGAGGGGGGGAGTGCGGAGTGGAGACCCAAAGCCTATTTGTAGGCCACTGAACATCCCCTTACAGAAATGTCGTAAGGAAGAGACGAGCCAGTCAGGGTGCGGTGTAGCAACGATGAAACATACAACTTTCCTCTAGTTCCTTAATGCTTCCTCCCCGCCACCCCCACTATCATGATCCCAATTCTACCTTACAAATCTGGCTAGACCCCAGTATGTACATTGGTACAGATAGGAACTGGAAACATAGGGAATCCAGGACAGATGAACCCTTCATGGCCAGGGACAAGAGTGACGATACAGGGAGGGTAGAGGGAAGGTGGGGTGGAAAGGGGGAACTGATTACAAAGATCTACATATAAACCCCTACCTGGGGGACGGACAACAGAAAAGTGGGTGAAGGGAGACATCAGACAGTACGATATGACAAAATAATAATAATTTATAAATTATCATGGGTTCATGAGGTAGGAGGGAGTGGGGAGGGAGGGGAAAAATGAGCTAATACCAAATGCTCAAGTAGAACACAAATGTTTTTTGAATTATGAGGACAACCAAGGTACACACATGCATGACACAATGGATGTATACATGGATTCTGATAAGAGTTTTAAGAGTCCCCAACAAAATGAATTCTTTAAAAGACATTTATGAAAAACTCACACCCAATGTCATCATCAATAGAGAAAGAATGAGTACTTTCCCCTTAAGATCATAAGGAAAATAAGGATGCCTACACTTACCATTGATGAAAGTTCTAACCAAAGTAATTACGCAAGAAAAAGAAATAAAAGGTATCTAACTAGGGAAGGGAAAAGGAAAAATACCTCTTTTCACAGACGGCATATTTCTGTATATAGAAAATGTCAAATAATGTCTGAGGAAGCTATTGGAACTAATAAATGAATTCAGTACAGTGGTAGATAGAAAATCAACATACAAAATCTGTTGGGTTTCTATATATTAGCAATAATTATTCTGAAAAGGAAATTGAAGAAAACATTACAGTAACATCTAAAAAAGCTAGTAAAATGAAATACCTATACATTAACAATTATAAATATTACTAAAAAAAATTAAAGACCAAAATAAATGGAAAGTCATTTTGTGGTCATGAATTATGAGAATTGTTATCTTGAAAAGACAGTACTACACAAAGCAATTAATAGCTATGACAATTCACATTTAAAAAATCCAACAGCCATCTTTGCAAAAATGGAAAAAAATATGCCTAATATTTATGGAAGACAAAAATACAGATAGTCCAAAAAACATAAGCAAACACCATCCAAGACTGATTTTCTAGATTTGAGCAGGGTGGACTTGAACCTCTTTATTGAACTCCAGAAGGGCAAAGAGCTGAAGAAAATCTGCTAATGACTGGAACTTGGAATGTGCGAAGGATGAATCTAAGAAAATTGGAAGTCATTAAAAATGAAATAGAAAGCATGAAAATCAATATCCTAGGTATCAGTGAGCTGAAATATACTGGTATTGGTCATTTTTAATCAGAAAATCATATGACTTACTGTGCCATAAATAACACAATGGTTTGGCATTCAGTGTCAAAAAGGAATGGAAAAATCTATCAAGAAGTAAAATGCTGTCTGTGATAAGATTATATCTATCCACCTTCAAGGAAATCCAATGAATACAAATATTATTCAAACTTATGAACCAACTACAAAAGTGAGTGAAGACAAAACTGAAGAATCCTATCAACAACTACAGTTGGAAATTGATGAAGCATGCAATCAAGATGCATTGGTGACTGCACACGAAAATCCTCACAACCAGACCAATGGTTCCAGTGGGATACGGGAGAAGGGAGCGGGGAGAAAGGGAGGGGAGGGGGAATCAACCCAGGGACAAGGGAACAACAAGTGAACTAAAATCAATGGAAGGAAGGTCATAGGATGCCTAGTGGGGTTCAATCAAGGGCAATTGTGGCAGCAAGGAATTACTAAACCTGAATGAAGCCCAAACATGAAGGTGGGACAAGAGGAAAGTAAAAATGAAATAGAGGAAAGAACCAGGAGGCAAAGGACATTTATGGAGGCCTAAATGCAGGCACATACATATGTAATATA
>NW_022107407.1:10696544-10737179 GCF_000313985.2 Echinops telfairi | reverse complement strand
AATTCTACCTTGCAAGTCTGGCTAGACCAGAGGATGTACACTGGTACAGATAGGAACTGTGGAAACACAGGGAATCCAGGGCGGATGATCCCTTCAGGGCCAGTGGTGTGAGTGGCGATATTGGGAGTGTAGAGGGAGAGTGGGTTGGAAAGAGGGAACTGATTACAAGGATCTATATGTGACCTCCTCCCTGGGGGATGGACAACAGAAAAGTAGGTGAAGGGAGACATTGGACAGGGCACGACATGACAAAATAAACAATTTATATATTATCAAGGGCTTATGAGGGAGGGGGGAGAGAGGAGGGAGGGGAAAAAAATGAGGACCTGATGCCGGGGGCTTAAGGGGACAGGAAATATTTTGAGAATGACAAGGGCAATGAATGTACAAATGTGCTTTACACAATTGATGTATGTATGCATTGTGGTAAGAGTCATATGAACCCCTAATAAAACTATTTAAAAAAAAAAAAAGAATTAGGGTTGCAGATGGACATTAGGCCTCAACTCAAGTGCTCCCTTAACACAAGAACACTGTTCTAAACAATCCGGCATTCTGTGTTGCTCACCTTCCCAACACAATCACTGAAGACAAAATGTGTGCATAAGCAAATGTGGTGAAGAAAGATGATGGTGCCAGGCTATCAAAAGATATAGCATCTAGGGTCTTAAAGGCTTGAAGATAAACAAGCGGCCATCTAGCTGAGAAACAACAAAGCCCACATGGAAGAAGCGTACCAGCCTGTGTGATCATAAGTTGTTGATGGGATCAGTTATCAGGCATCTAAGACCCATAATAAAACCATATCCAAGGTGAATGTGGGGTTGGGGGGCGGAGCGAGGGTAGGCATGGAGTGGAGACCCAAAGCCCATCTGTAGACAACTGGACATTCCGTTATAGAGGGGTCACAGGGAAGTGATAAACCAGTCAGGGTGCAGTACAGCACTGATGAAACAGACAACCTTCCTCTAGTTGTTTGGTACTTCCTTCATCCCACTATCATGACATAAATTCTACCTGACAAATTGGATTATACCAGAGCATGCGCACTGCTACAGATAAGAGCCCACAACACAGGGAATGCAGGCTAGATAAACCCCTCAGGGCCAACAAGGAGAGTAGAGATACCAGGAGGATTAGGGGAGGGTGGGGGAACAGAGAGGGAACTGATCACAAGGATCAACCTAGAACCCCCTTCCGGGGGGACAAATAATGGAAGAGTGGGTGAGGGGCGATGGAGGATGATATAAGATATGGAAATAATAGTCTATAATTTATTAAGGGTTTGTGAGGGAGGGTGGGGGAGGGGTGGGGAAGAGGGAAGAAATGGGGAGCAGATATCAGGGGATCAAGTGGGAAGAGAAAGCTTTGAAAATAATGATGGCAGCATATGTGCAATGTACGAGCACTAGAGGAATGTATGGATTGTGATAAGAGATGTATGAGTCCCCAATAAAAATATTTTTTTAAATGTTTTGAAAATGATGATGGCAACAAATATACAAATGTGCTTGACACAATGGATGAATGGATGTATGGATTGTGAAAAGAGTTGTGTAAGCCCCCAATAAAATGTTTTTAAATAAATAAATAGAATAAGATTAAAAGTTTTTAAAAAAATGTGCTGAAAACCTTGGCTTATACACAAGAATATATGGCAATTGGGGCATGGTGCCAGGAGAGACCAGTCTCTGGAGAAGGACATCATGCTTGGTAAAGTGAAGGAGCAGCAAAAAGGAAGGCCCTCAATGAAATGGATTGGCACTATGGCTGTAAAGATAGGAACAATGGTAAGGACGGTGCAAGACCACGTAGTGTTTCATTCTTTTGTGCGTAGGGCACTATGTGTCGGAACCAACTTGATGGCACCAAGCAACAACAAACTCATCTTACATACTTATTCCTATTCATTTTGGTTGTGTTGTGCTCACTATGCACACATTTGGTGCCACTTTGCCTCTGATCAAACATAATAAATCTTTATGATCTGAAGCTTACTTTCTCTCTTCTCCCATGTAACCACCAATGAACACTGGTCTCCTGATAAGTATCTATTCAATTTTTCTTATAAAAGAGTCATGCTATATGGGCCTAACTGTTCAATAGAAAAAGTTGTGTTGCCCCCTTACTAAAGGGTTGTGAGGAGGAGATGAGCCAGTCAGGGTACAGGGTAGCAACCATGAAGCATATAACTTTCCTCTAGTTCTTAAATGCTTCCCCCCCCACTATCATGATCCCAATTCTACCTTATAAATATGGCTAGACAAGAGGATGTACATTGGTACAGATAGCAATTGGAAACACAAGGAATCGAGGACAGATGACCCCTTCAGAACCAGTGGTGAGAGTGGCGATGCCTGGAGGGTGGAGGAAATGTGGGGTGGAAAGGGGGAAGCGATTACAAGAATCTACGTATAGCCTCCTCCCTGGGGGATGGACAGTAGAGAAGTGAGTGGGGGGAGACTTCGGACAGTGTAACATATGACGAAATAATAATAATTTATGAATTATGAAGGGTTCATGAGGGAGGGGGAAAATTCAGGAGCCAATATTAAGGGCTCAAGTAGAAGGCAAATGTTTTGAGAATGATAATGGCAAGAAATGTACAAAGGTGCTTGACACAATGGATGGATGGATGGATGGATGGATTGTGGTAAGAATTGTATGAGCCCCCAATAAAATGACTTAAAAAAATAAAGAAAATGGTGTGTTGAAGTCCCCTACAATTATTGTGGAGTTCTCTATTTCTTCTTTCATATTAATTGGTATTTATTTTACATAAATTTGATGCATTGATGTTATAAATTCTTATAATTGTTACGTCTTCTTGCTGGATTGACTATTATTATGCCTTGCTCTTCTTTATCTTTTGAAATAGATTTTTATTTAAAGTCCATGTGATCTGATATTATATGTTCAATTTATCATTTCTATGAAATATTTTTCTCCCCTTTTCAGCTTGACTATGTCTGTATGTCTCAGGTGCAGTTCTTGAATGCAGCAAAAGGATAGCTGTTTCAAAATTTAATCCATTTACATTTATGTACTGCAAATGAAATATTTACCTTATTTATTTTCCTATTTGTTTACTGAGTATTTCATATCATCCTTTCCCCCTAGATTTCTGTTTTTGTTTATATTGGCTGCTTTCTTGGGATAAACCTTTGCTATTGTCCTTCTTTTCTTTTGGATATATTTTCTTGGTGATTTCTTAATGGTTATCACCCATGTTGGAGATCTAGTGGCACTGTGGTTAAAGCACAGAGTTGGTAACTAGAATGTGAGCAGTTCAAATCCGCTAGCTGGTCCATGTAAGAAAGATGTGGCATTCTGCTTCAGTAAAGATCTCCATCCTTGGAACCCTGCAGCCTTGAGGCAGTTCTACTCTGTCCTATAGTATCACTAGGAGTTGGAATCACTTCAACAGCAACAGGCTTGGTTTGGTGATGGTTTTATGTCAACTGTGGCATTGGTGGTTGAGTGGCAGAATCCTCACCTTGTGTGCAAAGATGTGGGTTACACAAGAAGGACGTAGAGTTCCTAGAGGATTTGAGCAACAACAATCTATCTGAGAGGAATTACTAAGAGACAGAAGAAGGGCAAGTGTGATGGTGGGGCAGGAGGAAGGGAAAAGAAAACAGAGAAAAGATCTAGGAAGCCAAGCAATGGATAAAGGTATAAACATAGGTGTGTGCATATGTAAATACATTAATTCATAGAAATAGAGGTATTGGCCTATGTACATATATTTATATGGCAATAGAACAGACTTTGGGCCTCGACTCAAGCCCTGCCTTAACGCAAAAACACTTTGTTCTAACAACCTGGCATTCTGTGGTGCTCACCCTCCCAGCACGATGGCTAAAGGGAAAATGAGTGCATAAGTAAATGTGGTGAAGAAAGTTGATGGTACACAGCTATCAAAAGATATAGCATCTGCGGTCTTAAAGGTTTGAAGATAAACAAACGGCCATCCAGCAGAGAACCAACAAGCCCACATGGAAGAAGCACACAGCCTGTGTGATCATGAGGTGTCAAAGGGACCGAGTAACAGGCATCAGATGACCCAAAACAAACAAAAAAACAAAAAACATATTGTTGACAATGAGGGAGGTCAGAGCAGAGCCTCTAAACCCATCTGTAGACAATGGGACATCCCCTCACAGAAGGGTGACAAGGACGGGATGAGTCAACCAGGGCTCAGTAAAGCACTGATGAAACACACAATATTCCTCTGGTTCCTTGAGGCTTCCTCACCCCCCAGTATCATGACCCCAGTCCTGCTTTTTACTGCGGGCTAGACCAGAGCATGTACACAGGTACAGATAAGAGAAAAGAGTTCATGACACATGGAATCCATGAACAGGAATGGGAGTACATGATACCAGGAGCGTAGAGGGAAGGTAGGAATAGGAGGGGAGGAAGGGGGGGCCCCCCTCCCCGATCTCAATGGTTGACACTTAACCACTACCACCACCCCCAGGAGGACTAACAGAAACCACAGAGGAAGGGAGACAGCGGTCAGTGTAAGATATGAAAATAATAATAATTTATAATTTATCAAGGGGTCATGAATGTGGTGGGGGGAAGAGACGGAGGGAAAAAAGAGGAGCTGAAATAGAAAGGGCTCAAATAGAAAGCCCTGAAAAAATCAAGGGCTCAAATAGAAAGTAAACGTTTAGACAATAATGATGGCAACATATGTACAAATATGCTTGATAAAATCAGTGCATGGATTGTTATAAGAGGTGTAAGAGCTCCCAATAAAATTATCTTTTAATACAATAAATAAATAAATGACTGGATAAAACAAGTTTTTTGAGGGGAGGGGGGAACCTAGCAGTAGCTCCACAGGGGAAAGACTAGGCTTTCTACTCCTGTAAAGAACTAGCATCTCAGAAACCCACCAAGCAGTTCTAGCCTGACCTATAGGGTCGCTGTGAGTTGAATTGACCTGATGGAAGTGAATTGAATGATATCACTTTCTTCCTCTTCTTTAGTTATTCTTCATGTTCGCTCTCCTTTACTAGACCATTTAACTCCTGATAATAAAACCACAGGACAGCAAAAAAACGAAAAAGAGAGAGGCCCTCAATGGGATGGATTATCACAGTGGTACCACAGTGGGTTTAGTAGGAATGCTTGTAAGGATGGTGCAAGACCAAGTGACATTTCATTCTGGTATACAAAAAGTCACTTGTTGAAGCTGATTCAATGGTAACTAAAACAACCATCTTCTCGAATGGTCTGATCCAAATCTAGTTCACCTTCACAGTCCATAATACTCACATCAGTGTCTAAAATAGGAGGTACTAAGCAATTCCTTGTTGAAGACAGAGAAGAATGAGAAGGGATGTGGGCAGGATGAGAGTCTGAAAAAGACCCTGCAGAACTAAAAAGTGACAAGGATCACTTGGATGGTTCCAAACTCTGTTAGGAATATCCATTATCCTGACATCCCCATCTCTTGCCTCTTTTCTCCTTTCTCCCACCCAAAAGGGCTCTCCACCGGCTAGGGATGAACTGTCGGAGCGAGCACTCAGAATAGCATGAGGCAGGTTAGACAAGGGCACAGAGGTCTTCTTTGTCTGGAGTTTTCCAGGAGAGTTCCTTCAAGGACCTTTGCCTAAAGAGCCAACAGAAGACGCTCTACTGGTGACATTCCAGACGTCTATAAGCAGACAAAGGCCAAGCACTGAGGGAAAGTGGAATCTTCCCTTTCAACTTGATTCTCACCTCCTAATTTTGCCTGCCCCAACTATTTGTCTTGCTAGCACTAAGGAGTCATCAGAAAAGTATTGAATTTTTAATATTACCAATATTACCTATTACTCAAACCCATACAACATGCAGCCTATTTAATTGGGATGAGTTAAGATTCCATTCTGCAACCAAAAATAATGTATATTCACATTACATACACATTTTCAGCTACAATATAGCATGTTCATGTATAAAATAACATACATTCTTATGTCCTTTCCAAAAATACTTAAACAGAAATCTGATGTTGATACTTGTCAGACTGGTTCTAAAACATAACTTTAATTTACTAAAGTCTCTGTGGGGTAGGAAAAGAGTGATTTGATGTTTGGGGTGCAGGGGAGATTTAGTTTGTAGATCCTTTTTGCAGTTTGAATTCTTAACATGACCTCCTTTACAAAACATGCTTATGCGAAACAAAAATAAATGATATAAAAGAAGTAAACCCAAACCAAATCTACTGCCATCAAGCTGATTTTGACTCATCATGACCTTATATAGAATTTCTAAGACTGTACATTCTCATGGTATCAGAGAGCTTCAACTTTTTCCCTGAGGAGTGTCTGATGGGTGTTCAGTTTAACATTCCAACCCTTACTGGACTGTGCCACTGGGGCTCCTAGCAGCTAGACATATCCTATGAAGTTGAAGGTTGGGCCAAAACATCAACTCTTGAATAAATGACATTACTTCGTACTACATATTTAATTATAATATGCTCATTCATTAAACAAATCTGTAAAGAACTGGAAATAAAGCCATATATTTGATTACCCCTCTTCAAGAGTATCAGAGTAGAGGGAGGGGAAATAGTGAAGCCAACAATCAACTGTAGTTTAGAGTGCAGAGCTAGAAAGGGGGCAAATTAAATGGGGCACCTGGGAGGAGTGCCCATTCATGCCCTAAATGAGGTTTCTCAAAGGAGGTGACGTCTAGGTTCATGCAAGATGAGAGAACATGCACAGTAACTGACCAGTTACTGTCTTCTGGAGATAAAGATTGCGATGGGAAGCAACTTCACTGGCTACTTTAGCTGGCTATTTTACCACAACCTGTGCAGAGCTCTTGATGGTTTAAGTTGTTTTGTCTATCTTTATTAAAACTCTAAGATAGAAGACATCAAAACCTGACATTTGAAGCATTTCCACTGATTAGAGTTGCCAGACTTAGAAATAAGCATATTTAACATTGAACATTTTTTGTTGTTCATCTGAAATTCAAATTTACTGGGGTGTTCTCCATCACATTTGCCCATTCTACTTCTGATAAACACATCCTAACTTAGGTGTACAACAACCCTGTATGGAAGGTACAGCAAGCATATCATGCCATTATTCAATGAAGACTTGGAGAACCAGTAAAACAGGGTGATGGGCTCTAACTCCTGAGGTAGAGCTTTAATGAGGGCTCCACTTGCTGGCTGGATGTCAGGAAGTAGTTCTTTCCCCACTTATACTCGAAACCTAATGGAGGAAGCAGGGAGAAACGAAGAAGATTGGGGAAGTTATTGACCAGATTAGACATTAGACTTGATCCCTGAAAGATAAGATAGATTTTGATAGACAGCACTTAGAACAAAGAACATGTAGAAGAGATAAGCAGGAAAAGCAGGAACATGGGATAAGATAAGCAGGAAAAAAGAACCTGAGAGTTATCAAAGTATATAAGAGGAACTTAGGAAATTTACAACCAGACAGATGGTGAGCCTGGAGCTCTAGGGCAGGCGTCCTCAAAATACGGCCCGCGAGCCACATGCCGCCCACCGAGGACATTTATCCGGCCCGTTGGGTGTTTATGCCCCGTTTGTTTTTTTACTTCAAAATAAGATATGTGTAGTGTGCATAGGAATTTGTTCATAGTTTTTTTTAAAACTATAGTCCAGCCCTCCAACGGTTCTGAGGGACAGTGAACTGGCCCCCTGTTTAAAAAGTGTGAGGACCCCTGCTCTAGGGCTATGGAGATGTAGTGAGGGTGATAATAGTTTGAGCAAGCTCATAGAAGAAAGGGAGCAACATGGTGTTGGTACTTTACATGCTGTGGCATTTACTATTCACTGCAATCCTACCAGTGTACACTATTCCCTTTCTTACAGATACAAACTGAGATTTAGAAAGGCCAAAATGTTATTAATAAGTGTCAAGGCTATAGTGAAAATTCTCATTTGCCTAAACTTAAACCCAGTGTCCCTTTCAGTATACCACCCATTTGTGAAGAAAGCCAGGCTTTAACATGCAGGGAATACAAAACAATGGCATCCTGGCGGCACCTTGACCATGCAATCAGGTGAGAGTCTGTCCACTTGCTGCTTCACAGGAAACGATGCAGCAGTCTGCTTCTGCAGAGATTACAGCCTTGGAATCCCCGTAGAGCCCTTTTACTCGGTCCTTTGGGTTCCCACTGAGTCAAAATGTGCTCAGCTGCAGTGTGTTTGGGTTCTGGAATAAGGAGCTCCTGGTAGCTTTCTCAGAGTTGAGTGTTTGAGGCTGTGTTTTAGGAGAGCTGATTGTAGGACTCTAATTGTAAGCGTTTAGGTCAAAAACTGCAGGACAACGCTAAGACAAGACCACAAGAGGAAAAAAAGAGAATGGGCTCCTGATGGAAGGGAGGGAGAAGAGGAAAAGCCTCCAAAGACTCATTATATGCATACAACCTGGGTCCTAATTAGTAGCGAGCCACAGATGATCCTCTGGGCTGCCTCCTGCCTTCTCGCCCTTACACAGCAGGCAAGTTAAAGCTCCGCAGGTGCCCAAAACTGCTAGGGCACGGCGACCTCTGAAGAGCTCTGTGGGTAGTTCAGTTCTTCCTCTCCGGGGACTGCACAGCCTGAGGAGGGGCTGGCACCCTGGACAAAGGGTCTGTAAGTGGCTTCTGGGGTGCCGCTTCCTACCAGGAGGATGAGGTAATGCAGAGCACGCACCAGCGGTGTTTCATCTGGACTCCGTGCTTTGTCAGCTTTTCATTGTTCTAATTTCCTGAGTCCTCTGCTCTGGCATAATCTACAGTCTTCCTGACATTTCACCTTCTTCTGCTGAAAAATGTATCCCAGTCCTAATGTGGGATGCTCGCCCACAAAAACACAGGCAAGAGATTGATTCAGGCCTCTGGTAATATCACCTGCCACTCATTCATCCTTCCTAACTCATTCATGGAATGAGTTAAACAAGCAGTCAATTAAACGGTAGAAGACTTTACAAAAACAATAATTTATCAACTCTTTTGCCACACCTTTTTAACCTTTGTCTTACATCATGGGTTTGTACTTATTATTTTTATAGCTCTAATCCAACATTTGTTCTCTGTTTTTGCATGGTTTTGTGTCTGGTGAATCAAAGGATCACAAAGTGACACTGAATCACATTGACAAGCAGAAGTGAAGCAAGAACACGATAACCTTACTCACGGAATTCAGCAGTCATTCTTGGTCAAGAAAGGTCAGTCAGTGTCAGAAGACCCAATAACCGAGATAAACTTGGGGCGGGGTGGGGGGCATAATCGGGCTTATTTGCTAATCTGTAGTGAACATTTTCAAATGGGTTTCACTACATGCTGTGGTAAAATACATATAAGAAACAGTTCACTACACAATCGTAAGTCAACACAAGGAAGTCAGAGTTTACCTTGCCTACTAGGTACTTCACTTGTGCTTAGGATCTTGTTGACCCAGTCTCCCTGTATTGTCTGTCCTCCCGGTTGCCTCAGTAGTCTTTCCAAATTACATTAGATTCTGAAACTCCCATGGTTCTGTGGTTCTCATATATTAGTCTGATGGCCTTCAAAAGCCACACCATGTTGATCACTGCTGCTCTCAGCCTTACACCTAGACTGATCACCAGACTTTCACACTGTCTCTAAGCTAAGTACTTGGACATTACACATGCTCTAATCTCTGCATGAAATGTGTCTTTGCCTTTCTCTGCCTGATGAATACTTACTCATTCTTAGTGCCATATCACTCCTCCCTACCTCCCATTGCATTTTCATAGCATTTTCAATTTGTTGTTTACATGATATGTATTATCTTGTACTGCTTTATAGAGTAGTCCAAGTGCAAGAACTATGGCCTATTTATTTTTGAATTCTTGACACCTTCTATAGCATCTTGCACAAAGGAGACACAGGGTAGATAGAGAGTAACTAATAACTCAATGAGAATAGATGAAACTCTCCCTTCCTCCTCTTTACCACTTTTTTTGCAGGGCCACAATGACATACCAACTTAGCGTAAGTAAGTAAGTTTGTTGCTGTGAGATGCTCACATAGACACCCAATCAATACATGAGAACTAAATACTACCGGGTCCTGTGCCATCATCCACTTGTTATGTTTGATCCCATTGTTGCAGCCACTATATCAATCCATCTTGCGGAGGGCCTTACTCTTTTATACCAAGCATGGTGTCCTTTTCCAGGAACTGGTTTCTCCTAATAACATGTCCCAAGTATATGAGACAAAGTCTCACCATCTTTACCTCTAAAGAGCATTCTACCTACAGTTCTTCCAACACAGATTTTTGTTCTTTTGGCAGTCTTTCAATATTCTTTGCATGTAAGTTACACACTTAAAACTCATATGAGGCAATCCAAAAACCAATATTATCCTAGATTCTGAAAATGAATAAATATTTGGGCAGAATCCTGCTTTTCTCCCCATTCACATGAAAGAGTCACGTGTGTTATGATTACAACATCATCCCATTAGCTAACTACTTTTCAAATTATTCTAAGTTGTTCTGAATTATTCTACAGTCACACCACCCTGAACACGCCCAATCTCGTCTGAATTAGTGTTCACTTTCTTTTCTTTTTTCTTAATACTTTTATTGGGGGCTCTTACATCTCTTATCACCATCTATACATTCCTCCAATGTGTCAAGCACATTTGTATATATGCCGCCATCATCATTTTCAAAGCATTCTCTTCCCACTTGAGCCCCTGACATCAGTTCCCCATTTCTTTCCCTTCCCTCCCCTGCCAGCCCTCCCTCACAAACCATTGATAACTTATAGATAATTTTTTCCATATCCTACATCATCCTCCATCACCCCTCACCCACTTTCCCGGTATTCATTCCCCTGGGAGGGGGGTTCTAGTTTGATCCATTGTTTCTTTCCCCACCCTCCCCTAATCCTCCAGGTATCTCTACTCTCCTTATTGGCCCTGAGGGGTTTATCTATCCTGGATTCCGTGTTCTGGGCTCTTATCTGTAGCAGTGTGCATGTTCTGGTCTGATCCGATTTGTAAGGTAGAATTGGAGGTCATGAGAGGGGTGAAGGAAGCACCAAAGAACTAGAGGAAAGTTGTGTGTTTCATCAGTGTTATACTGCACCCTGACTGGCTCATCTCTTCCCTGTGACCCCACTGTGAGGGGATGTCCAATTGTCTATAGATGGGCATTGGGTCACCACTCCATGCCCCCCTCTCACCATTCACCTTGGATATGGTTTTATTCTGGGTCTTAGATGCCTGTTACCTGATCCCATCAACACCTCATAATCACACAAGCTGGTGTGCTTCTTCCATGTGGGCTTTGTTGTTTCTCAGCTACATGGCTGCTTGTTTATCTTCAGACCTTTAAAACCCCAGATGCTCTATCTTCTGATAACTGGGCACCGTCAGCTTTCTTCACCACGTTTGCTTATGCACCATTTTGTCTTCAGCAATTGTGTCGGGAAGGTAAGCATCACAGAATGCCGGATTGTTAGAACAAGTACTCCCTCTTGTGTTAAGGGAGTACTTGAGTTGAGGCCCAATATCCATCTGCAACCTTAATTCTTAATATAGAGCTATGAATACATAGCTCTATTCCCCTCTCATTTTATATATATATATATATATATATATATACATACATACATACATATGTACATGCCTATATTTAGACCTCTATAAATGTCCTTTGCCTCCTGTTTCTTTCCTCTATTTTCTTTCACTTTCCTCTTGTCCCACCATCATGTTTGGGATTCATTCGGGTTTAGTAATTCCTTGCTGCTACATTGTCCTTGATTGAGCCCCACTAGGCATCCTATGACCTTCCTTCCATTGATTTTAGTTCACTTGTTGTTCCCTTGTCCCTGGGTTGGTCCCCACGCCCCTTCCTTTCTCCCCTCTCCCTTCTCCCATATCCCACCGGAACCATTGGTCCCATTCTTTTCATCTCCCAATTATTTATCCCACCTATCTTATCAAGATAGACATGCAGATACATTAATATGTGCAAAAACCAGGCAAAGCCAAATAAAACAACAAAGGAAGTCAAAACCAACAAAACAATAACAGCAATAGCAGAAAGCAAGAACAAAATAACAGTAACAAAAAGAAAGCCACTGACAAAAATGGAAACGCCTATAAATAGTTCATTGTCTGTTTGTTGGTATTTACAAGTGTTTTCCAGTCGAGTCTGATGGGGTACCACACTCTGTCTCCCAATTCTATTTTTGGAATTCCCCAGGAGTTACATAGGTCTGCTCCCTCTGCTGCTCTGCTGCATGCCCTCAGTGCCTCCCCCCAGAGAGATGGAGCCAGACCGTGCACTATTCCCGCATTGTGTCTCTAGTGCTGTCCCCTGCAGCACCATGGTTCAGTGAGGAACGCAATGGTGGGGCCGGCCCTATGTTCCTCACTGTGTGTTGTTGCTCTGAGCAGAAACATCGTCCTTGGGGCTTGGTGGGCCAAAATGTCGTCTCCTCCCTCTCCATCGCTTTGCATTTCTCCCGTGTGCTCTAACCTGACACTCCCTTCTCCCCAAGCTGTAGCCCCAGTGTTGTCCTTTGAAGTGCATTCTTCTGGGGCGGGGGGGGGGGTAGTGTTCAGTTTTCAAAAGGAGACTTTTATAACCCCCCCAGCCCCCCAGTAGAAGAGGTACTTGCTACAGGAATAACAATAAGTAAAGACCTGCAAACTGGAAGCAAAATAGACCCTGAGCAGTCAACAGGCTGCCTCTTTAGCTGGTTAGCTTAGCCCACACCCCTCCTGGCCACAAGAAGCTCCTAGCCTCAGAGTGAGCAACTCCAAACACCCCAGGAAAACATAGTCTGCTCCAGGTGGTCTCACAGTTAAAGACACAGGCACTGAAAATGTACAAGATGAGGGCCCACTGTGCTGACTGACAAATAGAATGAATCATGAAACACTGGGGCTGTACTAAGTGCTGACAGGGAGCTTATCTAACATTGGTGTGAGAATATAATGGAGATAAAACATGCTCCCAAAATTCTCTGAAAAATATATTGATCAGCATATGTATGAAGTCTCTGTATACAAGAATGCACAGAATTTTAACTGTCTAAAGCAGCGGTTCTCAACCTGAGGGTTGCGACCCCTTTGGGGATCGAAAGACCCTTTCAAGGGGGTTGCCCAATTCATAACAGTAGCAAAATTACAATTATGAAGTAGCCAAGAAAATAATTTTATGGTTGGGCGTCACCACAACATGAGGAACTGTATGAAAGGGTTGCGGCATTAGGACAGTTGAGAACCACTGGTCTAAAGGAATCATCTGAGACCACACTATCTTCATGCTGGTCCCTGGGTGTTGTGAAGCTTAACACCGTGGACTGGTAACTAAAAGATGAGAGGTTTAAGTGTAGAAATTTGCCTCAAAAGAAAGGCATGGTTGATACCAAGGGCTCAAGTTGAAAGAAAATGTTTTGAAAATGATGACAACATATGTACAAGTGTACTTGAATACAGTTGAACTATGGATTGTTATACGATTTGTAAGAGACACTGATAAAATGATTAATAATAAAAGAAAAACATAAAGGCCTAGTGATCTGCTTACAAAATACCATCCCTTCAAACTATATGGAACATAGTTCTACTCTGACACATACGGGGTTTCAATGAGCCAGAATCAACCCCAGGGCATGTTTGTTTGTTTTCTGATCCTCAAAAAGCTATTTTTTATCCTCATTGCTCCCTTTCCGAATCTCCCAAGAAGAAATGCTGGTGTATTCAGAGAGGGTGGGGACAAGGGCAGTAAGCAAACCACCAGGCTATAGAGAAACATAGCAAACAGCATGTCAGGAATGGAACAAGGAATTTGAGACAATGTTTTCTACAGTCTAACCAGAAAAATTTACTTCACATGGGATTGTCAAGCACTCCCGCATGGACTGAGACCATAAACAGAGAAGGGACCATAAACAAAGTGCACTGATGAATGACAGAATATTAAGTTGTGAGGAGGTGTCCAGGGGGGTACTCTGGGAATCACGTCTTATTTAACATCTTTAGTGATCTGGAAAGAGCAGTAAACAGCACATTAATGAAATATGATACTAAATGTAAAGGTGTTACAGAAAGTCAGTTAGTGAGGACAGAGAAATGATACAAAGGGGATCCAGAGAGGCTAGTTAGGATTGTAAGAAATAATACAGGATACAATCTCAAAAAAGAAAAACTAATTAAAACTTTCCTTATATTCTAGAACTACATTGAATTTCTACAAAACAACCATAGAAGACAAATGTGGACACTCCTTGTTGTCTGAATCCTTGCTTGTGAAGCACTTACTATCCAAAATCAGGAATCTAATTGAGTTGGAAATGTTCAGATAAATCCCAGACAATCAGGATTCTCATTACTTGTTATTTACAACTCAGAAACCAAAATAGATTATGGTAAGGTGATCCCCAAATTTTCAATCCAAACTAAGGAGGGATGCTTGTAAATATGAATACCTTTGAATTCATTTAAGATCCACCTAGTCCAAATTGGAAATAAAACATGTCCTGGTATAATATGTTTACATAAATAATCATGGAATGCTGTGCCAAGTGGCATAATGCCAAAGGATTCTATTATGTTAAAAAAAGAAAATAAGTAATTATTATTATAGAATGATATATTAGTGTCCAGAATACTTAAGATTTACCTTATCAAAAATATTTGGTTATATAAAATTTAATTATATTTATAAATAGATAAAGGAATATATGTTCAAGACCTGTGATTTCCCTAGCCCAAATTCTAATATTTGGATAAAAACCCACTGCCATCAAGTCGATTTCAACTCATGGCAACACTACAGGGCAGTATACAACTGCTCCTGTGGGTTTCTGAGACTGTTAATTGTTCACAAGAGTAGAAAGCCCATCTCCCTCCTGCAGAGTGCTGGTGGTTCCGAACTGCTGACCTTGCAGCTCAAAGCGTAACAACTACCACCTTTATAAATATCATTGTACAGTGGTGACAATTATATCTCTATTGTAAATGACAAAAAGACAATTAGAAGAAAATATTGTTATAACAAAATTTATATTTAAAAAATTCTTGTTTTATAAGCATCATCAGTAAAACCACACAACCTGCAGGTTGGGTGCTCTGGAACCAAGCAGCACAGATTTGAGTCCTGACTCCACTATTAACTAGTGCTGTTACTTAGGCAAATTAACAATGTTGTCATGGGTAAAATGCAAATTACAATCAAGGCTGCAATGAGATCATTTGCTTAAGATATTGAGTCCTGTGCCTGGTACATAAGCATTCAATGGTAGCTGCTATTGTCATCACCATATTTCCTACTGTATAAAATACTGAAGAAAGGCATGAGAACCATAACCACTAAGTAACTTGACCAAGCACCCACCACTACTGAGGGAACTGGGGCTAAATTCAAGTCCTCTGAATTAAGGTACTTTTGTCATTTTGCTCCATCTTAAGTCCTAGTTTTCATCCAGGCAACAATCTCCTGTCATCACTGAGTGGTGGTGAGTCCTGTCCTCATTTTATAGGAAATGAGGCAGATTCTCTGGGTTCCAAACCACAAACCCCATGGGGAGGTCTTCTGGCCCCTCCGTTCCATCTCCCAGCCCTAATGTCAGTGAACAATAAAATTACAAGTGGTAGAGAATTTTATTTCTCTTTAGACTACCTTATAACTAAAGCATTACTAAATAAAAAGGCAGAAATGAAACTTGTAGCTTATAGCCAATAAGATTTTTTAATATCTAGTAGATTTTGTTTATTTTTATTTTATTATTAATTGGGGATTAATACATATATCATTCAAAAGTTCAATCACGTCAAGCAGTATTGTATAATTTTTACCACAATCAGTTTCCAAACATTCTTTTACTTCATGGCCTCCTCCTTCACATCGTTTCCCTTTTACCACACCCCCACCACTGTACCTACCCCCGGCCTCCGAAACCTTTGTTCTACTTGCTGTCCCTGGAGGTTCATCAATCCTGGGTTTCATACACCGAAAGACAGAAAGACATATAACACAATTTCAAGAGGGTATCCTCCAATGACATAGCACCTCTGAGATACACCCTAATATGAACAAACTAAAACAAAAATACAAAAAATGTTGAAAACCACACCAGGTCCAGCATGCATCGGAGGGGGGAATCAACTGACAAAATTTTAATTGTTCAATTCAGATTTATGCCTTTGATTTTCTGTACTCATCTCTCCAATGCGCTGTTTAGGAACCGCTTTCCTCCCATCCCTCACTTATAGGTAGAGTGAGTTCACTGGAGGCTTATTTCCTATGTAGTTCCCAAAAATAAAGCTTCGCACCCACTGTCATCCATTGCCTTCTGCAAAGTGGATTCACACAAATTATACTCTGATACTAATCTCTCCTTCAATTTCGGATTATATGATTTACAATCCTTCAGTGACTGATGATGGTCTGCTTCTTCCATGTGAACTTAGTTGACATCTCACTTAGAAGGCTGCTTCTTTGGAGAAAAGCTTTTAAAACCCCAGACACTACTTTATCTGATAGCCGGGCACCATCTAATTTCTTCGCCACATTTTGCTATAGCACCTATATCTTCTGTGTTCCCTTCCAGAGGGCAACTATTTAGCAAGGTCATGATGTAGGAACTGTTTTTTGGTTAGAGCTAGGGTTTAGTACCAATAAGATTCAAGGGTGTCTATACTTGACAGGAGGAGCCCTGGTACACAGTGGTAGTGCGTTGGGTTGCTAACCACAGGGTTTGCATTGAGGCCACCAGCCATTCCACAGCAGAGAGATGGGCCTTCCCACTCTGGTAAATAGGTGAACTCTCAGAAACTTACAGGGACAATTCTAACCTATCCTACCTGGGTACTATGAGTAGGCATCAACTCAATGGCAGCGAGTTTTGTTCTGTTTTTTTATACTCTGAAGGAAATAAATCCCACAAAACCAAAACCACTGTCATACAGTCAATTTTGACTCATTCTATCGAAGGTTTCTGAGGCTTTATAAATCTTATGGGAGTAGTCTCATCTTTTTTTTAAATCATTTTATTGGGGCTCATACAGCTCTTATCACAATCCATACATACTCCATTGTGCCAAGCACATATGTTGCCATCATTTTCAAAACGTTTTCTTTCTACTTGGTTTCAGTTCCTCATTTTTTTCCCTCCCTCCCATACCCTCCCTCCCCCATGAACCCTTGATAATTTATAAATTATTATTATTTCTTCATGTCTCACACTGATCAATGTCTCCCTTCACCCACTTTTCTGTTTTCCATCCCCCTGGGAGGGGATTATATATAAATCATTGTGATAGTCTGATCTTTTGCACTCTAAGCAGCAGTGTATCTGAACCACTGAACTTAAAGTTAGCAGTCCAACACTTACCCAAAAGCGCCACCAGGGTTCTTTCAAAGGAAATTACATGGATCAGGACAATTGTTTGATACCAAAAATCACAAACAGCAGAACTCTTACGGATAATTTCCCTAGGAACACAACCAAAAAAGGACCGATAGAAATACTCATTCCAGAGTTCACACAGCAGCCCTGGTCAATTTCTCACTCATCTGGTTTCTACCTCCAAAGCAGAAATAATCCTTAGCTGACAGTTTGATTAGGGCCCAGCTATTCCAGCAAAGACAAGTCAATCTACTCTTTTTTGTGTTAATGGTAGAAAAATCAGAAAGCGCAAAACATGTACGTGTTGAAATTAAATACAAAACGTTTTCATTTCAAAGCATATTTTACTTAGTATGATGTGAAAATTAAAGATAGGGGCTGGCATTGTCAAGATGCTTTTACAGAAAATATTTGAATAAGGGGAGAAAAGAGCTTCTGACCAAAGCATAGAGTCCAATAAAATTACAATCAATGCCAGGGAATTTCCTGACCTACCGAAGAGCTCTTTTGGAGGCTCTCCAAAGTGATGGCTCCCTTATGAATGTTTTCTGGATTTCTTTCTCTTTTCAAGGTGCTTTACTTGGCACGAGGAGCATGAGAATAATTAACTCTTACCTTCCTTAACCCAACCTGAATATATTTCTTTTAATATCTGTACATGCACCCCTCCCCCCAAAAAACAGCAAAGCACATTTTATCCAGAGATTTAAAGCTAGTCTGCTTTAGAAATAACAGGCTTTTGTAAGTAGTAAGACACTTTCCTGGTTTCCTTTTTCTTCTTTAATTAATCAGACCACTTGATAATAATTTTGATGGATTCTAATTTTACCCGTGCCTCTCATATACTGAATTCTTTCAAATAAATCTGTCATTATATCTGGTTTCATAAAGAGGGGCTTAAAATAATTCTTTTCCAAAGGACTTCTACTTCTTCCCTACCCTTAGTATATTTTCACATAGCAAAGTTACTTGTTAAACACACAAATGCAGATTGTGTTTGTAATCAATAGAATTTATGGCTCTAAAGAAAAACAATTCTATTCTGATGCATGGATTTCTTATAAACAAAAAATTTTAGAGTTGTGGGCTTTAAGTATCTTAGGAATCATCCAGTTCAGCATCTTCCTTCTACATGTGAATATAAAAAAGTCCTGAGATCAAGTAAAAAGATGATAAATTTAGAGCCACGGGGATACCTGTTTCCTCAGAACCATTCTCCAAGAGGCACTCTAGCTTAGCAGAAAGGACCTTTGAAGGGGCAGAAGTTACCCCTCATTAATTAGCTTCTTGGGAACCATAAGATTGACAAAGTCCTACCATTTTCTCTTGAGCCACATTTTGTAGCGTCCTTATTTAAGCTTAAAGATATCCATTACTTTTTAGAAATTGAGAATTCTAAAAGTTAATCATTGAGAATACCAGTATCTCTGTGGTCGGTGGTGGATCTTTTATAGGAAGATGTCCAAAAAGTGACTGCAGATCAAATTATACTGGGACTCTAAAGGTTCAAGGTTGGGATTCCAAATGCCACTCCTCCTCGATAAGAGTAGAACACTCCTCTGCTTTCTCAATGTTTTCTTTGATGCCTCAGTGTAAGGAATAAACATCGATTTTAGACTGCTTTTTCAACATTGTGAGGATACTGAAGCAGTTTCTCAACTGTACTAAATAAACTAGCTAATCATTGACTAGAAGTCTTGGTAGTACAGTGAGTTGATAATCTCAAGGTCGCAGTTCATAACCACCAACTGCCCTGTGGGAGACAGATGAGGCTTTCTGCTCCTGAAAAGATTGACAGCCTTGGAACTGCACAGGGGCAGTTCTACTCTGTCGTAAGGGGTCACTTAAGTCAAAGTCGACTGGATGACTGATTTCTTTGACTTGTAGCTCATGGCTGCCCCTCTCTTTATGGTGTGAGTTCCTGAAATATGGAACCATATATTTCACGTTCTATCCTCATCACTCTGCATCATGTCTTACAATAAAAAGTATATATATGTAGCCCTGGTTGTGCTATGGGATAAGCATTGGACTACTAACCACAAGTTAGGCAGTTCAAACCTTCCAGATACTCTGAGAGAGGAAGATGAGGCTCTCTAATCTCATTAATATTTACAGTTCTGGAAGCGCTGTATAGGGCTGCTATTATTCGAAATCTACTCAATGGTGGTAGGAGATATATATTTGGACTAAAAAAGCTGGAAGTAGAAAAAGAGCTCATTGACTTTCCTGTTTTGTACATGACAAAAATGGGACCTGGAAAATTTAAGCCTTAAAGACCACCGTATTAAGTTTTGGCAAAATTACCAGGCAACCCTTAGTCTCTTACATCCAAATTCAATGGTCATTCTGCTTCAGTACTGACTGTTTGATATGCTGAATTGGCCTTAACTTTAGGATAAACCCTCAAGCTCAAAAACCAAACTTACTGCCATCGAGTCAACTCCAACTCATAGTGTCCCTGTCGAACAGAGTAGAACTGCCTCTGTGGGTTTCTGAGGATGTAAATCTTTATGGGACTGGAAAGCCTCATCTTTCTCCCCTGGAGCAGCTGGTGCTTCAGGGCTGTTGACCTTGCAGTTAGCAGCCCAACAGGGTTCCTCCCCTCTCATTGTGTATCCAACATCTATGGAATGGAGAGCCTATAGAGCAGAGCATGATAATAAGTAGAGCCAAGATCCAGACTCCAGATTCCCTCAGACTACTGCAAGTGAACCTGGAGTAAAGTAAGAATTTACTATTTAGTGGGTTACACCCTGGGTTGCTAATCTCAAGGTCAACAGTTCAAAACCACCAAGTGCTTCTTGGGAGAAACTCACTGCCATTTAGTCAATGCCGACTCATAGTGACCTCCTGTGAGTTTCCCAGACTCACTGTTGACAGAAGTAGAAAGCCCAGTCTTTCTCCATAGGAGGTGGTTTCAAACTGCCGGTCATGCAAATTGCAGCCCAATGCAATGCATAACCACTATGCCATCAGGGCTCCTTGCGAGAAAGATGAGACTTTCTACTCCCGTGAAGATGTACAGTATTGGAAACTCACAGGGGCAATTCTACCCTGTCCTATAGGGTCACTATGAGTCAGAATCGACTCAATGACAGAGAGTAGATGCCTGTACGGTATTTAAAACAGGGGTTTGACCCACATGGAAGAAGCATACCAGCCTGTGTAATCATGAGGTGTCAACGAGAATAGGTACCAGAAGTTCAAAAACAAGCAATCAAATTGACATGAAGGAGTATGGACAAAGTGGAGACCCAAAACCCATCTGTAAGATAACTGGACAGTCCCTCACAGAAGGGCCACCTGGAAGGGATGACATATCCAGGATGAAGTATAGCACTATTGAAACACATAACTATCTTCTAGTCCATTAATATTTCCTCCCCTTTATTATGGTTTTTGTTTTACCTCATTAATCTCATTAGACCTGTGTATGTTCATTTATATGAACATACATAAGTCCATTGGATGTATGAAAGCTGTGTTAGTCTGGATAGACTAGAGAAACAAATCCATGGACACACATATGTGTATAAGAAAAGGATTTCTATACAACTGCAATTGAACATTTAGAAAACATCCCAGCCCAGTCCAGACCAAGTCCCTGTGTCTGATATTAACCCACATGTCCAATACCAATCTATAAAGTCCTCTTCAGACTCACAAAACACATGTAATGACGCGGAATGTAGAATCACAGGGCAGTGGGTAGAAAGTCTTTAAATTCAGTGGCATTGGAAACATCTCAGCAATGGCGGGGATCTCTGTATCAGGGTGGGTCCATGTGTCTTGTCAGTTGCTATGTCTCCCAGGGAGTGTCAGAGAGAAAAGAGCCTCCCACCTCCAAGGAGGAAGTACCAGATTTCCCAGAATTCTCAGGAGAAGGCCATGCCCACACAGAGGTTTCATTGGCTATCTCCAGATTGACAGGCTAGACTCCACTCCTACACACTTACTCCTCAAATTGACACCAGGTTAGGTGACTACCACAAAATCCAAAATAGATAACCCTTCAGAAACAGTAATGGAAGTAATGATTCCCTGAGGGTAAGGGAAGGGGGAATGGAGGGGGACAGAGGAAGAGCTGATAGTAATGATGACTGCATAAACCCACTCAAGGGGAATGACTAACAAAATTGTAGGGGAATAGATACATTAGATGGTGTAAGATATGGCAAAAAAAAAAAACCACTTATAATATAATAATAAAGGTTCCTGGGGGGTAGAGTGGGAGAGGGAGGGGGATAAAGGGGAACTGATATCAAAGAGTTGAAGAAGAAAGAAAATATTGTGAAACTGATGGTGACACCTATTGTACAATTATGCTTGATCTAATAGAATTATGGATTGTTATATCTGTAAGAGCTCCCAATGAAATGACTAATGTTTTTAAAAAGATGATTTGAAGATCCAATTTTTAAAAAGAGCAGAGCTTAACACCTATTAAGCACTCAGAGTGTTAGCTACTATTATTTTTGTAAATGCTGATGAGAACAGCATAATGTGACTATAAGGGCTTTCATTAGCTTAATGCGAGCCCATCACTGTCACTAAACCAAATATATAAACTAATAGTGGCAAATGCCATTAAAACACAAGAACATTAAAGCCCACGTAACCCCTGGCTCTTTCTGGGGCTTTAGAAATTGGCAGATAAGCTAATTTATACCCTAATTCCTTTCCATATTTAAGGGAAAAACCTGAAGACCCTAAATAATCTCTTAGAATAATAAAACTTCATTTCGTAATTGCAAGCATTCAATACAGGCATGCCAGATAGTGTAAAATTTAAAATTTTAGGCGTAAGAAATGCCTCCTAGGTCAGACTAACAATACATTCAGTCAGGTACAGGGTCTCAAACAGAGGTATCAGAGGCTATTTTGTAATGATGTCAACTTCTAAAAGTTACAGGACTGACTCCAACATCCCTGGTTTCTCTGAATAGTCCATTACGAATCTGACATCCATGAATTCCCCTAAATCTATTTATATTTTGCCTATTTCATATCTGAGGTTAGAGTTCCATAAAACCACTCAAAGCAGTGCATAGAGCATTTTCTTTCCATTGGCATTCTTTTTTTTGAGCCTCAAGAGCACAGGTTTGGGATATGGGGAATGAACCCTGCTCAACATGCTCATGACCTTCAAGAATTAGGCAACTATACCCATACCTCTTCTGACATACTTCCCTACATGATGAAGTGTCAGATGTTTAAAGTCATCCTTATGGAGAAAAGAATATCATGTATGAAGAGATAGTTTGGGGAATATATAAGGGCAAGATACCAAAACCTAACTCGTCGCTATCAAGTCAAGTCTGACTCATAGCAACCACATAGTACAGGGTAGAACTGCTCCTATAGATTTCCAAGGCTGTAAATCTTTACAAGAGCAGAACATCATATTTTTCTTCCACAGCACAGCTGGTGGGTTCGAGCAGCTGACCTTGCAGTTAATAACCCAATGAGTAAGCTACCAGTGGCAAACTGTTGCTGTTAGGTGCCATCCAGTCAATTCCAACCCATAGCAACCCTGTACACAACAGAATGAAACACCACCTGGTGGTACACCATCCTCACCAATGTGCCTATGCCTGAGCCCACTGGTGCAGTCATTGGGTCAATCCACCTCGTGAGATAGTAGGGCATAAAAGTTGCAGCTGGCTTTTGTACTAAGATAATATATTAAAATAGTAGAGCATTAAAGTAGTACAACTTCTGTATTAGTGGTCTACGTTTAAGGCCCAACTGTAACACGAGAAGAGCCTCTGTTTTCTCATTTGCAAAATAGACATAAAGAACTATACCTATCCACTAGCTTTTCTGGGAGAATTAAATGGGACAATCCATGGACAGAACTCAGCATGGTGATTAACACATAATAGATGCTCAATACATGTTAGCTGATGCTGTATGTACTGTTGATGCTGTTTTATTCTTGGCACACAATAAATTCTAACTTGAATGCCAAAAGAGGTGGGGGAGAAAAGCGCTTACTATATCTAAAGCCAAAACATAAACACACAAGAAAATCAAATACTAAAAATACTGAGCTAGCAAGTGGGTTAACATGGCAACCAAATGCAGGTCTTCTGACCTCTCTAGCCCAGGACCCTTTGCATTGTATCTTGCTACCTTTGGGGACATGATTGGTTGCCACATGAGAATTATACACAATAAGTGCCTTGAGACAAACATCATTAATCATTGTGGCTATTCTTGGGACCATTTCCAACTTTACCATCTTCTAGAGCAGTGGTTCTCAACCTTCCTAATGTCACAACCCTTTAATACAGTTCCTCATGCTGTAGTGACCCCCCCCCCATAAAAATATTTTCATTGCTACTTTATCACTGTAATTTTGCTACTGTTATGAATCGGGCAACTCCTATGAAGGGGTTGGTCGACCCCCAAAAGGGGTCGCAACCCACAGGTTGAGAACTGCTGTTCTAGAGGGTTAGTGATAAAAAATACACACATTATTTCAGGTTGCTTACACCCTGTCTTTTGAGTATGCAAAAGCTGATGCTGTGTTTCAAATATTCTTGTGCACACCAGTCTCTGGGTTGAAAACTCAGGCCTCCACCACACACTGACCCACTATCTTTACAAAACTGTTTACAACCTCTTAATGCCAACTTTTTGCTTAATGCATGTGATTACACTGGAACAAAGAAACTTGCATCCATGAATTGTTAGTCCTTTCATTCACTCATGCTACAAACATTCCCTAAATATGTATTGGCCCCTGGATATCTACTGGATTCTACTTCTCTAAGAAGCTTTTCCTTTTCCTGAGCTTCTCCTTGCCATAATTTACCAATCCTTCTTATTTCCCCATTGAACCTTGTTAAAACTTTTACCAAGTGCACTCATAACTCTTCAGGAAACTATCTGATACACACACACACACACACACACACACACACACACACACACACACACTACCAGAAAGCCTTCCTAGGTTCAACTAAGCTATCAGAGTCAGAAGACTCTCACAGGTCCAGCTTAACAGTATACCACTCAGAAGGGTAGCATCAGACTTTTTTGATGGAACCTACAGAGGCATCAGTAATTATCTTCTTTGCTCATAACATCACAGATGCAACAAGAGCAGATTCACCTCAGGTCAGCATGGGAGATGCCTTGTTTAAAAGCCTGCTATCCTAGGACTTAACTATTGCAACAATTTAAAAAAACTTAGCTTCTAGGTTCTCACAAGGGATGTGATCAGCTCTAAGAGTCACCTCAGTCTGGTGTTGACCAATCCAGGGACAAGGGAACAAGTGATCCAGAATTAGTGGCAAGGAGGGTGTGAGAGGCCTGGTAGGGATTCATCTAGGGCAATGTAACCAAGAGAAATTACTGAAATCCAAATGAAGGCTGAGCATGACAATAGGACAAGATGAAAGTAAAAGGAAATATAGGAAAGAACTAGGAGGCAAAGGGCATTATAGAGGTCTAAATATAGGCAGATACATATGTAAATATATTTGTATAGGATGATGGGGAAATAGATCTATGTGCATATACTGATATGTTTAGTATTGAAGCAGCAGATGGACATTGGACCTCCACTCAAGTACTTTCTCAATGTAAGAACACTTTGTTCTATTAAACTGACATTCCATGATGCTTACCTTCCCGATATGATCACTGAAGACAATGTGTCCATAAGCAAATATGGTGAAGAAAGCTGATGGTGCCTGGCTATCAAAAGATAGAGCGTCTAGAGTCTGAAAGGCTTGAAGGTAAACAAACAGCCATCTAGCTCAGAAGCAACGAAGACCACATGGAAGAAGCACATCAGCTTGTGTGATCATGAGATGTCACAGGGATCAGGTATCAGGTATCAAAGAACAAAAAATCATACCATTGTAAATGAGAGGGAATGCAGAGTAGAGATGGAAAGCCCACATGTAGGTAACAGGACACCCCCTTACAGAAGGGTTGTGGGGAGAAGACAAGCCAGTCAGCGTGCAATGTAGCAACGATGAAACATACAACTTTCCTCTAATTCTTAAATGCTTCCCCCCCACCCACTATCATGATCCCAAATCTACCTTACACATCCAGCTAGACCAGAAGATGTACACTGGTACAGATAGGAACTGGAAACACAGGGAATCCAGGACAGATGATCCCTTCAGGACCAGTGCTGAGAGTGTCGATACTGGAGGGTGGAGGGAAGGTGGGTTAGAAAGGGGGAACTGATTATAATGATCTACATATAAGCTCCTCCCTGGGGGACAGACAACAGAGAAGTGGGTGAAGGGAGATGTCGGACAGTGTAAGACATGACACAATAATGATAATTTATAAATTATTAAAGGTTCCTGAGGGAGGGGAGAGCAGGGAAGGAGGGGGGGGGGGATAAGGAGCTGATAACAAGAGGTTAAGGGGAAAGCAAAAATTTTGAGGATGAGGGCAATGAATGTACAAATGTGCTTGACACAATGGATGTATGTATGGATTGTGATAAGAGTTGTATGAGCCCCTAATAAAATGATTTTTTTTAAAAATCACTTCACTCAAGCAAAAAGAATGACCCGTCAGCTATTCATAGATCATTGATAATTTCACAGTCCAGATGCAATTTACCAATCAGAACTTTTTTTCTCCATAAACGCTGTTGCTTAGTAACATATTGGACATATTCCCCTTATCTGGTTTCCCGAGAATGCAGAGCTAGAAAGCTCACCAAAGATCGAACTCTCATGCAGAAGATGAAAGATGATAGACAAACGGGCTACAGCTCAAGGCTCACTGACATGCCCACAGTCATACACGCTTTGAGCCCTCGGCATCAGCCTGGGTCACAAATCCAGGTCATCGAGTGGCCAATCCTGTTGCGGTTCCTACCATGTGTGCCATTATGGCTTGTTTTCTTAAGTTAATCTGAAGATAGTTGGAATTCTTAAAAAGGCAGATATGAAAAGGAAGCTAATTCTTAGCAGGAGATGATCATCCTATTACTTTTTGGAAGAGAAAAATCAAAATAAGCAAATGGTGCAAAGAACTTAGGGTGGTGGGGTGGTGCATGGGGTTGTTGTCTGTTTGAGGAAAGCAGTCGGTATCAACACAAAACCATTCCTATTGAGGAAAACAGTCTGCATCAACACAAACTTGATGTTTTCCTGTGAGCATTCTTACCCCTTCCCACCCCATTTGAAAGTGCTTCCTTCATTTTCTTCTCTGAACCACACCAAAGGCAAAGGGAAGCGTAGCAAGATATGGGAATTTGCTTTATAAACTGTTAAATGTTTGGATAACAGGATCTGGGGACAGTGTCTGAAGGGACCCTCAGCAGGTTTCATGTTTTATTTATGAAATTCAAGTGCATTTTGCATTCTACTTTGTAATATGTACATCCTACATTCATTTTAGGCAATAAATAATTACTTTCACTTAAAATCATATAAGATTGCAGTATTGAAAGACATACCACATTTAGCCGATGGCTTCTGGTACCCTTAAAGTTTTATACCCAATTTAAGAACTACCACTTATCAAAGGTACAGCTGGATTGTTAAGCAGTGACCATTTATGAATTCTTTCGTACTGAATAATGCTTTTGATAAGTTTTGCTGCCTGTGTTCCAAAGGGCTTCTACATCCACTGCTTTATAATGCAAAGAACATCCTTGCTGCAGCAATGCCTATGCACCTTCCAATCTCTCCACGGCTGAAAGAAAACTCCAGTGGCATCACCTGGGCCCTCAGGAGACAGGACATCTCCCACTCTAGATGGCTGTTCGCATCGATCTTTATAACCTCACATTTGCAGAAGGCATGTCACAAACTCAAAATAAATCCCCTACAGCAGCCAGAGTGTATATCTGTCTCTTTTTCTCTTAAAATGATAGAGTTAGCTTTATTGTCCCCATTTTGGATGAAGAACCGAGAGGTTATGTGACTGGTTCAAGCTCACATGCAGAAGTGAGCAGGAGGAAAAATCAGAATCCGAGTTTTCTACCTACTAGCCCCAGTATTCTTCCTACCACACGACTGAATCACTAACAAAAGTGCAATCTCTCTTTGCCTCTACTGCCCCTCTGGTTCCATTTTAACAGAGAAAAAATAAATGGCAATGATTTGATAAAACTAGCTGGACTGTTCCACATTTAGTTTCCTTTCAATGGTTGAATGCTCTTTTACTTTTGGTCTCATTAATTTAGGAAGTAGCCCTGTAAGATGTGTAAATCTGTTAGCATGCCTAATTAATAATTGAGGAAATCAAGACAGAGAAAGAGTCAAAACATGTTCGGGGTTCCATGTGACACCTTACTTGCAGCCCAGGTTTTTTTTTCCCTTAGTGCACCCAGATTAATCCCATATCATCTCTCCTTGGGTTTCCTTCTACTGATTTTCTCAGTGCACTCGGTATCTCTGGTCCTATGAAAAGGCCATGGTCTCTTTTTAAGTCTTGCTGACACAATGATTTCAATAGAGTTCAAGCATGTTAATTCAGTCTGTAAATATGTTCTGAGTATTTATTAGTATAATTATAAATGTATCATCCCAAGTAAGAAATTTAGGAGAAAAGAAATCCCATCTGAAAGGAACAGCCACAACTCTCAGGATATGCGGTCACCCTGGACATGAAGTGCTGTCAAGGCACACTAGACAAGAAGATAAATAATGTCCTTTTCCAGGTGCTCCAGGAGTACCAAGGCCAGGCCTAGAGAGATAAAGGAGGCATATGAATCTAGAAACGAGAATTCCAGGTGGGAAGTGCTACCTCTGCTCAGGCAGCAACACTGAAAAGACAGCAGTGGCCCAGTCTGCAGGCTGGGGTGGAAAGGTAAAGAGAAAGTTTTCAGATGTAGGCGACATCTACAAGGCATTTTTTAAGGACAAACAAGGGTGTGAAACATGCAGGCAAAGGAGTGCACAGGCAAGAAGAGAGAATATACAAAAAGTCATGCTTGGGATACTATGGGTAGTTTAGTAATATTGCTTGCCATCGGTCTCCGAGATTTCAGATCTGGATCAAAGCATCTATACTTGAAGGAAAGGAGTGATTGTGCCCATCACTAGTGTGTCTCTTCTTTAAGCAGCACTGTAACATAGGCTGTGCCATCTCTGTGTCTTGCTGATCACATAGTGAATTACCATTCTCTAATTATGTCAGGTATGCCAGCTTTATCTCCCTCCCTCCTCATTCAATTGTAGGGCCCTCCAGGCCGACCAAGTATCCCTCTTGTTAGCCTATAGTTCATCAGTAAAGGAACTAAATTCAACACTAACTTCCCTGCAGAAATCTACAAAATGCTACAGTAGGAACTACAATCTAATTTCGATCACCTTAGTTAGATTTCAAGGAGTTAGTCCAATTCTCAAAGTGTGTGTTTCCAACAAGGCCTTGCTGTCTCTGAAAACATTTACATGAACACCTGAGAAGTGGATGAAAGCCTTTAAAAATGCATACTTCAATATAAGGAATTAGGTCGAAGACACGGCCAACTCTGATACAATGAAAGACAGAAAGATAATGACAGGAAGAATGTAGAGTGACTTAGAGACACAGAGGTAGACTGCTGGTGCCCCCTGTTGACTTTAAGGCACTCTGTCACCAACAAATAATCTAGTAAAAAAGGGGGATCTTATGAAAAGTAGCGTGTCCAAATACACAAACACAGGCATGTTCTAGTTCAGGAAACAAACACTCAAACAAAAAAACAAACTAGTAAAATACATACTCTTAAAACATTTTTAACTCTTAAAGTTTATCCCTAGGTATTAAAAACAAACAAGCAGGCCACTGGACATCCCCTTACAGTAGGGTCTTGGGGAGGAGACGAGCCAGTCAGGGTGTGATGTAGCATCGATGAAACATACAACTTTCCTCTGGTTCTTAAATTCTTCCCCTCCCCAACCACTATCATGATCCCAATTCTACCTTACAAATCTGGCTAGACCAGAGGATGTACACTGGTACAGATAGGAACTGGAGACACAGGGAATTCAGGGCGGATGATCCCTTCAGGACCAGTGGGGTGAGTGGCGATACTGGGAGGATGGAGGGAGGGTGGGCTGGAAAGGGGGAACCGATTACAATGATCTACATGTGACCTCCTCCCTGGGGGTCGGACAACAGAAAAGTGGGTTAAGGGAAACGTTGGACAGGGCAAGATATGACAAAATAATAGTTTATAAATTATCAAGGGCTCATGAGGGAGGGGGAAAATGAGGACCTGATGCCGCGGGCTTAAGTGGAGAGGAAATGTTTTGAGAATGATGAGAGCAATGAATGTACAAATGTGCTTTACACAATTGATGTATGCATGGATTGTGATAAGAGTTGTATGAGCCCCTAATAAAACAATTTAAAACATCAAAACAAACAAACAAACAAAAAACCTTGGATAAAAACTTTAGGTATTCTTAGATAAGAATAAAAATATAATTATAAGGAGCCGAATAGTACACAAGTACTCAAACATCTAAAATATGCACATTTTAAAATGGAAAATAAAGATAAATAATTGCTAACTCCAGAGACAGGCATCACTACTGGAAAGACAAAGATCTTCCATCATTTCCTTTGAGTGATCTAGGCTTTTTAAAGATTAAAATCAACACAGCCTTCCAGACTAAACTTCAAAGACCCAGAACAAAAAATCATAACAATGTGAATGAGCGGGAGTGCAGAGTGGAGGCCCAAAGCCCATAGGTAGACAATTGGACATCCCCTTACAGAAGAGTTGCAGGGAGGGGATGAGCCAGTGAGGGTGCAATATAGCACCTTTGAAACATACAACTTTGCACTAGTTCTTTAATGCTTCCTCCCCACCACTATCATGGCCTCATATCTACCTTACAAATCCGGCTAGACCAGAGCATGTAAACGGATACAGATAAGAGCTGGAAACACAGGGAATCCAGGACAGATAACCCCCTCAGGGCCAGAATTGAGAGTAAGGATACCAGGAGGGGAAGGGGAAGGTGGGGGGAAAAAGGGGGAACTGATCACAATGATCTACATATAATCCCTTCCCAGGGGGACGGACAACAAAAAAGTGGGTGAAGGGTGGCAGCGGTAAGTGTAAGACATGAAAAAAAAATTTTCTAATTATCAAGGGTTCATGAGGAAGGTAGGAAGGGGAGAGGCGAAATGAAAAGCTGATATCAAGGGCTCAAGTAGAAAGCAAATATTTTAAGAATGATGATGGCAACAAATGTACAAATGTGCTTGACACAACGTATGTATGGATGGATTGTGATAAGAGTTGTACGAGCCCCCAATAAAATAGTTTTTAAAAACAAGAAGAAAATGATGATGGGAACATATGTACAAATGTGCCTGACACAATGGATAGATGGATGGATGGATTGTGATAAGCGCTGTACGAGCCCCCAATAAAATGATTTTTAAAATATAAGAAGAATTTAAGATGTCACTTTTATCTTCAGTACAGGTCATTATCAAGACACCCCCTTGATCACATCTTACCAGTAATTTCAGGAGCCCTGGTGGTACAGTGGCTAAATCGCTACTAACCAAAAGATTGGCTATTTGAACCCACCAGATGTTCCACATAAAAAGATATGCCTATTTGCTTACATAAAGACTTTAGCCTTGGAAACCAGACAGAGTAATTCTACTCTGTCTCCTAGGGTGGTAATATATTGGAATCAACTCAAAGACAATGGGTTTGGTCTGTCAGTAATTTGCCATCATGTGTCATTTACTATTAAGAGCTCTTCTTTTACCTAATGAATTTGTACTGTATTATTGATATATCATCTTCTCTGGACACATTTCCTCCTCTTATTTTTGCAGTAATGTATTTTGTTGTAAATTTAAAAAAAAGAAAAGTTAGCATTCAAAACATTTGTTTGTCTTAACCCATCTAGGAAAAATTCCCGAGAGTTCAATATACATACATCTCTGCCCCCTGCTAACCTGACTCTGAGAACATATTCTCAATCATCACAGTAAATAGCTAAGAAACCAATGGAAGTTCTAAGTTCCTATAAATAGGTCACCTTTTGGGCCTGTCACTTGTTCCTCACATGAGTAGAGATTTATCTAGAATACATGGGTGTACAGTTTGATCAGAAAAGAATTTGAATAGATTTACTTTAACCTACTGCAAATTTTCTATCACTTTCTAGTAGACTGTGATAAGAACAAAAGCGCAAGGAGTTTTGTGCTTGGGAGTTGTAGGAACTGAAGTTATGAAGGGAAATTTAAAATTGCTTACATTTGCTGTCCCTCCTGAGTGATGAGACAAAATATATCAAAGGAGGTTTTCACATGTGCCATTAGAAGAACTTTCAGTGAATAAAATGTCCATTTTCACTTACAAAGTCATTGTGATAAGTATCCCTTGGCATGTGAGCACACATACACAAACACACATGCACATGTAAGAATTGTATCGTATTGCTAACTTCTAATTTCTATAGATTTTACATTATCTCAATAAATGGTATATTTTAAATATTATTGTCTATGGTAAATATGAATACCAAGATTTCTAAAGTGGCCTGACCTTCCCAAAATGCATGCCATCACAAGACAAATAGTATTTTTATAATTATAAAACACAAAATTCGAGTCCAACACTAACCTTACAGCACCACAAGAGATCACGAGCTCTCAAAAAGACCAACTGAAGACTACTGGGAAGATTGTGACTGAGTACCACATACCAGAGGGCCTTTGCAGAAATCAGCACAGGAGTTACTAAGAGGGAAATTCCACAATGCCGGTTTGCAGGAGGAGCATCATAAAGATAAGTAGGCACAGATCCACTAGGTTTTGGGGAGCTAGGGCTTTTGTTTTACCACGGTGGAGGCTGGCCATGGTTTGAACTTAGGCCCACCACTGTCTTGGCCAGAGCCAGGATCATTTGGAGCCCACACAGGGACTTTACCTCAACACAGCCACAACTTGCCTCCGCCTCAGGTCAGGGATCAAATCCCTCCAGCCCCAGGGTCAGGGATCTGGCTCAGCTATATTGTTACTTTTGTTTCCCTCTCCTCTCTATGCCCCTCACAGTCTCAGCAAGCTTAGTTTTTTCTTTCATTTTGTTTTCTTTTTCTTTTATTTATTTTTCTCTTCCCTTTTTTCTCACACACCACTGCTGACCTCCAGACCACTCACCTTAGCCTAGGGCATTTATGCCTGCCCTCCACCCAGCTGGAAGAACTCCATCCTCTTCAGCTTAACTCAAGCCTGGGAAAGCCTGCCCACCCTCCACCAAGGGATATCCCACCCAAAACCTTATAGGAGAAATTCCACGTGCCCTTTGCAGAGCTTAACGCCTCGCTGAGGATATCCCGCCCACCTTCTGCAGGGGAAATTTTGCCTGTTTGGCTGTGGTTGTCCATGCCCGTCCTCTGTGGTCCCAGAGGACCTCCGCCTGTCCTAGGGCCTCACACTAGGCTAACACTCACCAACGTTCCACACTGCTGTGGTAACCTCTGCCCAACATCCATAGCGATATAACTGACCAGGGAAATTCTTCCCACCATTCCCGGTGCTCTACACCAAAGTGGGAAACCCACCAGCCTTCTGTGGCACCCCCGTTGCAGTGGGCACCACCGCTTGCCCTCTGCGGTGCCCCAAGCTACTGTGAGCCACACCATCACGGCTTCTTGTGAGATCACCCAGTACAGCACCATCCTTGTGGGTTCACAACAACTCAATCAGCATCCCCTGAGAGGACCATTAAACTTTCCCTCCACATAATGAAATACTTGTTGACTAGGGAAAGAATGAAGCCACAGGAAGATAAAGTAGTAGGCTAATTCCATAGTGAAATTAGCTGCAAGCAGTTCAAAGAAGAATTCCTATGAGTCTCCCAGAGAGAGCCAGTGCTTTTTGACTCACTGGAAAATGACACCTGATTCCTCTTAAACAACACAACACAAACAGCAATCAGCCCCAACGACCTCAATGAAAAAAGGGGAGAAACAAAAGGCAATGGCAGAAGATGTCAATAACCTAACACCATGCATAGAAGAAGAAGATATTGAACTGCCACAGAAAGAAATTTTCAGAATGCTGTATGGATTAATACAGAAAATGAGGGAAACAATTCAGAAAATGGATGAAATGATAGGGAAATAAGAGAGCTTAGGGATGAAATAACAAAACCAATAACAGATTCACAGACTTTGCCAACCAACTGGAGGAGGCAGAGAACAACACCAGTGACCTAGAAGACAGCCAAGCAGACTTTAAAAACGTGAACAAAAATCTAAAAAGATCATAAGAGAAACCGAAGAAAACCTAAGACCTGTATCTGATGCTATGAAGAGAAACATCAGAATAATTGGATTATCGGAGGAAGACACAACAAAAAACTCATCTGCAACAACAGTGAGAGAATTCTCGGAAGAAAACTTTCACAGCTTAATATATGAAAAACGAGGCAACCATACAGGAGGCTGAAAGAACACCAGATAGATTGAATCCCAATAAGAAGTCACCAAGACATATCATAGTTAAACTATCTAACTTTGAGGAAAAGGAGAAAATCATGAGAACAGCTAGGGAAAAACAAGCAATCACATATAAACATTCCCAAATAAGAATATAATCAGAACTATCAGCGGACACTATGAAGAAGAGGGAAGAGTGGAGTAACATATTCCAAAAGTTGAAGGAAAATAACGCAAACCCAAGAATACTCTACCCAGCCAAATAATTGATCAAGATAGATGGAGAAGTAAGTCTTCCCAGACAAGAAAAAACTCAAAGAATAAGTTAGAAGAAACCCAGCCCTAGAAAAGACTTTGCCAACCCAGTATGGGCAGAAGAACAGCACTCACCAAGCATAAATAAGAGACCATTACATAGAACAACCTCACCCACAGGACAACAAAGACAAAACAGATCCCAAGATAGCAATGGCTTAAGAGTGGAAAGAAGTCAAGAATGAACCACACACACATGCACAACACAGATAAAAACGGAAGGTAGGAAAACACCCAAGAGAAAAGATATAAGATGACATCATAGAGTCCACAAATGGAGATAATAACCCTGAATATCAATGGACTGAATCCAGGCATTAAAAGACTGAGGCTAGCCGACTGGCTTAGAAAACAAAACCCATCTATCTGCTGCTACAGAGACATCTCAAGATTACAGACAACTTGGAAGACATGGACAAATACTTAGAAAAACAATCCTTGCCTAGACTATCCCCAATGGATGTCAAGAATCTCACAAGGCCCATAGCAATACAGAAATAGACAAGGTATCAAGGGATTACCAACAAAAAAATCCCCTGGCCCAGATGGCTTCACAGGAGAATTCTACCAATCATTCAGGGAAGAACTGACACCAATCCTACACAAACTCTTTCAAAACATAGAAAAAAAATGGCAAACTCCCAAACTCCTTCTATGAAGCTAGTATATCTCTGACACCAAAACCAGACAGGGATTCCACAGAATTGAGAACTACAAACCAATATCCTTAATGAACCTTGATGCAAAAATTCTTAATAAAATACTAGCCAATAGAATACAAAAGTATATAAAACAAATAATTCACCATGACCAAGAGAAATTCATACCAGGGATGCAGGAATGGTTCAACATATGAAAGACCATTAGTATCATTTGCCACATTGAGAGAAAAACTATAAGAACCACATTATAATATCGATAGATGCAGAAAAAAGCATTCTAAAACATCCAACACAAATTCCTATTGAAGACACTCAAGAAGATAGGAATGGAAGGAAAATTCCTCAAGATAATTCAAGCTATGTATGAAAAACTAACAGCCAACATTGTAGTCAATGGAGAAAAGATGAACACAATCCCACTGAAAAGGGGAACTGGACAAGGATGTCCCTTGTCCCTACTCTTATTTAACATCGTACTGGAGGTTTTAGCTAATAGCATAAGGCAAATAAAATATATCAAATGTATTTGCCAGGGGAAGGAATAGGTGAAACTTTTGTTATTTGTAGATAATATTATTTGATATATAGAAAATCCCAAGAGCACCACAGGGGAGTACTGGAAGCAATAGAGGAGTATGGCAGAGGGGTAGGATACAAGATCAACAAACAGAAGTCTATCAGACTGCTATACACATCAGATAAGACCACAGAAGAGGAGATCAAAAAGGTGGGACCCTTCACAATAACAAGCACAAATTGAAATATCTAGAGATATACCTGACTAAAAGAACAAAATATTTATATGCGGAAAACTACAGAACACTATTACAATAAACCAAGAGTGACCTCAAAAAATGGAAGAATATCCCATGTTTGTGCAGTGGAAAACCCAATATAGTAAAGATGTCAGTTCTGCCCAAGGCACTAAATAAATTTAATTCAATCCCGATACAATTACCCTCATCTTTCTTCAAAGAAAAGGAAAAACGGATTACCAACTTCATATGGAGAGAGAAGAAGCCCAGAATTAGCAGGGAACTCCTCAAGAAGAAGGACACAGTGGGAGGGCTTGCTTTACCTGATTTAAGCACATATTATACAGCCACAGTTGTCAAACCACTTGGTATTGGTACAATGACAGATCCTCAGACCAATGGAAAAGAACTGAAAACCCAACAATAAAATCATCAGCATACATACAACTGATCTTTGATAAGGACCCCAAATATATCAAATGAGAAGCAGATGCCCTCTTCAACAAGTGGTGCTGTAAAAAAAATGAATATCTACCTACAGAAAAATAGAGCAAGACCCCTATCTCACTCCATGCACAAGAATAAACTCAAGGTGGATCACAGACCTCAAGGTAAAACCCCAAACTATTAGGACCATGAATGACGAAATTGAAACTAACCTGAGAACTTTGGTGCTGGGAATACATAGGCTATCAGAAACAGTGAAAGACACAAATACACATAAGTCACAAATTGACAGGCTGGATATACTTAAGATAAAGCACCTGTGTACATCGAAAGAACTCACCAAGAGAGTAATAAGAGAGCCCATAGACTGGGAAAACATCTTCAGCAATGACACATCAGACAAAGGCCTTATTACTAAAATCTACAATATTCTCTAGCTTCCAAAAAGGAAAAAAAAACTAATTGCCCACTGAGGATGTGGGCAAAGGACATGAACAGAAGTTACACAAGGGGAGAAATCTGAATGGCCAATAAACATATGAGAAAATATTCACGCTCATTAGCCATAAGAGAAATGCAAATTAAAACAACAATGAGATAACAACTAACACCCTCAAAGATAGCCCAATTCAAAAAATCAGAAAGCAACAAGTGTTGGAGGGCTGTGGTGAGATACATACTCTCATCCACTGCTGGTGGACCTGTAGGTATATACAGCCATATGGAAATCGATTTGGCAATATCTAAAACAAATGGAAATTGAGCTACGATAGACCCAGAAATCCCCCTACTGGGTATATACCCAGAAGAGGCAAGAAACAAACCACAGCTAGACATCAGTGTTCTAATATTCATCACAGCACAGTTCACAATTGCAAGGAGTTGGAAACAACCCAAATTTCCATCAACAAATGAATAGATTAAAAAACTGTGGTACATACATACAAATGGAGTACTATACATCGCTAAAAAGCACTGATGACCGCATGAAGCACATTGCCACATGGGAAGAACTGGAGGAAATTATGCTAAGTGAAGTAAGCCAAGCACAAAAGGACAAGTACAATATGAATCTGCTGAGGTAAGCTTTAAAAAAAATGCAAAAGAGAATAGGGAAAAGGGTACTGTATACAAACATTCCTGGAGTGAAGTCCAGGTAGTATGGCAGGGGCCAGACCAAATACAGGGATACATATGGTAGCCAACGAAAAAGGAGGGGTGGGGGGAAGAAAAGAAAAAAAAATGCATGGGAACAGGGCAATAACCCATCCAAGTGGAGGGTATTGTTTACCACAGGGTAAGAGGGACCAGACTTCAACCAGGTGCTCCAAGGTGTGAATGCAATATACTGGCATGAAGCAGGGAACCAGTGGAGAGGTCTAAAGGGCCGGCCCCAATTCCAAATACGTGGACAGCTGCCCCTCCCCCCAGAAGATTTTACTTCAGAGGACAGCACTGAAGCTAACAGCTCAGGGAGAGGGACATGTTTGATCAGAGCACACAGGAGCAAATGAAGGGGGAGGAAGAGAGAGTTGAGCACATCCTGACTCACCAAGCCTTGAGGAGCTAAGGCACAGAGAGTACCACATGGCTGGCCCCACTACAAGACAAGACATCCCTCACAACCCATAGCTCTATAGGGGACAACACTAGAGACATAATGTGGGAATTGTGCCCGATCTGACCCCACCACACCGAGGAAAACACTAAGATGTGCAACAGAACAGCACAGGGAACAGAGCAAGGAAGTCCCGAGGGAGTACCAAAATTAGACTTTGGGGTCAGGGAGTGGCAGTCCATCAGACTCGACCGGAAAACACTGTGAAAGGTCAATAAACAGACCTTGAACTATTTACAGGCTTTTCTTTTTTTGTCATTATTTTGTGTTGTTCTGTTTTGTTGCTTTGTTTTGCTCTCTCTCTCTTGTTTTTGTGCATATTATTATCATTGCACGTCTATCTAGATAAGATAAACAACCTGGAGGAGAAAACAACAGGACCCCTGGTTTCGGGAGGATATGGGAGAGGAGGAGATGGGGGAAAGGAAGTGGTGTTAACAAACCCAGGGACAAGGGAACAACAAGTGATCCACAATCGATGGGGAGAAGGCTGTAGGAGGCCCAAATGAAGGCTGAGTATGATAGTGGGACAAGAGGAAAGAAAATAGAAGAAAGAACGAGGAGACACAGGGCATTTATACAGGTCTAAATGCAGGCATGTATGTATGTAAATATATTTATATAGGATGATGGGGAAATAGATCTATGTGCATATATTTATAGTATTAAGGTCACAGATGGGCAATGGGCCTCCACTCAAGTACTCCCTCAATGCAAGAACACTTTGTTCTATTAAACTGGCATTCCATGATACTTACCTTCCCGACAAGATCACTGAAGATAAAGCGGGTGCATAAGCAAATGTGGTGAAGAAAGCTGATGGTGCCCAGCTATCAAAAGATATAGTGTCTGGGGTCTTAAAGGCTTGAAGGTAAACAAGCAGCCATCTAGCTCAGAAGCAACAAAGCCCACTTGGAAGAAGCACACCAGCTTGTGTGATCACAAGGTTTCGAAGGGATCAGTTATCAGGCATCAAAGAAAATTGAGGGGCAATGCAGAGTGGGGACCCAAAGCCCATCTGTAGACAACTGGACATCATCTTACAGAAGGGTCCTGGGGAGGAGATGAGCCAATCAGTGTGCAGTGTAGCAACGATGAAACATACAACTTTCCTCTGGTTCTTAAATGCTTCCCTCCCTCCCCCTGCCACCCCCGCCCCACTATTATGATCCCAATTCTACCTTACAAATCCAGCTAAACAAGAGGATGTACACTGGTGTGGAGAGAAGTGAGGGGGTTCCCCACAAATCATCACAGGTCCGGTAGGCGCAACTGTACAGCGATAATAAGTAAAGATTATAGTAAAGCCATAGAGAGCATAATAGAGGAGAGATTGGAATAAATGGAGTCAGACACAATTCATGGTAGCATGCTCACCTGACCCCCACTTGGTGGTCCTCCTGGGGGGAACCCGGCCAAGGGAGCAGGAGCAGCCTCGGGGAACAAGAACTGGGGAGCCTCTGGACCCCAGGGCTCCAGAGAGAGCTTTACTTTATTGCCAACCAAACATTATATCACTTTAGGGGGACATGATTACAGAATCACAGGTCACAGGAAGGGGCAGGACAATAGGCATACACATTGTAGGAAGGGGATCTATAATAGGCATAAGTGTAACAGGAAGGGGATGAGCTAGGGGTGTGCCCATAGGAATGGGAAGGTCTAGGGGTATACATGTGACAAGACGGGCAGACCCTAGATTCAAGATGACAGCCTAACCTTGGTCATCCTTGGGCGGGTTTGACCTCTCTGGTGTCTCCTACAAGGAAACGGACAACTACCATCCTTATCAGAAGGGAGTGGGGCCTACTTGTTGTGGGATAAAGAGTGGTGTATGCTTGCTCCAGATGGCTGATAGTTCTTAGGGATAATGATCAGGAGAATACTTCTGATGACCTCCAAATGTATGGTCACTCTCAAGCAGCTAAGTCTGGCATATATTTGGGGGAGAGAGCTTGAGTTAAATCCTTCTGTTTCCCATACACTGGTACAGATAGGAACCGGAAACACAGGGAATCCAGGATGGATGATCCCCTCAGGACCAGTGGTGAGAGTGGTGATACTGGGAGGGTGGAGGAAAGGTGGGGTAGTACGGGGGAACCGATTACAAGCATCTACATATAACCTCCTCCCTGGGGGCTAGACAACAGAAAAGTGGGTGAAGGGAGACGTCGGACAGTGTAAGACATGACAAATAATAATAATTTATAAATTATCAAAGGTTCATAAGGGAAGGAGGGGAGAGTAGGAATGAGGAGCTGATATTAAGGGCTCAAGTAGAAAACAAATGTTTTGAGAATGATGATGGCAACAAATATACAAATGTGCTTGACACAATGGATGGATGTATGGATTGTGAAACGAGTTGTACAAGACTCCAATAAAATGATTTCTAAATAAAGCGCTGTAAGAGCCCCCAATAAAATGTTTTTAAAAACACACACAAAAAAAAATTCTAGGAGTTTAGACATAAAGCTATGGAACAAGCTTGTCTTTTGTCCTAGAGCTCATTTTTCTATGGTTCTCTTCTCCTTTTTTTTCAATAATATCCATAAGGAGGAATTTCAGTATACGTTCAGGACACAGCAAATATCTTTGAAAGAGAACACTGTTTTGGTAGAAGTAGGTCACTACTGAAAAATTCATGGGGCTGAGCATCGGCAAACTGCTCTCTGCCTTCTCCATCTATTGGTCACACTTCCCATACTCTACTTAGCCCTCTAACAACACCAACACCAGGATGTATGCCTAAAGGTATATCTTAGAGTCCCTCAGTCTCTAGACAAACAGATGTTTACTGTTAATCAAAATCAGCAAACTAACTAAAACCAAAAGCAGTAAGAGGCTGTGAAAGAGAAGAAAACACATTTGCAGTCCACTAAAGAAAAACACAAGAACTCATATTTCAAGCTTTCAAAGAACAGTTTCTGTGTAGTCCTTCCTTGAAACATACAACAATAAATTAGCACAACAGGACAATATATGTAGTACAGTGAACCCTCGTTTATCGCGGTTAATCGGTTCTAGACCCTACCGTGATAAATGAAATTCCGCGAAGTAGGATTCCTTATT
>NW_022107407.1:10689718-10695195 GCF_000313985.2 Echinops telfairi | reverse complement strand
AAGCGTGTACAGTATGAGCCAATCAGTGGCAGTAATGACAGAGCATGCGCTGTTACGCAAAAACCGCGATAGAGTGAAGCCGCGGAAGTCCAAGCGCGAAGTGGTGAGGGTTCACTGTATATACTGCAAGATGCCTTCAACCAGCCCAGGATTTAACAGGTTAAGATCACGATACAAGGAAAGCATTATTGGAAGATAAAGAGGATCTAATGCAATTCTGGTCTTTACAAAATTATCTGTTATAATGAGGTGACAACCTAAGCAATACATTTTAATCTAACTTTGTGATGCTTTGGGATTTAATTCCTGTTTAATTTATTGCAGTGTGGAAGCCTAGTGATTTATAGAAGAGCTAAGTGCAGAAAACAGAGCAAAAGTGGCTGTTTACAAAACATGTTGAATCTCTCCACTTTTGTGTGTGTGTTAAATTATGCAAGGTGTACTTATATCTTGTAATTTCAAGCTTTTCTGGGGGCGTCTGAAACAGAATATTTCAGTACCTATCCTCAGGAGAATGATTATCGCCATATATTATTTTATGTAGATTAGGTGTGACACTATGAATAGCTTCTAAGGGTAAGCAGAAGTCAAGCAGATTGAAACTCCCATTTGATTATAGATGGGAGCGAGGGAAGGTGGGAAAGGGGTGCAGGGGGACACAGCATTTCACATTGGAAAGCACAACCATATCGGAATTAATTCTTTCCATTCCATCCATGGCAAAAAAAGCATAGAACTCTCAGAGTTTTGACATGAGAGCCAAGAAACAATTTTGTCTTGCTTCCTAGAGAGGATGACACATTAGAAAACTGTATAAGACTCATGCTGCCTTCAAACACTGATGGGAAGAGTGAATATTGGATCTCTGGAAGCTTCTGATTCTAAATGAAAAGATTTAGGGTAACTAAAGGGGAGCAGTATACTTAAACCTATGGGCTATCAGAACAATGCTAAGTCATGCTTACTAATTATATTAATTTTATCTTGCTGCTTAATATGTTACCACACACTTATCATTTTAAATGCCCATTTATAGCCTCTGGAAATGGAGGTCACTGAATTATGGTGCGAGTGAAGAATATTGAAAGTACCATGGACTTCCAGAAGAACAAACAAATCTGTCTTGGAAGAAGTACAGCCAGAATGCTGCTTTGGAATGAGGATGCCAAGACTTCACCTCGAGTACTTTGGATATACTGTCAAGGAAACCCAGACACTGGAGACACAAACAACCTGCTTGGCAAAATAGAGGGGCAGCAAAAAAGAGGAAGGTCCTCCACATGATGGAGTGGCACGATGGTGGCAACAATGAGCTCCAACATAAGAACGATGACATGACTGGGCAGTATCATTCTGTGTACGCAAGGTCTCTATGAATCAAAAAGGACCCATGATCCCTCCCAACAACAAAACTGAGAGTAGTCCCCAACAGACAGCCAGCATATGGGAACTCAAGTCCTAAAACTACCAATAATTAACTCAACAAGCACACATTTTTTTAATTTAAAGTTCTTTATTTAGAATAATGTTCCAGAAATTATCAAATACATGCAAATTTAAGGATATTGATATACTATCTTAAAATCATTTCCCCAAAGTGATTATGCCTACTTAATCAACATAGATCAGCTGTCCTCTTAGTGAATACTGACTTTTAAGAGTCTCTGAAATTATCTAAATTCTGACCAGTCAAGATATTTGATTCTTTAAGCCTCTTGAGATGAGTTCACCTTCCAGAACTCTTAAACCAAATACTATTTGTGGCAGAATACCTAGGGCTGCTTTCTTAGTCCTGGTACTAACAACTTCAAACCAGAAGTTCATTGTAGTTGTACAAGTTAAGCAGAACTTAGTTTTTTAACTAATAATAAACTGAAAGTATTTTTCCAAGTATTAATGCCTTAAATATTTGTTCTAGCCTCAAAAGGCCACCACATGGCCCTAAAACACCTGTATAGTTCAATGACAAACTTCAGGACTCTCGACTGTAAAAAGCATTCTCATAGTCACCTGTTTTGAGGACTTGGGTAAACAGGCTTTGATCAAGGTTTCTCCCTATTTGATAAGCTTTGTCCTGTGTAGCCATTCCTCTATGAAGTTGTCCCTCACTTATGGACACACTTGGAATGAGCAACAGTGACTATTCAACATGAGAGCTCATCGGTGTTACAGCCACATGCGAAAGGTGTTGATAGTCATAGATAAATGACTGTACGGTATGCCATGTGGCCAAAGAAGTGATGAAACTGCCAAAGTCAGGGCCCAGCCCAAATCCCAACTACGTGGACAGGCCCCCCTTGCCGCAGAAGAATTCACTCCAGAAGACAGCACTGAAGCTACAGCTCAGAGAGAAGGACATATCTGATCAGAGCACACAGGAGAAAATGAAGGGGGAGGAAGAGAGAGTGGAACACATCCTGGCCCACCAAGTCCTGAGGACAATATTCCCGCTCAGAGCAGCCAAAGTGCAGAGAGGACCATAGTGCTATGGGGGACAATCCTGTAGACACAGTGTGAGAATTGTGCCCGATCTGATCCCACCATACTGAGGTGAAACACTAAGAGTGTGCAACAGAACAGCCAGGGGGTCAGAGCAACGAAGTCCCGAGGGAATACCAAAAAGAGACTGTGGGATCAGGGGTGGCACCCCATCAAACTAGACTGTAAAACACTCCTAAAGGTCAACAAACAGACCTTGAACTATTTACAGGCTTTTCTTTATTTTGTCTTTGGTTTTGTTGTTGTTTTCTTTTGTTGCTTTGTTTTGCTCTGTCTTGTTTTTTGTGCATGTTATTATCTCTGCAGGTCTATCTAGATAGGCTAGGCAGGATAAACAATCTGGAGGAGAAAACAACAGGATCGACATTTCCGGGGAGACATGGGAGAGAGAAGGAGGAGAGGGAAAGGAAGTGGCTCTTAATAAACCCAGGGCCAAGGGAACAACAAGTGATCCAAAATCGAAGGGGAGGAGGGTATAGAAGGCCTGGTAGTGCTTGATCAAGGGCAATGTAACCCAGAGGAATTAGTGATACCTAAATGAAGGCTGAACGTGATAGTGGGACAAGAGCAAAGAACTAGGAGGCAAAGGGCATTTATACAGGTCTAAATACAGGCATGAATATATGTAAATATATTTATATATGAAGATGGGGAAATAGATCTATGTGCACATATTTATAGGTTTAGGATTAAGGTAGCAGATGGACACTGGGCCTCCACTCAAGTATTCCTTCAATGCAAGAACACTTTGTTCTATTAAATTGCCATTCCATGATGCTCACCTTCCCGACATGATCACTGAAGACAAAGCAGGTGCATAAGCAAATGTGGTGAAGAAAGCTGATGGTGCCCAGCTATCAAAAGATATAGCGTCTAGGGACTTAAAGGCTTGAACATAAACAAGCAGCCATCTAGAAGAGAAGCAACAAAGCCCACATGGTGGAAGCACACCAACCTGTGTGATCACACAGTGTCGATAGGATCAGGTATCAGGCATCAAAGAACAAAAACTCATATCATTGTAAATGAGGGTGTGCAGAGTGGAGACCCAAAGCCCATCTGTAGGCAACTGGAGACCCCCTTACAGAAGAATTGTGAGGAGAAGACGAGCCAGTAAACATACAACTTTCCTCTAGTTCTTTAATGCTCCCCCCACCCCACCGCCTACTATCATTATCCCAATTCTATCTTACAAATCTGGTTAGACCAGAGGATGTACACTACTACAGGTAAGAGCTGGAAACACAGAGAATTCAGGGCAGAACTCAGGACCAATAATGAGTGTAACGATACCAGAAGGGTAAGGGGAAGGTGGGGGAGGAAGGGAGAACTGACCACAATAATTTACATGTAACCCCCTCCCTGAGGGACAGACAACAAAAAAGTGGGTGAAGGAAGACATTGGACAGTATAAGACATGAAAAATAATAATTTTTAAATTATTAAGGGTTCGTGAGGCAGGGAGGGCGGGGAAGGGAGGGGGAAAAATGAGTAGCTGATACCAAGGACTTAAGTAGAAAGCAAATGTTTTGAGAATGTTGATGGTAACAAATGTACAAATGTGCTTGACACAATGGATGGATGTATGGATTGTGATGAGTTGTATAAGCCCCCAATAAAATGACTAAAATTTTGAAAAAAGAAAACTGCCAAAGTCAAGAAATCACAGCCAATGTTTTAGCACAGTGTCAGCAAAAATTAAAACATACATCTAGATCCCCCCCATTTAGCTTATGAATATTTTTTATTTTTTGTCATTCTATGTTTACTTATCCTGTAGTTTATATGCAGAAAAATATAGAAGACACAAAAGGATCAACAACAATGATGGAATAAAACAGAAAAACCTCAATCAATAACAAATTTCAAAATATTAAAAACTGGAAGAATTATACATTGGACCAAGAGGAAGATCAAATGACAAGATGTAACATTTTAACCTAACTAGCACTGCAGTAATCCACCCTACAACATACTCTGTCTGATAATCAGACCTTTCCCATCCCTGGTCCATAGTCAAAGGGAATTCACCTGAGACATAATCTGCACTGGAGAACCCTGAAAATGAGTTTGGTCTTTCAGTGTCATTTATCGCCTTCAGCAAACAGAGTGTTCAGCTTATCCTCTAATACCGTTCCCTCATCCAGGTTTGGTTTTACTATTTACAGTTCTTAGATCACAAAGGCCAGTATGTTTCTTCCTTGTGAACTTAGCTGACACCTCACTCTGAAGATGAAATAGTTAAAGTTTATTGTGCCAACCTGGCCGATAAACAAACGTGGGGTTAATGGAAGGGGGGCAGAGATAAATGGCTCGGTTAGCCTCACCTTTCTAGTTCTTGGGTCTCTTGCTTTCTGATGGTCAGACCAGGGTGCAGCTGCCTTAGCCAGTTACCTGCTTCAGCTAGCAAGGCTCACTTCCTGCAAGGCATCCCTGAGGAGAAGCCACCTACCCCAAAGCAGCCCTAGGTGCTGGAGACCCCTGCCAGAGCTGAGATGCTTACACGTTCACTGATTCGGCTTTCCTCCTGCAATCGGCATCATTGCGTTTGTTTTGTGAGATGGAAGAAGACTTTGTGGATTGATGTCAGGCATATGGGCTAATGTTTGACTTGTGGGCTTGGGCAGCACTGGGTTGCGATGTTTTCTTGATGTGCACTTACCCTTTATATAAAAATCTCATACAAATGAATTTCTGTGTATTTGTTTCTCTGTTGGCTAGTGTTTTGTTAAGGATTTTTGCATCGATGTTCATTAGGGATATTGGTCTGTAGTTCTCAATTCTTGTGGGATCCTTGCCCGGTTTTGGTATCAGAGTTATACTACCTTCATAAAAGGAGTTCGGGAGTTTGCCATCTCTAATTCCTAAATGTTTCCTCCCTGCTCCCACTACCATGACTCAAATTCTACCTTGCAAGTCTGGCTAGACCAGAGGATGTACACTGGTACAGATAGGAACTGAAAATACAGGGAATCCAG
>NW_022107407.1:10687846-10689572 GCF_000313985.2 Echinops telfairi | reverse complement strand
ACAACCGAAAAGTGGGTGAAGGGAGACGTCGGACAGGGCAAGATATGACAAAATACCAATTTATAAACTATCAAGGGCTCATGAGGGAGGGAGGAGCGGGGAGGGAAGGGAAAATGAGGACCTAATGTCAGAGGTTTAATGGAGAGAAAATGTTTTGAGAACGATGTACAAATGCGCTTTACACAATAGATGTGTGTATGGATTGCGATAACAGTTGTATGAGCCCCTAATAAAATGTTTGGGAAAAAAAAAGTTGTACTTAACAAAATAAGCCCAGAAGCCTCATATCTGGAAGAAGGTAGATCTGACATTGATGACTAGATTTGAGACTTTGAACTAGTGCTATATTAGGGCAAATTCTCAAGACAGAAGAGGAATATGAATCCTTGAGAGTCAAAAGTGATTGATGCACACTCACACCTTATAGTCGTTCCATTATTCTCATTCCCTAGTTTTCACTCCTTTTTCTAATCCTTCTCCCTGAGTGCTAGTAAGACCTACAGAGTGCTACCAACCAATAGAATGTGACAAAGGCAAGGCAGAGCACACCTGTGATTGTGTCCTATTGTGTGGCAAATAGGAAGGGTGAAGATATTTCAAATAGGTAATTAAGGTCAGTTGCTAAGAGTTAATAAAAATTTGGTCAAAATTGCAGAAGTGTAAGATATGAAAATCATTATAATTTATCAAGGGTTCTCAATGGTGGAAAGACGGGAGAAGGAAGAGATAAAAAACAGGAGCTGATACCAAGGGCTCAAGTAGAAGGAAATGCTTTGAAAATGATGGCAACATATGCACAAATGTGCCTGATACAGCTGATGTATTATTTAAGAGCTGTAAATCCTCAATAAAATGATTTTTTTATTTGATTGTTACTTTCCTAAAGGATGAAGATCTTTATTTTCATATGCAGAAACATGGCTATCTCCAACCAAAGAAGGCAGCCAATCTCCCTTAAAAGGCGGAAGATGAAAAAAAAAAGTGAGAATATGGAACTTCTGGGAAGATGGCGATGGAGTGACACATAACATAGGGACTCCGCAGAATCTAGCCCAGGAGAGTTGCTTAGAGGGAACTTTAACACAACTAGAATGCAGGAGGAGCATCATAAAGATAAGTAGGCACCCACAGGGTTATGAGGGGCTTGGGGCTTTTGGCTTACCTCAGTGGAAGCTGGCCGGGGCTTGACCTTGGCCCTGCCACTGTCTCTGCCGGACCTGGGACCATTTGGAGCCCGTAGCGGGATTTGGGTTCAACACAGCCACAGTTTACCCCCGCCAGCCTCAGGGCAGGAACTGGACCCTTGCAGCTCCACGGGCGGGGATCAGGGTTCAGCTACTTTGTAGCTACTGTTTACATCTCTGCTCTCTGTTCTCTCACAGTCTGGAAGGCCTGTGCAGGGGCTTTTTCTCGGAACAGCCACAGCTTGCCACCGCTGCCTCGGGGTGGGGACTAAACTGTCCCAACTCCAAAGGCAGGGATTATTGTTGCTTCTGTTTACATCTCTGCCCTCCATCCACCCCCCACCCCCGGCCCCACGGTCTTTGAGGGCTGCTCAGGGGCTTTTTCGCAGCTCAAGTATGGCAATACAGGCACACCCGAGAAAGGAAGAGAGACTCATGACTGATATGCTGGCACAAAATTTACAACAACTAGAGCAGAGTCAGCAGGACAATCCTACTAATAGCAAAAGAAACGAAATTATAAAAATTAGGGCTGAGATTCA
>NW_022107407.1:10659125-10684931 GCF_000313985.2 Echinops telfairi | reverse complement strand
CTATCAGAAATAGGGAAGGACACAAACACAGAGGAGGCACAAATTGACAAATGGGATATACTGAAGTTAAAACTCCTGTGTACATCGAAAGAATTAGAGTGGATTCACTGAGATCTTATTCTCAATAAATGAAATGCAATTACAAATTAAAATCTACAAGCAAGAAATAAAGAAGATGGCCTTTGGGAGTCTGTCATAAAATATTCTTTTGCCCTAAGGAAGAGAGTTGTTTTTCAAAAAGCAGATATAACATTAAAGTAGAAAGAAACTTACACAGAATTCTATGAAAGCAGTGAGTCTAACCATAGAATTATAGAAATGGAGCATGCTGGTGACCATACTGACAAAAAACAAAACAAAAACGCAATCCTTATATAACATTTTTGAAGCTAGAATATGAAATAAATATTCTTTAAAAAGAGTAACAACTAAATATCTAAAATAAAAAACTCTAGCATGGATGAATAAATGAAAGAAACATTTTTAGAAACCATACAACAAAGATTTATCTTGGCTTATAAAATGGAATGCCAGAAATTGAAAACCAGGTTATTGACAATGAGAAAGAGAATTAAGAAAGATGTATGGTTGTTTGGTGTCAAGGATATGTGGTTCAACGCACATGAAAAAGGTCTCGGAGGTTAGGCAGCCAAAAAGTAAGCCGGAAAAGTCTTTATTTAGGGAATATTAACGCACAACTTTTATTCACAGAGGAGCCCTGGTGCACAGTGGATAAGCACTCAGCTGCTAGTGAAAGAGTCAGTGGTCTGAACCCATCAGCTGCCCTGTAAAGATAGATGTGATGGTCTACGTCTGTAAAGATTACAGCCCTGGAAACTAGACCGCAGCGGTTCTCAACCTGTGGGTCACGACCCCTTTGGGGGTAGAACGACCTTTTCACAGGGATCACCCGATTCATAACAGTAGTAAAATGACAGTTCTGAAGTAGCAATGAAAATAATGTTATGGTTGGGGGTCACCACCACATGGGGAACTGTATTACAGGGTCGCAGCACTAGGAAGGTTGAGAACCACTGCTCTACAGGAAAATTCTACTTTCTCCTCTAATAAGAGCACTATGAGTCAGAATCAACTCGGTGGAAAAGGGGAGTTTTGTTTTGAACATACAATTTCTATATATGCATGGAAGAGTTGTTATTAAAGAATATCTCAAAATAGCCAAGAATTTTCACTAACTTAGCTCAATGGTGAAGTATTTGATTATTAACTGAAACATCAGCAGTTCTGTAGAAGGGATCAGGTATCAAGCATCCAAGAACAAAAAATCATATCATTGTGAAGGTGGGTAAGTGCAGAGTGGAGACTCAAAGTCCATCAGGGGGCAACTGAACACCCCCTTACTGAGGGGTTGTGGGGAGGAGGCGAGCCAATCAAGGTGCAGGGTAACAATGATGAAACAAATAACTTTCCTCTAGTTCTTAAATGCTTCCTCCCCCCCACTATCATGATCCCAATTCTACCTTACAAATCTGCCTGGACCGGAGGATGTACATTGGTACAGATAGCAACTGGAAACACAGGGAATCCAGTATAGATGACTCCTTCAGGACCAGTGAGAGGGGCAATGCCTGGAGGGTGAAGGGAATGTGGGATAGAAAGAGGGAACCAATTACAAGAATCTAAGTATAGCCTCCTCCCTGGGGGATGGACAGCAGAGAAGAGGGAGGAGGGAAACATCAGATAGTGTAACTTATGACAAAACTATAATAATTTATGAACTATGAAGGGTTCATGAGGGAGGGGGAAGTTGGGGGGAAGGGAGAAAATGAGCAACTGATATTAGGGGCTAGAGTGGGAGGCAAATGTTTTGAGAATGATGAGGGCAACAAATGTGTATATGTGCTTGACACAATGGATGTATGTATGGATTGTGATGAGAACTGTATGAGCCCCCAATAAAATAATTGTTTTAAAAAACAAAAAAAACCTAGCCCAGTCACTCCATTAAAGAAAAGACCAGGCAAAGTGCTCCCTTAAAGACTATAGGCTAGGATACCTAAGGAGACAGGTCAACTCTTTCCTATAGGGTTACTCTGAGCTAGAATCATAGCTGACACCCACAATGTGATTACACATGGGCAATGAAAAAGGGACAAGATTCACAGCAATTCTTTTAGCACACTATTAATGCATTTAGTTAGTAGTTATCCTCATCAGTGTTAGGTGCCACCAAGTTGGTTACAACTCACAGTGACCCGATGTACAACAGAACAAAACACTGCCTGGTCCTGTACTATCCTCTAATAATTCCTATGATTAAGCCCAATGCTTGAGACAGTGTGTCAGTCCGTCTCATTGGAGATCTTCTTTCTCAATGACTCTTGACTTTACAAAGCACAATGTCTTTTTTAAGGGATTGGCCCTTTCTGCTAACAATTTCAAAGTACATGAAATGACATTTCACCATACTCATTTTGAAGGAGCATTATAGTTTTCACTTCCTCCAAGACAGATTTGTTAGTTCTTCTAGCAATCCATGGTATATTCAATATGATCTATAAGTATCAATTCTTCTTTGGTTTTTGTCTAACTTTCACATGCAGATGATGGGATGTATAATACCATCGTTTCGGTCAGGAGCACCTAGTCTTCAAGGTGAGACCTTTAGCTTTGAATATTTTAGAGAGGTCTTTTGCAGTAGATTATTTCATGCATTAGGACACCAATCTCTACCAGTTATGAACTTCCTTCACATTCTTCCATCAAACCCAAGAGGTTAAGGCTCTGGGGGCAACATGATTCCAGTTTTAACTCTTAAAATATTAGAGTTATAACTTCTGTACACATTTACCCACAATATCACAACTTCTGTTTACATACTGTATTTTCTAATCATCAAGTCTTATCATCTCTGGGGTTGCACTTTGGGTTATGAGTCGCAAGACTAGCAGTTCATAAGCACCATGTACTTCAAGGGAGAAAGACGAGGCCATGAGCTCCTGTAAAGAGTTCTCGTCTCAGAAACTCACCAGGGCGCTTCTCTTCTGACCTATGGGGTCACAATGAGTTGTAATAGACTTGATGACAGTAAGTAGAGAAATCATTAGCAATATAAAACCACCCTTATGTTCAACATGTGGTAGGAAAAAAAACAAAAAACGCATTTCAAGTACATTCAAATATCTAAGAAAAAACACACTTACTTTTACTATAACAGGTAGCTAGCACACCTTTATCTGCTGGACTGGCACTAATGTGCCAAATTTCACCCAATTGATGAAGGAGAACATTTTTATTTATAATGTTATTTTCATCATCAAAATCTATGATGTGGATCTGCAAAGACAATAAAATAACAAATCAGGATTTCAAACATTTTCCACAGTACCTTAATTAAGCATAATTGTTAAAATGAATCAATTGTGTGTTTTATGGCAGATGTGGGGGTGGTGGGAGCAGCTGATAACACTGATGACTGTATAGCCCCACTTGAAAGGCTAGAACAGACGTCCTCAACCTGTGGCCCGTGGGCCACATGCGGCCCCGCCGAGGACATTTATCTGGCCCGCTGGGTGTTTTCGCCCCATTTGCTTTTTACTTCAAAATAAGGTATGTGGCGTGTGCATAGAAATTTGTTCATATACTTTTTTAGAACTATAGTCCAGCCTTCCAACGGGTCTGAGGGACAGTGAACTGGCCTCCTGGTTACAAAGTTTGAGGACCCCTGGGCTAGAACAAAAGAATTGTATGTAAATGGATATATCGGATGGTGCAAGATGCGGCAAAATAAAATTAAGGGTTCCTGGAGAGAGGGTAAGAGAGGGAGGGGATATAGGAGAGCTGATATCAAGGAGTTCAAGAAAGAAAGAAAATGTTTTGAAACAATTGTACAATATTGCTTGATGTGACTGAAATATGGAAGGATGTCAACATGGATTAGTCTGGTGAATCCCTTCTGAAGATAGTCCAGGGATGTGAATAGCTTTGTTATCAGACAATGAGCATTGTTAAGTGGATTACGGCAGATGTAGTTATGTTAAGATGTAATACCTTACCATTTGCTCTCCCTTTTGACTCATTTTTTATATTAATACATCATTTTATTGGGGGCTCTTACAGCTCTTACAACAATCCATACATCAATTATATCAACCACATTTGTACATATGTTGCCATCATTTTCAAAGCATTCTCTTTCTGCCTGAGCCCTTGGTATCAGCTCCTCTTTTGTCCACTCTCCCCCCATTCTCCCACCCTCATGGGCCCCTGATAAATTGTAAATTATTATTTAATATTACACTGTCTAGTGTCTCACTTCACCCGCATTTCTGTTGTTTGTCCCCAAAGGAGGGGCGGGGGGGTAAATATGTTGATATGTCGATCATTGTCATCAGTTCCCTGTTTCTCCCCGTACCTTCTCCCTACCCTCATGGTACTGCTACTCCCATTACTGTTCCTGAGGAGTTTATCTGTCCTGGATTCTGTGTGTCGAGAGCTCCTATCCAAACCAGTGTACATGCTCTAGTCTAGCCGAATTTTTTAAGTAGAACTGGGGTCAAAACAAACAAACAAACAAATAAAGAACTGGGATCATGAGGCTGGGCGGGACCCTTTGGACTCATTCTAAAGTTCCAGTTTCTAGTATTTTCTGCATTCTTTTTGGTTAAGGTTTTCTATGTTTTGTTTAGTCATTGTTGCTGGGATTTTGTGTTTCCAGTTTGTATTTTGTATTATTTGCTGTATATGAAATCCATGATAGGGCCATCTATAGAGACAGTACTGGATGGTTAATTGTGTGGGGCCATGGCAGGGGGGCTGGGGACTGGGGGGAAAATTGGGTACTAACAACAATACATAAAAGTACAAGAATAAAATGTTCTGAAATTGAATGTGGTGATAATTGCACAAATCTTAATATGATTGAATGATTAAATAATATGATATGTGAAGCATAGGCCAATAACATTTTTTAAAAAAGAATTGTTCAGCACTGTTATTTCACTGCAGAGAAGGAAGAGAAGGTGACAGAGTACTACTGCCTACTGAGGCCTGGGATTGACCTGGTTTTATCCACTTCACAGTGGATATAACTCAAATCACATCTCAGAAGTGATTAGAGTGGCAAAGAGTGAGGATGGACGGTGTAACAGAACATTTTAAGCTTATTTTTTAAAGAGTCCAATAGCTGCCACCTCTTATAATAACATACTATTAATTATAGCAATATTATATTTTATCCACTAATTAAAAAGTTAAATATGCTATTTTCATGCTTCTCTGCAAAATCATTTTTAAAAGAATTAAGATGATCTTTACATTCAGGAACTAATCAATACCCAAATCAATAAGAAAGCATAATTCTGTACTTAAAAATATATTTATACTAAGAATATAATCATGGATCTCCCCTAATATTTATATCTCAGAGTGGTTACAATGGCACTGATTACAATAATGAAAAATTAGAAATCACCTACATGCCTGGCAATAGGGAAATGGTAAATTAAATTACAGTATTTCACTATAACATAAAACTAAAATTAAGAAACTCACTGCCATGAAAGGATAGGCATATAATATTCTGTTAACTCCTCAAAATGACCAAATATTGATCAACATTCAATATGCTGTAGAAGGCCCTTTTGTGAAATGGGAAAATGCCCATGGTAAATATATAAGGAGAAAAGCATACACCAACTGCACATGTGCTACAATACATTTGTTGTTTTTGTTTTAAAAATTAAGCATGTCCACATGAAGGGAGAGTAGGGAAAAAGTTATCTTTGGATGAATGGGTCTCTTAGGGTTATACATGGCTTTCCTTTTCTTCTTTCTGGTTTATTGGAGTTTTATTTGTATGTTTTACATTTTTCATCAGCAGCAGGTCTTGTTTTATAATCAGAACTAAAATTTCATCTTATTTATTTGTTTTCTGTAAAAATTACATGTAATTTTTTTAAAAATCACACGATACCCAAAAGCTTCTATACTTTATACTTGCCTCTCCTGGCTTCTTTAAAAGTACTTCCTCTGATGCAGTATTTTCAAACATGAACCATCTCCCACCCTTTTGACATGCACTAAAGACCCAGGCTACAATTCAAATCTTGCCTCTGTCACCTGATAATTGTATGACCTGAACTTCCATTTCGCCACATATAAAATGAAGACAGAATTAATGTAAAGCCAAATGTGGTAACATATTGAAAATCATATAAATGCCAGTACTTTTCCCTTCTCACTTGAATGACTGATTAAAAGTCATTGCAACTAGTGTTGCTTTTTTTTTTTTCAATCATTTTACTAGGGGCTATTACAGCTCTTATCACAATCCATATATACATCCACTGTATCAAGCACATTTGTAGATATGTTGCCATCATCATTTTCAAAATATTTTCTTGCTACTTGAGCCCTTGGTATCAGCTCATTTCCCACCTCCCCACCCTCCATCCTTCATGAACCCTTGATAATTCATTTTTAAAATTTTTTTCATGTCTTACACCAACCACTGTCTCCCTTCACCCACTTTTCTGTAGTCCATCCCCCTGGGAGGGGGTTATATGTAGATCAAGAGGTCTACATACAGGCATATACATATGTAAATATATTTCTATATAATGAAAGGAAAATAGATCTATGTACATATATTTACATGTTAAGTATTAAAGTAGCAGACAGACATTGCCCTCTATTCAAGTACTCCCTCAACATAAGAACGATAACCCAGCATTCTGTGATGCTCATCTTCCCAACACGATCACTAAAGACAAAATGAGTACATAAGCAAATGTGGTGAAGCTGATGGTGCCCGGCTATCAAAAGATAGAGCACCTGGGGTCTTAAAGGCTTGAAGATAAATAAGCAGCCTTCTAGATGAGAAGCAACAAAGCCCACATGGATGAAACACACCAGCCTGTGTGATCATGAGGTGTCGATCGGATCAGGTATCAGGCATCAAAGACCCAGAACAAAAAAGCATGTCGATGTGAATGAGGGAGAGGGGGAGAAAGGAGACCCAAAGTCCATCTGTAGACAAATGGACATACCCTTATAGAAGGGTCACAAGGATGAGATTAGACAGTCAGGATGCAGTATAGCACCAATGGAAGATATAACTTTCCTCTAGTTCTTTAATGCTTCCTCTCCCTACCCCCATTATCATGATCCCAATTCTACCTTACAAATCCGGCTAGACCAGAGCATGTACACTGTTACAGATAAGAACTCGCAACACAGGGAATCCAGGACAAATAAATCCCTCAGGACTAGTAATGAGAGTAGTGATACCAAGAGGGGAAAGAAAAGGTGGTGGGGAGAAAGGGGGAACCGATCACAAAGAGCAACTAGTGTTATTTTAAGCTATATGTTTTCATTAAATTTCTTGTAGTACTCATAGTGCAATACAGTTTTCAAGTGGATCCTCAAATATTCCTAACAGACAATTTCTAAATTACAAATTTCATATCTAAAAACTAGAGAAACGACAACCAAATGGGAGATGAACTGTGTAGGGCAACAATTCCTGGGTCCCGAGTGCTGTGTCATTGGGAGAACTGATGATGTTACCAGTGCAATCGTTTTATACCTATAGGGGGGATGATTGAAAATGTGGTGCTATTTTGTTTCTATGGGTTTTTGTCTTCCTGCTTTTAGCTTGTTTTTTTCTTTTTATCAGTTTGTTTGCTGGTTGGTTTGTTGCTGTTATTGGTGTAGTTGATCTTAGGGGTTTTGAAGGAAGGAATGAGATACAAATGCAACATACTGTGTCAATCTATTTTAAGTTCAGAAGCAGGTAAACAAATTTATAGTAAGGAAACAGTAATCTCTCATGGTGGGGGCAAGAGGTTTAATTCAGACTAGGAGGACTCCAGGGGGAAGCTTCTGGTATTATGCTGCCAAGGATCTGGATAGCAGTTACTTATATATGCACACACATATATATGCATATATATATATATATATGCATTGTAACTGGATAGCAGTTACTTATATATATGCACGTAATGCATACATGTGTATGTGTATGTATTGGAAAGTGAAATTACTTATGGCTCTTCTATCCATTTGTAGCCATTTCTCTACAAGTCCCACCAATGTTTGAGTAGGACTATGCAAATAGGGTATGTGAAATCCTGATAGAGGGGAATGGTCAAGTCAGACATCTTAGAAGCAAGAAAAGGGAGAATCCCAGGACAATCGAGAAAGAAGAGCAACCAGTAGAGTTCATGTAAGATCCCTATCTGAAGTGGTGGAAGCAGCATGGTACCAAAGATCACAGTGTTGAGATCATGAGGCAAAGCAGAGGAGCAGCACCAACTCTGTACGTAGGCAGAGCGGTGGGCTTCCCAGCCCAAAGAATAAGGCAGAGGCCAACAACTACGTAGCTGAGATGCTGAAAAAGAGGGGGAGGGGGACAAAAAAAACCTCAGTCATCGAGTCAATTCTGAATCATGATGACCCTATAAGACAGAGTAGAATGGCCCCTATGAATTTCCATGAGTGTATCTCTTTATGGGAGTAGAAAGACTCATATTTCTCCAGCACAGTGGGTGGTGGTTTTGAACTGCCAGCCTTGCAGTTAGCAGCTCAACTCTTAACCACAACATCACCAGGGCTGAAGACCAGAGAAATATGTGGCTGCTAACTGAGAACAATTGCTGCTGTGGACACAAAAGTCTGTATCATTACTATTTTGATCCCAATTGGTGATAAGCTGTTACTTTCCCTAATAAACTCTCATAATCATGAGCACTGCTTGTGAGTTCTGTGTGGCCACTGCAATGGATTATTGAACCCAGCAGAGAAGTGGGGTGTGGTGGAAAGGAGAACTGGTAAGAGAACAAATGGGAGACATTACTGACCTCTGCCTTGTGGCAACTGGCCATGATCTGGTGTGCAGTTGGGCTCTCTTCCACCCTACTAAAATTGAAGTAGGTCAGACATGGCCTTCATACCATTCCTTCAGTGTGTAACACTATACTAAGGTACATACTGTGCACTTTAATGCATGTATATTATACTTTATAAGCAAAAATGGATTTGCATAAATATAAGATGGGGAAAGGCATTATTTTTTTATAACCAATGACTCCTCCTTTTAAAATAAGATTTTGCTGAAGCCAACCTATATTTATTATATAACCAACTTTTCCTAAGTAGCAAAACCCAATACTGGTTGTATTTAGGTGGCACTGAATCAGTTCCAACTCATAGTGACCATCTGCACAACAGAATGAAACACTGCTTGACCCTGAACTAATCCTCACAACAGTTGCTGTATCTGAGTCTGTTTTGAAATTCAATCCATTTGGTTGATGGTTCATTTTTTCTCCAAAGAGTGTGAGAAAAAGTCTCACCATTCTTGCTTCTAAGGAATGTTCTGGCTGAACTTCTTTTATAAAGATACGTTTATTCTTCTGCCAGTTCATGATATATTCAATATTCTTCACCAACACCATAATTCAAAGGCATGAATTCTTCTTAGGGTTTCCTTATTCATTGTTCAGTTTTACATGCATATAAAAGGATTAAAATACAGTGGCTGACGTCAGGCACACCTTAATCTTCAAGTGACATGCTTGCTTTTTAATGCATTTTAAAGTAGTCTTTTACAGAAAATGTGCCAAATGCAACAGGTCATTTGATTTCTATACTGCGTCTTTGATGGAACTTCATTGGACCCGCAAGTAAAATGAAAACTTTGACAATGTTTGTGGTTGTTTTTTTCTTTTCTGTTTGTGTTGATGCGCTTATTGTTCTAGTTGTAACAATTTTCATTTTCTTAATGTTGAGGTATAATCCATACTAAAGGCTATAATCTCAGAGGTTGATCAAAAGATACTTCAGATCTTCATTGTTGCAACAAGCAAAATGGGGTTAGTTGTTAATGAGTTTTTCTCCAATATTGATGCCCATATAGTCCTGCTTATTAGAGGATCTGCTCAGCACACGGATGGAATAAGTCCTGGTGAAAGGATACAACCCTGACCCATACCTTACCTGATGTTAAACCACGAAACCTGCTCAAGAGACTGCCTCACGCCCTATGTAGAATAGTGCCATTTGAGCACAATTAAATATATTGAAATTCCTTCGGTGTGATATTAATGATATTATATTGCTCAAAGGCTACATTAAAATTAGTACACATTGAAAATCTGAATAACTGATATAAAATGATTACAACATGTAAATAACAACTATATTAATATTGAAATATTTGAAAGAATAATTTGATTTCTTAAAACTTATCCCCCCAAATATGAAATATTATGTGGCTTTAATAATTATAATTAAGAACAATAAGTACAAAAAGTGTTTGAGAGTATTACATTTTTTAAGCAAAATAAAGAATGACAACTGATTATAAAACAAGTCTTATGGGAACACCAACCTAAAAGTAATATTAAAATTGCTATTAAAATTTTGTTGCTCAGAAAAATTTTACTTCAATGTTTGACACATTTTCTACTTATCAGGAAATCCATTAACACTGGGGAAAAACAGAATGCACTTAAATGTACCAGTTTTTCCCTTTCCCAAAATCTATGCCTCTGCAATACATTAAAAGCATTAGGACCATTACATTGTGAAAGTAATCTATTTCCGGTTACATAATTCCTCATTTGTTGATTTTACCAATGAGCCCATCAAGAAAATGTGGCCTATTCTTCCTCCCTTGCACACTAGTGGCTCCTCACAAACTTCTCTCGTCTGTCTTAAGCTTTCCTGCTACTCACAGCTAATCAGAGCCACTGTTGGGCCTGGCCATCTCTCACACTCTTCTAACTTGCCAGATTTTGTCTATGGAAATGTCTTTGCTACTACTTCCATTAGGAAGCTCTTTCCTTTCTTGTCACTCCCAGCTCAGTAAACTATATGATTGATTCACAATGGCCAATATCAGCTCACTAATGCCTAAGATATCAATTTTTATGCATTCATTTTTAATAACTTCCAATTCCCTAATTTCATACTTCAGACATTTCATTTTCCGATATTTTTTTTTCATTTTCCAATTATTAATGAATGCTTGCAGCTGTTTCTTCTCATTTTGAGTAGTATCCCATCAGCAAATGAAGGTCTCAAATGCTTTGCTCTAACTATGCCATTAATGTCAACTCTCCTCAAGGAGGCAGTTCTTAAGCATTCGTATTCTAAGTGCCTTCCAACCGGTGGGATCGCTCTTCTGACACTCTATCAGACAATGTTCCACTGTTTCCAGTGGCTAATTCTGTTTAGTCTGTTCTTCATCTGGAAGCCCCAGGGAAATCTGTTCACCACAAAGAACCTGCTGTTTTGAAATCAGAGCAAAGTGCAAGCCACCACAGTTTGACAAACTGACAAAGGAGTTGCTCTTGAAATGGTCGAAGGTCGACTAATTCTTCTCGGTACAGTGACTCTGTGTATTATTTCCATCTCTCCTGCCTTTTTAATGGCCTTTAGCTTTCTTCACGTGTGATGTTCTTGATGTCCTCCCACAGCTCGTCAGATTTTCTGTCTTTAATGTTCAATGCATCAAATCGGTCTCTGAGATATTCTCAAAGTTCAGGACATATTTTGGCTTTCATGGACTTATTTTCATTTTCTTCAACTTCAATCTGAAGTCACATGTACACAGTTGATGGTTTGTTCCACAGCTGGCCCCTGTACTTGTTTCAGCTGCTATTGACCTTCTCCATTGTGTCTTCACACAGATAGAGTCCATTTGATTTCTGTGTATTCCATCTAGAAAAGTCTGCATGTACAGCCACCATTTGTGTGGCTGAAAAAGGTATTTGTGTTGGAGCACTTGGTGGTCTTGCAAGATTCTATTATGTGCATCTCCAGTTTCACTTCTATCATCAAGGTCATATTTTCCAACTACTGTTCCTTCTTCTTTGTTTCCAACATTTGCATTCCCATTGGCAAAAATTATCAATTCATCTTGACTGCATGTTTGATCAATTTTCGACTGAAGGCACTGGTAGAATTCTTCATTACTAGTTCTAGTGGCTGGTCCATAAATTTGAATAATAATCGAAGTAATTTGCATGCATTGATCACAGACAGCATTGTGCTTCAGGATAGATCTTGAAATGTCCTTCTGACGATGAATGCAATGAATGGCATTCCTCTTGGATTTGTCATTCCCAACATCGCAATCCATATGAGTGTCTGCTTCATAATGGCCAACACCAATCCATGTCAGATTAACAATGCCTAGGAAATTGATTTTTTTGAGATACGTTTCATTTCTGAATATTTCCAATTTTGCAAAATTCATACTTCATACAGTCCAAGTTCCAATTACTAATAGATCTTTGCAGCTGTTTCTTCTCGTTTTGAGTCATGGAGGTTCCAGAGGCTTTACCCTCTCCACATCATTATGATCCCCTCTACTTTCAGAAGGCAGCCTGTTCCTCGGTCATAGTCTAAGTGCCTTCCAACCTGGGGGGCTCATCTTCTGGCGCTTATAGCTGATAAAGGTATGCTATTCATGAATTTTTCAGGATCTGACAGTGCTCCACTACTATTCAAAACGTTTTCTGTGGCTAATTCCTAAGAGGAGTATTGCTATTTTTCTTTACTCCCAGTTAAAGTTCATTCAGTCACTGCCAGTGAATCCATCCGGGCTTAGAGTGACCCTGTAGGACAAAGTTGAACTTCCCTTGTGGGTTTCAGAAAAGAGAATTCCTTATAAGATTAGAAAGTCTCATCTTTCTCCTGAGGAGCAGCTGGTGGTGTCGCATTAGACCTTGTAGTTAACAGCCCAACAAGTGACCTACTTTCTACCAGGGTTCGTCCATTAAGGTTGTTAGCTGAGATAGTTTATTGTGCCAGCCTGGCTGATAAACGCAGGTGGGATTGACTGAGGGGCGGAGAGATGGATGGCTTGGTGAGCCTTGCCTTTCTTGTCTCTCGCTCTGTGATCATCGGACCAGTGTGCGGCTGCCTTGCTTGCTCTGTGCCTCAATTTAAAGGCTACACTGCCTGTGGGACGCCTAGCCTGTGGACTGTGTTGCTGTACGTTGAGGTCCCTTTAAGACTTCTCTGGAGCTTGGGACTGGCAATTGGTGACCTGCCTTGTGATTGGCTGCTGTGCTGACATAGCCTGGCTCTCTCTACAAATAGAGGAAGACCTGGCATCAGACAGACACTTGAAGGACTGCTAGTTTCTCAACTTTCTCTCACGGACGTGAGTTGCACTAAGCCATTTATAGTGTTTTCTAATTTAACTGTTTATTTCTTGTATTGTATATTTATCTGTATATGATTTAACAGTTCATTTCTCGTTATATATCTAATTATCTTTATAAATAAATATATTATATAATCAGGAATTTGGTTTTATCTCTCTAGAGAACCCTGTCTAACACATTAGCCCTCAATCACAGTCATCTCATGGAAAGAAATGTTTCCCACTCCTTCTACATCCCCATGATCATTTGTGTATCTAACCAACCATGATTAATAAGGTTTCACAAGCTGATTTTCAGAAATTAGTTGTCAAATCTTTCTTCCAACTCTTTTTTAATTTGGCATCCATTATGCATGCTCAGAGGTCCGAGCTACCGGCCAAGAAGGAGTGGTGCACTGCGCTTGCTCAGAGGTTCAGGTTTCCCGCCAGGAAGGGGAAGTACACCTAGGTGGCACTGCACCTGGATGGGCCCACCTAGGCCAGGTAAATTCAGTTCAGCCAATGGGCTTGACCAGGGTTGTCCACCATGCCTCCTCGGGGAATAATTGAAAAAGACAGGAGCCCGGAGTGACCACGTGACTTTCCGAGCAGCTTCTAGGGAGGCTGCACGGGGTGAGGAGCCCTGCGGTGCCTGTGTAAACCTGAAACTTCTTCTGACTCTCATAAAACTCACTTGGATCACAAGCCAGGCTTCAGTGTGAATTCTTTCCGCACGGAGCCAAGGACCAAGGTATATCTCTCCCCCAGAGATCTAACAGTTCCACTGAAACCTGCTTAGCCTCATAGCAACAGACAAGCCTCCATTGACAGATAAGTGGTACTTACACATGAAATGACTAAATGGTTGCATGCCAATTGGATGTATTTCCTGTTTTACTAATGGGTCTGGATAAGAGAAGGTGGGGGAAGATGCTAGTAGGATTATATGTTTCAGTTGTGAGTAAATGTCAAGAGAATTCATTGTGATTATAAAAATTTGGACCTCTAACATGGGAATTGGTCAATTTTGCTATCCCACTTGAAATAAAATAGCCATCTCAGAAGCAGGAATGAGGAATCTCACTATCATCATCTATCCAGAGAAAAGAAGGAAGATGAAAATCCAAGACACATGGCAACAATTAGTCGAATGGACTAATGGGATATGTGAACATCAGTATCCACAACTCTGGGACTAGAAAAACTAGATGTTGTTGCCTGGCTATCATTTCCAACTGCTGAAAGGGATCACATATAGGAAGAAAATATGTGGAACAAAACTCGAAATCTTAAAAAAGATCACACTTCATCGTGAGACAGAGGCTACTAGAATGCCCTAGACTATGGTATTTAGTCAAAGTTCAGGTCTAGAAATGAATGCACTCCCAAGGTTCAATTTTCATCCAAATAACAGGTCTATTAAAAATTAAAATAGAAAAGCCAAAAGCAGGGTGTATGCTTTGAATCCTGCAATTTCTGTACATTGAGCCCCTCTGATATAGGGGACAGAAAGCTACAACACCATAGGAGGAACAGGGGAGAAACAGAGGCAAGAGCCAGAGTATGAGACAACACAGTGAGTGCCTGGGCTTCAGTGAGTAAAGCTGAATGCCCTTGGGCAGGAGGCTCTCTGGCAGAATGGCAGAAGTGCCTCTTGGCACTTAATTAGGGAAGGTAGGGTGACTGACCCATTGAGCTTAGAGTTGAGTGGCTCAGGTAGAGTCTTACAGTGGAGTAGAGTTGCCTTTGGGCATACATATATCAGGAGCACTAAAAGATCTTTGCAGCATTGCCTGAACAGTCAGAAGCCGAGAGGCCAGTGAATGCCTGCAGGCATAGCTGAGAAGGGGTGGACCTGACCTGAAAAACTATATCTGAAGTATTTCTGATCTTGAATTGTGAACTGTTAATTTCCCTAATAAACCCATGATCATGAGTATTGGCTGAGTTCTAGTACAACAGATTATAGAACCCAGTAGAGTAGTACAGTATTCTGGGAAGGATGTGGTTTGTGTCAAAATTGGTAAATAAGTTTGGAGGGCGGAGGCACATCTGACCTCTCTCATAGACACCAGTCTGGGGGTGAAGTTGAGTTTGATTCTCCTCTTGTGAAGGCAGAGGAGTTCAAAATTGGTAAATAAGTTTGGAGGGCGGAGGCACATCTGATCTCTCTCATAGAAACCAGTCTGGGGGTGAAGTTGAGTTTGATTCTCCTCTTGTGAAGGCAGAGGAGGTCAAATGGGAGTTTCACATCATGTTTGCACAGCCTTTGCTCAAGAAACTAATAATATGCTGGGCAGCCCAAAGCAGGAGGAAGGAACTTATATTCTACTACCACCTTTGTTCAGTGAGGATTTTCTTTAGAACGACAGTCAACAAGACAGAGCCCCCCTTTGCAACATTTGCTTAAGGGTTGGGGAAGAATCTGGAGACTAATTAGGTCAATGAAATAACACCTGCTATCTTTTTCTTATCACACTTTTATATTGAAATCTAAAAATTAGCAAGTCACTAAGTAGAGCTCAGCATCAAAAATATAATAATTATGGGGGCATAATAAAAGTAATGAAATCAAAATTATCAGACAATAAAAATAATGTAACTTATAAAAACAAGCAGGAGTAAGTAAAGGTAGAAGGGATAGCATGATGTATATTAATAGGAATGCATCATGTGAACTAAGATACAGAATTCCAATGATGAGCAATAACAGCAAAAGTTAGAGGTGCTTTAGAAAACTTAATAATGAAACAGATGTGAAGAAAAATTCCTAGTATTCAAAATCTACTTGAACTTCTCTCGTTTTTTTGGTTTTTTTTTTTCCTTGCAAAAGCCCTTGGTCACCTGAGGGCCTGTGGAAATGGATTTTATTTTCTCCTGTTCCATTGTTCCCCAAGTGGGTTTTCCTGGCAAAATGCCTGACATGATACCAGAGGGGAACTGCCTGAGGCACTGCCCCCACCCCCTACAGGCAGTCAAGGGACTTAAATACAAGCTGGGTGGCAGGGCACAGGTGGGGCAGGCAAGAGACAACACAGGGACATGGCTTCTTAGGTAGAGACCAAGGTTGGTTTTTCTGCAGCAAGCAGCTGGGCCAGAGGGCAGGGGTGGGGGCAGAACCCTGGGTGCGGAGGGGTCAGGGGATCCTTTGGGCCCTTCTGCCCCCACACTCATCCTAGAGAAGGAGGGCATGGGAGTGGCCGGTCCTTTTGGCTCCAGCTCAAGGAAGCCAGAAGGGAGAGAGGTTAAGTCAGGTGTGCTGCCTCTAGTCTGCTGGGTCCTCTGCCTCCGCCTGCCTCAGGGACAAAGGGGCATGGTGGGCAGGCAGCACGTGGTCCTGGCTCTGGCAGGGCTGGGGCGGCCTGAGCTGGCTCCCTCAAGGAGCAAGACACAGGCCCAGGCAGCTGCCCGCCCACTTGCCCAGGCTATGTGCGCAGCTGGACGGCAGCGGTGAGTGTGGGAGGGCTGGGGGAGGCAGGGGGCCAGGGTGGGCTGCCAGCCCCTTGGCTTCATGCCTGTTCTAAGGTCGGGCCCCAGGCTGTGCATCTCAGGTCCCCTGGCCCTACCCAGTCAGTGACTGGGGCCACAGCTGGAGAGGCCAGGGAAGGTCCTCAGGGGGGGGTGAGAGAGAGAGGAGCCGTCATCCCAAAGAAAGGTGTGTGGTGGGGTCTTTTAAAGTGACCAAGAGGCAGCAGCAGCAGCAGAAAAGTCCCCAGCCCCACCAGGCCTTTGGGCCCTCCCTTGGGGGCCCTGACAGAACAAGGGCAGTGGGCAGACAGGCCAGAGGAGGATGGGGAGCTCAGGATACCCCAAAGACACAGACTCAAATGCCCCAGAGGGAGGGTGGAGACAGCATTTCCTGCTCCGTCTGGGGCAGTCATCTCCAGGAGCACCCACACACGTGCCCCTCCTAGCAACAACCACCGCCCACTGGCTTCACAGGGGTGCTGTCGATCTTGAGATTGGGCCGCTCACCCCACCCCACCCCCAGGCGGACTCAGGCTCCAGAGAGTTGGAGAACTCCTTGGCTGTGGTGTTGTCCACCACCTTCTTGGTGGTGAGGTTGCTCTTGTTGGCGAAAGACTCCTGCTCAGTGACGTCATATACCACGATGATGCCGTGGGCTCCCGGATAGTAGCTGGAGGTGATCGTCCGGAACCATTCCTGGCCAGCTGTGTCCCAGATCTGCAGTTTGATGGTCTTGCCGTCCAGCTCAATGGTGCTGATGTAGCTTTCCGTATACGTGTCATCAGCAAACCGCAGCATGAGGCAGGAATTGCCCACGCCTGAGTCGCTGATCAAAAGCAGCTTAAATAGGTAGTCATATTCGGGGTTCATGGCGGCGGCAGCGCCCCGCTTGGTCACTCCCAGTCGGCTCTTCGCTTTTTTTTTTTAAATCAGAAGCAGAGATTAAATGCCCACTACTTCTAACATGACTACTACACAGGCCCACCAAAGCCCAAACAGCCCTACCTTGACAGATCTGCCAAGAACTGCAAAACCAGACATGCTTATGGACTGACACGCAGGAGCTGGCCAAATGGTCACAAGAGTATCAAAAGAAGTTTCTTAAGCATCCTTAAATCTAGGCATTTAACTCCCCACAAGCCCAGTGGGTTCTGATCCAACCATCCTTGATGTCCAGACCAGTGACTGATGGAATGAACACTGCAGCAAAAACATAGAAATGGATCATAGAGCATGGGGCATTTAGATCTCATAACTAATGTAAAAAAAGAGGGGGAGGGGACCTGGACTATTTGTCAGAAGCCTAATTCTTTTACAAAAAGGGAAATAATATTTTTTCTCATAAAAACAAGAGAATTTTCTAAGTAAGGCCTAATCATTACTAAGATGTGCTCAAAGGTTACAAACAGGAAGGGCCCTAAATTCTCAGAGAGCTTGAAATATATGATGAGGATGGGAAAATATAGGCATCAAAACATAGGCAACCATGATCACTGGTTCTCCAAAAACTTATAAAACATGATATAGAGAGAAAAGTGAAAAGTCAACTTGAAGATAAGTAAATATGAACCAGAGACATATATAAACCATAGGCATATGAATTTGGGGCTTTCACTTAATTCTAGCCCCAATCTTTGAACAATTAGCTCTTATGATATGGCCCTGCTTGATGATCACCTCATGAAGAGATCACTGAAGATATAGGTGCTATTAGAAAGTATGGTGAAGAAACTAGATGGTGGCCAGTTGTCAGATCTAAGCATGAACTAAGTCCACATGGAAGAAGTACACCAGCCAGTGTGATCCAAGAATTGTAATAATGAAATTCAAATCGAAAGAAGGAAATAGTATCAGAGCTTAAATTGTGAACTCCTAGTTTGCAGACTATGAATGTCAGTGCAACCCAAAATCCATTTGCAGGATCCATACATGGATTAACTCCTCTGGTAAATCCCCTCTGATCATAATTAAGTGATGTCAGTAGCCTTGTTATCAGACAGAAAGCATTGTTCAGTTGATTATGGCAGACAGGATTAGGTTAAAATGTAATATTTGATCTCTCTCTTCATACATTTTAAATTTGTTTCAGTTTTTAAAAAACTGTGAAAGGGAAATACATGTGGATTAAGCCCCCAGTGAATGCCCTCTGACCAAGGATGTGAATAGCCATGCTATCATGAAAAATGCACTGGAAACTGGGTTATTACAGATGCAGTTAGGTTAAAATTTAACACTTTATCATTTGATCTTCCTTTTGATCCATTTTAAATTTGTTCGTCTTTAATATTTTCTGCTTTCTTTTTGATTAAGTTTTTTATCTGTTTATGTTGTTAATGTTATTAGTTTTTTGTGGATTTTTGGTAAATAGCTTCCTATATATGAAATCCAGAATAAGTAAATCTATAGAGACAGTAACTGGATTGATGGTGCCTTCAGAGTGTAGCAGGGGAGGTTGGAGGAAAATGGGGCACTAATAATGAGTACAAGAATGAAGACGATGTGGTAAAACTGATTGACTGAACTATTGAATTGTACGATATGTGAATTACATGCCAACAAAACTGCTTTTTAAAAAAGTATAACACTCTGTTAAAGCACTATCCACATGTGTATGCATATACTCACAGAAAGATAAAAGCAAAGAAAAAAGGCAAATAATTTTATTGTAGGGAACTACAGGGGATTAAAAAGAGCAAGACTTCACATAGAAGATGACATTTGAGTTATACACACAGAAAAGATGAAGATGTGAAAAAAGTGACAAATTTATACATTAACACTAAAGAGCCATCCTAACTAAACTCCTGACTCCTCTGTATGGATGGTATTTTAGGAAGTCCAATTCAAAAAGAGTAATTGGGGGGGATAAGGGTTACGCTAGAATAAATATGAGAATATTTCTTAGACTCATTGAATTTGAGAGCTGGAAATAAGCTATTAAAGAATCCCAAAAATTGGCAGGCAATTTAGGAATGCACACTAAAAAAAAAGGCCATCTGAGGGCAAAACTCACAATTTAATAAAGGAGAAACAATGCTAGAGTCCACAGAGCAAGCTTCACCTAGAGCCAAACTACCTTGTCACTCTTTGATTATGCAAAGTAATTGAGGTAGTTTATTGTGCCAAACTGGCAGACAAACATATGTGGGGTTAATTGAAGGGCGGAGGGATAAATTGCTCGGTGAGCCTCGCCTTTCTAGTTCTCAGGTCTCTTGCTTTCTGATGGTCGGACCAGCATGCAGTTGCCTTAGCCAGTTCCCTACTTTAGCTGGTAAGGCTCACTTCCTGCAAGACACCCCAGAGGAGAAGCCGCATGGACCTTCCCCGATGCAGTCCTGGGTGCTGGAGCACCTGTGTGGAGACCCCTGCCAGTGCTGAGATGCTTACATGTTCACTGATTCAGCTTTCCTCCTGCAGTTGGAGACATTACGTGTGTTTTGTGAGATGGAGGAGGACTTTGTGGATTGGTGTTGGACATATGGGTTAATGTTGGACTTGTGGACTTGGGCAGCACCGGGTTGGGATGCTTTCTTAATGTACATTCACCCTTCATATAAAACTCTCTCTTATACACATGAGTTTCTATACTTTGTTTCTCTAAAGTATCCAGACTAATATAGTAATAAATACATTTTCATCATTAAAGGTGGGGTCATTCTCAAGTTATCATTAAAGGTGGTGCAGTTATGAGCTTTGAAAGATGGTGAGCTTGAGCTCCCCCAGAGGCACGTCAGATGAAAGACTAGACGATCTACTTCTGAGAAGTCAGAGATCAACTGAACACCCCATGGAGCACAGTCTACTCGAACACGGCTTGGACAGCAACTGGCAACACGGAGAGGAAGAGAAGCAGGAGAGGAGAAAGGGGAAAGGACAGAAAGGGAAACAGATTCAATGCTGGAGTAGGACCCAGAATATAAATTACTAAGCAAGTGTCCATGGGATTCGGAGAGCATTGTAGGACAGGACAGTATTTTGATTGTTATTTTGTTAATCAAAATACAAATGCCAAAAACCAGAGTTGTCAAGTTGTGACTTTAAAAGAGGTGAGGGGAAGTTAAACAAGAGCCCAACCCAAACTTTTATCCTTCCTTTTCAATGATATAAAAAGGCCTGGTGGCATAGTGGGTTAATGTTGAGCTGTTAACCAGAAGGTCAGCAGTTTAAATCCACCAGCTTCTCTGAAGGAGAAAGATGAGCCGTCCTGCTCTAGTCAAGATTTACAGCCTTGGAAACCCAAAAGGACAGTTCTCTCCTGTCCTACAGTGTGGCTCTGAGTTCTAATCAAATCAATGCACTTGAGGGCATTCAATTTCATTGATCAGGATAATAATCATCAGGGCTGTGCCCAAAGAAGTCAAATTATAGTCCTTCTCTTTGTCACTCCAGGTCTCCCCAGCTATTTCAAGAAAGAAAAAGATGCTTCATCCCATAGCTATATAAGAACTAGGTAATAACAAATGCAATGAAAATGCTCAGGAAATCTGTGAAAGCATATTGCAAAAGAAAATTTTAAAAAACCTCCATCAGAAACCCCCTTGCTCCTAGAGTCTGCCTAAGCATAACAAATGAGCACATACCCTTTAAGAAAAAAAGCGATACCTTCCTAATGAAAGCAGGAGCTCAGATAAAAAGGAAGGACTCCAGGTTCCTAATACTATAGGTTCTCAGACAGAAAACCCAGCACAAAATTAAGGGAACAAAAAATAAAGCAGGTCATGCCACAAAGAAAGATCAGGCACCTGTGAGAATTCCTAAAATTTTCAGAAAAATAGCACAGCTGCATTAAGTAGTAATGACTCAGGTGCTGGGCATTTTCTAGGGAATTAATGAGTGCCAGGGAAGAGTTGATGGCCTGAGGCAACGCCATGGGCCATTAACCCTAACCAGTCAGTCACCACTTCTCAGAAAAAGCCCTGTGTGCTCCCAACCACTCCAATTGTGGAGTGGGAGGGAGACACAATTTCTATTGTTAAAAATCCAGCAATAGGAGTTACAGCTAATAGGCAACCCAAGCCACTCCCTAGAGATTCTGGGTCGCATGCTGGGTTGCCAACCGTAAGGTCAGCAGTTTAAACCCAGCAGCTTCTCCACAAGGGAGATGAGGCTGTGAGCTCCCACAAGTCTCAGAAACCTTGTATAGATAGGGTCACGGTGTGTCACCATTGAACAGATGTCAATAGGTTTCTTTAATTTTGTAAGCCTAGAGAAGTAGCACTGGTGTCACTTTGGTTACGCACTCAGCTGTGAGCTAGATGGTTGAGAGTTTAAAGCCACCAACTGCTCTGCAGGAGAAAGATGGGGCAGTCTGTTTCCATAAAGATTTGCAGTCTCTGAAAGCCTACAGAGCAGTTCTACTCTGTCTTATTGGATCTGGAAGAGAGGAAATCAACTGGATAACAGTGTAGAGAGTAAGCCTAGAGACCAGCGCCTTCTAGGTATTTCATATACACACAGCTCAACTGCTTCAAAGAGGCAATTGACTCTAACCTTGGTTGAAGTCTGGAATGAAGTCGCCCTGAATTTTGTGGCAATTCACCTTATAATGAGATACAGTATGGCAACAGTACATTTGCACTACTTATGCAGGCATACACACGTAACTTTACGTAAAGTCTTTAGGTATACATCATGCATCGTGTGTTGTGTGCTTTGCAGGTTGTCAAGTTGAGTAGGACAGAATAGAACCACCCAGTATGGTTTCATAAGCAGACCAGCACTTGGCTGCTTAAGGCTGGTGATTGTACTAAGTCAATCTGACGCCATCGGGAAAGACCTTGCCATCTGCGCCAATATGGGAACAGCCTGGAATACTGTGGGATAGTTCTACCCTGTCATGAGGATCACTCTGAATCAAAAACCAAGAGCACCTAAAACAGTAGCGATATAGTCACATATATTAAAATAATAGTATTAGAGTTTACTATGTTATAAATACAAATAATATTGTGAAGTATATTGATATCGAAAGAAATGTTCAAATTATACAAATAATATTATTGAATATATTTCACATAAACATAGAGGTTAAAAGAAAAAACCTGAGCTACACTATACCTCCTCTCTCTGTAGCAATATTGAAAAAGGGAGCTATTTAGTAGTGATTTTTTTTCATTTTAACATATATTTTGATAATCATATCATAATAGCAACATTATTTGGAAATACTGGAATGACTTCCTTTATCTATCTGGTAAGAGTAAAAGTAATTAATGACTGTTACATCACCCTTTTTCTTTGGTTTTTATCTGCAGGACAGCAGAGTTACCAAAAATAGCATACAACACATGCGGCAGGCTCCTGAGGCTGCCAGGCTGCCAGCGAGCTTCTAGAAATACACATGTCAAGTATAAGAAGTTTACTTGATGTTTCCAGCATTCATGTGAGCACAATAGATGAGTAAAGCCCAAAGGGGCTTCCAAATATTCCCTCAAAAATTTCATGATCTTTTCATTCAAAGTTTCCATGAATTTTTGAAGTCTCATCATATGTATATCTTTCTCTCAGCTTTACTTCTTCCTCCATCCTTCTCTTCTTCAGAGATCCCTTAAAAACATTTATGATAGGGTTAGGGTTAGGGTTAGGGTTAGGGTAAAAAAAAAAAAAAACATTTATGAAAGTACTATGACAGTCATTACCAAGTGGCATATAACAGTACTGAAAAAAAAAATTGGGAGGGGGGTATTCAATTCTCTCTTAATTCCATTTTTCCACAAATTTTCTCAAGCCCCTTAATACATATATATAATCTCAGTCCTGCTATTCCATCTACCTAATCCCTCAGCTCAAATACGACCTTGTCTGTGACACCTTCAGAGGGCTACTATGAAGAATACTGTATATACTCGAGTATAAACCGACCCGAATATCATTTTAATGCAATTTTAACAAAAACTGCATTTAAAATGTGATGAAAAACTCAGCTTATACACGAGTATATACAGTAAGAGTCCCTTCTCCAGAGTTGCATCCATTTTGCACCTAGTTCTTTTATACCACTTACCTACACATTTAGAAGCACAATTCAGGGCATGCATAGCTGTTCATTTCTTTGTGTACCTAGCACTAAACATAGTGAGAGGCAGGAAAGAGTTCTATTAATATGCTAGGGGCTTAGGCAGTACACTCAGCTAACTGCCCTGAGGTTGGCAGTGATAACCCACACAGCAGCTCCACAAAAGAAAGGCCTATAGGATGGGGATAGGGAACGCGACAGCCAAAAGTGCCCGAGATAGCAGGCCTACTCTGTTAACACAAACAAGTACCTTCCGTTGGAATCCACTGGACTAGAGCAGTTTCTTTCATTATTACTACTATTAATTTTCTGAAGTCTCTGGATGATACAGACAGCAAACACACTTTCCCGTTAAACAAAAAGCTGGGGTTTGAGGTTACTCAGAGGGCACCTTGGAAGAGAGACAGATCTATAAAGGGCTGCAGAAATATTAATTTTAAAAAACAGAATTTTCCCACAAATTTATAAGTTTTCTGTTGTGAAGTAGGTAAAGTTTATGGAGCAGATCATCAGTTCGCTATTCAACAATTCATACGCATTTCAGTTCACCTCATTGACTGCTAGCCCCACAACAGCATCTCTTATCCCACCCCTCTTTGTGCTTCCTGCTTCCATGCCTCCATTCCTAACCTTTCTGACCTTCATCCTTGGGTAAATGCTGTCCTTCTGAGTTAACACAGTAGACTTTTCTTTTTACTTAACTTATTATTAATTAGTAGTTAATACATATATCAGTCATATTCGATAGTTCAGTGATGTCAAGCAGAATTGTACAATTGTTACCACAATCAGTTTCCAAACATTCTTTTTTTTCCTGGACTACTTGACATTGTCTCCCTTTTATCCCCACCACAACTGTACCCCCTGTACCCTGAAACCAGTATTGTACTTGCTGTCCCTATAGATTCATAATTCCTGGGTTTAATATATCAAAAAACTGAGAAATATATAATACAACTTCAAGAGGGTAACCTCCAATGACATAACACCTCTGAGATACACCCTAATAGGAACAAAACTAAAACAAAACAAAAATACATAAAATGTTGAAAACCAGTTCCGGCCCAGCATGCTTCGGAGGGGGCATCAACTGACAAAGTTTTAACTGTTCAGGTCAGATTTATGCCTTTGATCTTCTGTACTTGTCTCTCCAATGCTCTGTTCAGTAACCCTTTCCTCCCGTCCCTCAATTGTGCACAGAGGGGATGTTTGTTTCCTATGTAGTTACCACAAAAGAAGCTTCAGCTCCCACTATCACCCAAAGACGTCTACAAACTGGATTCTCACAATTTAGGCTCTGATACTAATCCCTCCTTCGATTTTGGATTATATGATTTACAATCCTCCTGTGACTGATGATGGTGTGATATTTCCATGTGGACTTAGTTGACATCTTGCTTAGATGTCTGCTTGTTTGGAGACAAGTCTTTAAGACACTAGACACTCTTTTGTCTGATGGCCAGGGCCCATCTAATTTCTTCACCATATTTTGATATAGCACCCATATATTCTGTGTTCCCTTTCTGAAGGTGAGTATTGACCAGGGGCATAATATAAGAACTAACTGTTCTTAAACTGGAGCTACGATTTAGTGTGAACCTAAAACCCATTCCTGGATCTATGTATTTTGGGTTTGTTTTTTTTTTAATTTATTATTACTTAGAAGTTAATAAATATGTCATATCATTCCATAGTTCAGTCACATCAAGCGGGATTGTACAACTGTTACCACAATCCATTTCCAAACATACCTATTCTTCCTGGACTCTTTCACATCATCTCCCTTTAATCCCCACTACCACTCTTCTATCTGCCCCACCCAAAACTTTATTCTACTTGCTGTCCCTATAGGTTCATCAATTGTGGATTTCATATACAGAAAAGTGGGAAACCATAACACAAGTGGGAAAACATATAACAAACATATAACAATTTCAACAGTGACCCTCAATGACATAACATCTCTGAGATACAGCCTAATAAAAACAAAGTAAAACAGGATCTTTCACACATTTCTTTTTTTTTTTAAATCGTTTTATTAGGGGCTCACACAACTCTCATCACAATCCATACATACATTAACTGTGTAAAGCACATTTGTACATTCATTGCCCTCATCATTCTCAAAACATTTTCTCTCCACCCAAGCCCCCGGTATTAGGTCCTCATTTTTCCACTCCCTCCCCCTCCCCCCTCCCTC
>NW_022107407.1:10649064-10657765 GCF_000313985.2 Echinops telfairi | reverse complement strand
TCTTATTTAGACAGACCTGCGGAGATAATAACATGCACAAAAACAAGACAGAGCAAATCCAAGCAACAATGTACAACAAAACAGCAACAACAACAAACCACTGACAAAGAACAAATTAAAACACAACCAGAAAGAAAAGCTTGTAGTTAGGTCAAGGATCACTGGCCTTTAGGAGTGTTTTCCAGTCCAGTCTGTTGGGGGACCATGTCTTGGCCCCAAAGTCCACCTTCAGCATTCCCTGGGGACCTTGCTGCTCCATTCCCTTGCTGTTCCGCTGCACTCCCCCAGTGCGTTGCCTCAGCTTTCACAAGTTTCTAAGGGTATTCCTTCAGCAGTGTTTTTGTTCCCCATATAGAGCCACTTCTTGTTCAGCTGAAAATTGAACTATGGGGGTAAGTTCAGTTCCAGATCCGAAACAGGACGAAGGGCCATCATGATGGATATCCTAGCAGTCTCTATACAACTAGTAAACCAAGTCTCATTTATGATTTTGAGTTTTGTTCCACGTTTTCCTCCCACTTTATCCAAGACCTTCTCATGTGATCCCTTTCCCCCAGCTGGGCACCATCTAGTCTAGCTTTTAATAATGGATTACTTAATAACAAAAGCATAAACTGCAAAAGGTAAAATAAATGGTGCCACACAAGAATTTAAAACTTGATGTCATTAACAGACCCCACCAAAAAGTGAAAAGACAAGCTAGCTGGGAAAATATCTCCAGAAACCATATATCCAATAATAATTTAATAACCATATTATATATATAATTTCAACAATAAAAAGACAAACAATTCAATCATAAAATGGGCAAAAAGCTTTTAAAAAAGGCATTTTCACCGAAGAAAACAAACCAATAACCAAGAAACACATAAAAAGATGTTCAATGAGCTCAGGAGCCATCAAAGAAATGCAAATCAAAATCACAACAAAATAATATTTTACTCCCAATAGGATAGCTAAAATTTTACAGCAAACAAGCAAAAAACAACAAATGTTGGAAGGAAGTGGGGAAACTGAAACACTTATCCATTGTAACAATGGGCCAACACACAGGAACAATTGCAAGGGCAGTACAGGACAGAGTAGTGTTTCGTTCTGTTTTGCATGGGGTTGCTATGCATCCCAACGAACTCCATGGCACCTAACAACAACAGCAACGTCCACTGCTGATGAAAGTCAAAAGTGGTACAATTGTGGTGGAAAACAGTATGGCAATTCCATCAATCACTGAAAATAGGACTACCATATGACTGAATAATTAAACTCTTAGGTATATACCTAAAAGGCTTGAAAGCAGTGATTCATACCAATGTTCACTGCAGTACTGTGCACAATAAACCAAATGTGGCAACAGACTAAATGATGAATCAAAAGATTCATCATGAGTGATGAATCAAAAGATGAATAAGTAAACAAAATGTGGTACAAGCAGACCCCAGTGGTAGACAACGCTATCTGCCCTTTGTTATGCAAGTTTGCCCTCACATTGAATTGACTGAACCAACCTATAAAAAAGCCTTCATCACAATCATCTTAACTTGCTGCATGTGCAGCCATTTAATTATTAAGAAATCTGATCTGTACAAGTCAACAATCCATGTATTTTAGTCTACAAAGCCATCCTATACATATATACGTCTCTTCTCAACAGTTTTTCAAAGTCTTCCAACAATAATGAGTACAAGAATGGAGAAACTGTTCTAAAATTGACTGTGGTGATGATTGCGCAACCCTCTTTTATATGTTTAAGCCACAGAATTGTATGGTATGTGAATTATATGTTAATAAAATTGCTTTTAAATTGTTTTAATTTAAAAATCTTTCAAGGCTTCAAGCCTTTTCTTTCACTAAGCACAAATCAAACCCACTGCCATAAAGTCAATTCCAACTCATAGAGACTCTATATAGAGATTTTGATACTGTAAATTTATACATCTTTCTCCGCAGTGAGTGGTGGGAGGGTGTGAACTGCAGACCATGCAATTAGCAGCCTAACACCAAACTCACAGAGTCACTAGGCCAGGGCTTCTTTCTCACCCTAAAGTAAGGCTAAATAAAACACAGATGCACCTGTTCCAACTTACCAACAAATTTTAAAAGACACATAAACATATTCTACTCATACACTAGGAATAGCATGTATAAGAGGGGGCTTCAAAAGTTTGTTTAAATTTTCCATTATCCTTCAATTCCATTTTGAAACCTATTCCATAATGGAAGAAGCCCTGGCAGCATAGTGCTTTAAGCGTTGGGCTGCTAAAACACAAGTGCAGCAGTTCAAATCTACCAGTCACTCTGCAGGAGAAAGATGAGGCTTTCTGCTACCATAGACATTTATAGCCTCGGAACCCCAACAGGGCAGATCTACCATATCCTACAGGGTCACTATGATGCAAAATTGACTCAATAGCATTGTTTGTTTGCATTACACAGTGAAATACTATTTAACCAGTGAAATTAATGAAGTCTTGATTCAACAAAAACACCAATCTCACTGCCATCAAGTGGATGCTAACTCACAGCAATTCTATAGGACAGGGTAGAACTGCCTCTGGGAGTTTGTGAGACGATAAGTGTTTCTGAGAGCAGAAGGCCCTCTTTCTCCAGTGGAGCAGCTAGTGGTTCCAAACTTCGGGTCTTGGATATTGCAATCCAATTGCATACGACTCCACCAGGGCTCCGGAAGTCTTCATACATACTTCAATATAGAAAAAGATTGAAGACAGACATTATGAAGATTGAAATACATCAATGACTAAAAGACAAATATTATAGGGTATCACATATATAAAAGACAAGAGTAGAAACATGTATTAAGACCAAAGCTAATTACTGGCTACCTGAAATGAGAGAAGGGCAGGGCGGTGGGGCGCAGAGGGAAGTGAGTGTCATTGCATCCAATAATTTGTTTCCAATAATTTGTACACCTATAAAATTTAATTTAGTGTAAGTTGTACGAGATATATATATATTTTCAGTAATGACAACCATAACAAAAAAGGGGTACTTCCTAATGCTGTTTATGTACAACCAATCATCTCACAGGATTCAGCCACTTGGTTTGAAGATTTCATGGGACAGCCCTTATTCAATTCTGTCCCACCTGCAAGGCTGTTGCACAGTGCCTGAGGTCTGAAAAGTTTGCAGGTGGCCATCTAAGGCATGACCGAGGCAGGAGTGGAGTCACAAGAGCAGCTGTCAATGGAATGTGTGGTCAGTTGCCTCCAAGAAGAACCTTCCTCCTCCACCATGAGACTAGAGGAACTGAATAAGGCCTAGCTACCATTGTTGATCAAATAGAACAATCCTGATTACTGAACATGTGATCAAAGATTTCATTTTAGAATCTTTAAGAAGGGGGAAAATGCAGGCAAAAAATTCAAATTCTCATCAAAGCCATATTGGCAGGAGCCATAAAGGCTGGATGAACCCCTAAATCTATTGCCCTGAAATAATCTTTAAACCTTGTATTAAAAATGCCCTGAAATCTTCTTAAAACCAAACACTGGGTTAGCTTAGTAAACATTAGCAAAGAGTGTCAGCCTTGAACATTATGCTCTCGTTTACGTTCTATATAACAAAACTGACACGAACCACTCAAAATATTAGATAGAAAGCTGGTGGCAGTGGCTTGATGCTAATGGAAAAGATATAACTCAGGAAAAAAGAGGATGAGAATGGTTGTTCAGCTCTAAAAATTTAAAAACTCATCAAATTGTTTATGTAGAAAATGTTGAATCGACAAATGCCCTGCTACATATATTCTCAACAAAAAAAAAAATATGCATTACTTTTTCTGAATAAAGAAAGCCTAAGGGAGCACAAGCTAGAATGGTCTCCAAAGCAACCTTTTTTAAAAACGAACTTTAAATAACAAGCATTTGTTGAATAAATGAATGAGTAGATTTCTCAACTATGATACATGCTTTTCCTAAGAACAGCAAGGGAAAGGACAAACACTCTTTCAGATTTTGTATTTGGTGTCACAGATAATATTTAACTCCTTTGTGTAGAAACTGAAAGTTATAAGACCTATATTCCTTAATTCAACCATGGCTACAAGACTAGTAGTTTAATGAAGATATTTGAGAAGAATGAGATGACAGTTAATACAGTACACCCACTCCTCACTTACTGACATAGTTAGGCTCCAAAGACCAAGCCTAACTAAGTTGTGTTATGTGAGTCAAGGGCCATGCAGTGTCTTTGGCACTGGTACCCCTCCCCCAAGGTGGCTCACTGCCTGTGCACCCCAAGCATATCTTGGGATATATGGGGTAGAGTGGGTCCCTTCCCCACCAACCCCTTGCCTACCATCACCAACCCTGAGTGGGATCACAGTTCATTCTCTGTTCACTGGCCCACCCACTTCCCTACCTTCAGGCCCTAGCCCACCCTCACCCTGGCTCCCTGTGACTTTGCATCATACTACCGTTGCCCCACACCCTCCATGGTCTGACCAAGACATCACAGACAAATGGAAGAAGACATGCCACAGCTGCTAGGCCACCATCCTTCCTGCAACCTGATCATGACTAAGCCTCCAGAGGGTCATTCAGGGTATGCGACAGCGTTCCAAGGCCCAGCCGTGGCTTGGAGTGGGGCCTGGACCCTTTGAGGGCACCAGCTAAGAATGTTTTCAAAGTCATTGTAAATACAAAATGTCATAAAAGGAGATATTCAATAATTGAGAAGTAGGTACAGTTTTATAAGCAATGTAGTCAATTAGCTATTACATAATAAGATACCCAAAAAAAGGTTTCTAAATATTTACATAACTGTTACCATAAAATTTAAGTTAAATATCCTATTTGGGTACCTCACCATTAAAACATTGACTTTGTACTTAAGGCTGACTATGAAGAACAAACGTTTTTCCTTTATATTAAATATTTCCTTCACTCAGTCTAAGAGCTAATGACCTATATTCCTTACACCAAGTTTATCTATTCCAGGAAATGACATTCGACATAAGTGGACCTGTAAAGATGTAAACCATGCAGATGATAGGTTGATTTAACCTACTATGGACATTAGAACTTTCAGAGGATGGTGCACTCAAGCCGATGGGGTCTCCATGAGCTTCAGGAAATACACATGCTTGAGTCTAACCCCAGACCAACGACATGGAATCTCAGGGACTAGAACTCAGGAATCTGCCCTTCACCAAAGCGCTATGTGTCACATTCATGTTTAAGGAACCCTGAACAAAGTCATTACTGATTTTACTCTATAATTACTTCAGTTACTAACTGCTACTGGCCAGTCAACATTAAGACACTTTGCTTTACATTTCTGCCTCGATTTCTATTTTTATAACCCTTCTGACTAAAGCACTGTTTGCTACAAAACAATTCAAACTCAAGTTGGTTTAAGAACTTTGTGTAACTATAGCATGGTAATGGCAAAAACCTACACAATACTGGGGGCGCTGATGATGGCAAGAGAACCACATTCCAGATTGTCCCCTCTCAGAACCTGTTTGCTGAGACATCATAAACTTGGACCCACTTACAGAACCTCCTAAATGGCAAAGCCACCTCACAGAGAACTTATGGGTTATATTATAGGGTAAAGCAGAAAGCTGTGTAGCGAGAAATAAGTGTAAGTATGTCTCAGCTATAATTGCTGGCTTAATTTTGACATGTTCACTTAAGAGCTACCTTAAAAATAGATAGGATCTTAGCTAAACTAATTAAAGTATTATAAAAGATTTCAGGGGAAAACAGTGCATTTGTTTTAGATCTCTTTTTAGGACTCTTCAGCCAAGTTTCAGTCTCCAAACAATAAGAAGTCGGGCAACCATGTGTACCAGTAGTTGGGCCATGGCATGTACAGACCCTCAGGGAACAGTACTCAGCCAGCAAAGGGAAGCCTGATGAAGATGCTAAGAGCATCTAGAAAAAAACAGATGCTATGAAGTCATCCTCTGAGGTCTGAAGACATGAACTACGGGCAGTGGTTGCAAAGCCTGTTGTCTAGATACTTGATGGACATCATTATTGTCACTGCACAATCTTACAGCTCCACCTACTAGAGAAAAGTAATCCTTTAGGTTATAAAGAAAACAATGGTTATACATTTACTTTAAATTGGTTTCCAATTAATAATACCATACCTACAAAAACCCTTCACAAGCCGCCCTGGTTGTGTAGTGGATTAAAAGATTGATAGCAGGTCAAAACCACCAGCCTCTCTTCAGGAGACAGATGAGGGTTGGGGCTTCTGTAAAGATTTACAGCCTTGGAAACCCAAAGGGGCATTTCTCCTCTGTCCCAGAGGGTCACTGTAAGTCAGAATCGGCTCAATGGCAGTGACAGTGAACGAGGGAGGAGTGAGTGAATGAGAGCGAGCTGTTCACTATAATAGAGTATAATCAAAATGGTAGCTCTGGAGGAGACTATCCACTAACATGGTTCAAATTTTCACTACATGCTAGGGAGAAATGGGCTCTACTCTCCGCCTACATTCATGTGCCTGAGACATATGTATATTTTTGTTTGGAGTTATATTGTTAATTGAAGTTTTAAAAAATATAAGCAATGAATAAATTTCAGACTGATCGTTCTAAAAAAGACATAATGGGAAACTGAGCCATATCAGAAACTTCACTTGGGAGGGAAAAAAGCAAAATTGGAACTCTCCTTAAAATAATTCAGGGGTCTGGGGGGCTGACCCCAGTCCCAAATACTAAGTAAATGTCTGCCCCTCCCCCCAGAAGAATTTATTTCAAAGGACAGCACTGAATCCACAGCTCCAAGAGAGGGACATATCTGATCAGAGCACACAGGAGCAGATGATGGGGGAGGAGGAGAGACTGGAGCACATCTTGGCCCACCAGGCCTTGAGGACGATGACCTCAATTAGAACAGCCAGTCCACAGAGAGAATCACATGGCCAGCCCCATTATGAGGCATGATGCCCCTCACTGACCCATGGCCCTGCGGGGGACAGCACCAGAGACACAGTGTGGGAATTGCACCTGATCTGATCCTGCCACACTGAGGCAAAGCACTGGGGGAGTGCAGCGGAACAGCAAGGGAATGGAGCAGCAAGGTACCCAGGGAATGCTGAAGGTGGACTTTGGGGCCAGGGCGTGGTACCCCAACAGACTGGACTGGAAAACACTCCTAAAGGCCAACGATCCTTGAACTAACTATAAGCTTTTCTTTCTTGTGTTTTAATTTGTTCTTTGTCAGTGGTTTGTTGTTGTTATTGTTTTGTTGTATATTGTTGCTTGGTTTTGCTCTATCTTATTTTTGTGCATGTTATTATCTCCGCAGGTCTGTCTAAATAAGATAGGCTGGATGAACAATCTGGAGGAGAAAACAACGGGACCGACAGTTCCGGGGGACATGGGAGAGGGGGAGATGGGGGTAAAGGAAGTGGTGTTAACAAACCCAGGGTTAAGGGAAAAACAAGTGATCCAAATTGGTGGTGAGGTGGATGTGGGAAACCTGGTAGGGCATGATCAGGGGTAATGTATCAAAGAGGAATGGCTGAAACCCTGGTGGTGACTGAGCATGATAGTGGGACAGGAGGAAAGTCAAGGGAAATAGAGGAAAGAGCTGAGATGCAAAGGGTACTTATAAAGGTCTAGATAAACACATGTACATATGCAAATATATTTATATATGAGGATGGGGAAATAGATTTTTGTGCCTATATTTATAGGTTTAGTATTAAGGTAGCAGGACATTGGGCCTCCAGTCAAATACTCCCTCAATGCAAGAATACTTTCTTCTATTAAATTGGCATTCTATGATGCTCACCTTGCTGACACAACCGCTGAAAACAAAGTGGGTGAATAAGCAAAAGTGGTGAAGAAAGCAGATGGTGCCCGGCTGTCAAAGGATATAGCATCTGGGGTCTTAAAAGCTTGAAGGTAAATAAGCGACCATCTAGCTCAGAAACAACAAAGCACACATGGAAGAACACATCAGCCTGTGTGGTCACGAGTTACTGAAGGGATCAGTTATCTGGCGTCAAAGAGCAAAAAAAATCATATCATTGTGTGCTCACCTCCATGATACGATTGCTGAAGACAAATGGGTGCAGAAGCAAATGTGACGAAGAAAGCTGATGGTGCCTGGCTATCAAAAGGTATAGCATTTGGGGTCTTAAAGGCTTGAAGGTAAACAAGCGGCCATCTAGCTCAGAAGCAACAAAGCCCACATGAAAGAAGCACACCAGCCTGTGTGATCACGAGGTGTTGAAGGGATCAGGTATCAGGCATCATCATAAAAAAAACTCTTACCATAGTGAATGATGGTGGGGGGTGCGGAGTGGAGACCCAAAGCCCATTTGTAGGCCACTGGAGAACCCCTTGCAGAGGGGTCTCGAGGAGGAGACGAGCCAGACAGGTATGATGTAGCTACGATGAAAAATACAACTTTCATCTAGTTCCTAAATGCTCCCCGCCCCCCGCCCCCTTCTGTATCACGATCCAAATTCTACCTTGCAAGCCTGGCTAGACCAGAGGATGTACACTGGTACAGATAGGAACTGGAAATCCAGGAAATCTGGGGCAGATGATCCCTTCAGGACCAGTGGTGTGAGTGGCAATACTGGGAGGGTAGAGGGAGAGTGGGTTGGAAAGAGGGAACCAATTACAAGGATCTATATGTGACCTCCTCCCTGGGGGATGGACAACAGAAAAGTGGGTGAAGGGAGACATCGGACAGGGCAAGATATGACAAAA
>NW_022107407.1:10645644-10648964 GCF_000313985.2 Echinops telfairi | reverse complement strand
GAGGGGGGAGTAGGGAGGGAAGGGAAAAAATGAGGACCTGATGCTGGGGGCTTAAGTGGAGAGGAAATGTTTTGAGAATGATGAGGGTAATGAATGTACAAATGTTCTTTACACAATTGATGTATGTATGGATTGTGATAAGAGTCATATGAGCCCCTAATAAAACAATTAAAATAATAATAATTCAGGGGACTCTATCTCATTCCAACATGGACTTACAGTGGATTAAAGCACTCTGCCATTTGAGGTTAACTCCTTCTTAACATCATACCATTTGATGTATAATCTTGGTTGTACAATGCAATTAATTCACTTACTACCATTATGCCTTACATTGCCCCATTTTGTTTATAACTTCACGTGTTTCTGTTATTCTACTTTTTAAAGAAAAATTTTATAAGAATTCACATTTTAAAAAAATTAAAACTTTTTCTCAGCTTAAAAAAGATTCCCTACCAATAAAAGGTCAATGAGATATCTCAGAAATAAAGTGGAATTAAACCGTAAATGAGAAAAGATTATTTAAGAACAAAATTAAGCAGAAAAGATCATTTAAGAACAAATTTAGGCAGAATGTTTCCACATTTATCTTATGATACACTTTATAAAAATCCAATCATCAGGCAAAGGTCATATGCCTGAGTTTCAAACTACCCACTGAGAGTTGCACTGACCTCTCTCCCGATCTGAGGCCGCACAACCGAGCAGTCATTTCAGAGTGGGCAGCTGAGTTGTGCCCAAAGGAAAGTAGATTTGTATATAATGGTACAATCTTATCTGTGGCCACTACCATCTTCAACCTGTACGGGTGACTTCACACCCCTGCTCCATCTTAAGCAATATCCCTTAAAATATATGTTGACGATACAGTGATTTGTTTTCTTTTGCGATTGTAACTGCTAACTATTTTTATGAATAAATAATTTCTCTCATGTATTTTTTCCAGGATACATCCATACATACACATATTCAGGAAAGACAGAAATTGGGCGGGGGGGGGGGGGCGGGGGGGGAACAATTTACAACATGAATATTCTCACCACCTTAAGCTAAGCACTGTTAAGATTTTGAATCCTTTAGCTATTCGCTTTTAGTCTTTATTCTACATAGACTTGATTTTGTACTTTTTTATACAACAGTGATTATATTGTATTATAAACATTCACTTTAGTTATCTCACAATTCTGTTTTCATTTATTATTAATTGAGAGTTAATACATATATCATTCTATGGTTCAATGACATCAAGCACAATTGTACAATTGCTACCACAATCAGTTTCCAAACATTCTTTTTCATCCTGGACTTCTTGACATAGTCTCCTCTTTACTCCACCACCACCACCACTGTTCCCCACCCTGGAACCCCCATTCTACTTGATGTCCCCATAGGTTCATCAATCCTGGGTCTCATATACCAAAACACAGAAAACATACAACACAACTTCAAGAGGGTGACTTCCAGTGATATAACACCTGTGAGATACACCTTCATATGAACACACAAAATTACAACATAACAAAACAAACAGAGAAAATGTTGAAAAGCAGATCAGGTCCAGCATGCCCTAGAAAGGGGACCAACTGACAAAATTTTAGCTGTTCAAATCAGATTTATGCCTGTGATCTTCTATACTAATCTCTCCATTCAACTCTGATTAGTAACCACTTTCCTCCCCTCCCTCCACTATGGCTACAGGGAGTTCACCGGTGACTTATTTCCAATGTAGTTCCCACAAATGAATCTTGGGGTCCCACTGTCATCCATAGCCTTCTGCAAACTGGATTCTCACCATTTAGGCTCTTAAATTGTGATTTTATTTTCCCCCTTCTTTTTCCCCCCAAAACCATTTTATTAGGAGTTAATGCAGACATCATATCATTCCATAGTTCAGTCACATCAAGCAGTATTGTACAATTACTACCACAATCAGTTTCAAACATTTTTTCCCTTCTTGAACTTCTTGATACCAGCTCCCCTTTACTTCCCCACCTCCTCCATCATACCCCCAAGGAACACTTATTCTAATGTTGTCTCTATAGGGTCCTCAATCCTGGGTTTCATACATGAAAAAATAGCAAAACACCTAACAAAGATTCAAGGTTACCCACAATGACAAAATACATCAGAGATAAACTCCAATATGGAAAAGTAAAAACCAGATGAAGACCAAGTGTATCAGAGGGGAGATCAAGTGACAAGATTTTAATCATTCACGTGAGGTTTATCATTTTAATCCACTACAGTTATCTCTCCAATACTCTGTTAGGTAACCAGTTTTTTTCCATTCCTCTATTATAGTTAGAGGGAAATCACCAGAGGCTTATTTGCTGTGTAGCTCTTGCAAATGTATTTTGGGCTTCCACTGTCATCCAAAGACTCGTACAAACCAAAATCTCACAATTTAAGCTCTGATACTATTCCCTCCTTCAGATTTGGATTATATAATTCACAATCCTTGGGTTATAGATGTTAGTTTGCTTCTTCCATGTGGACTTAGTTGACATCTAACTTAGTTGACTGCTTGTTTGGAAACAAACCTTTCAGACCCCAGATACTATTTTGTCTGATAGCCAGGTACGATCTTATTTCTTTTTGCTTCCTTCATGAGGGTGAACATTAAGCAGGGTCATGTCATAAGAACTAATTGTTCTTAAATTGGAGCTAGTATTTCCTCCCCCCAGAAGAAGCTACTTGAGAGGAAGACAATGAAGCTGCAGTTAGTAGAGAGGGTCATGTCTGATAAGAGCAAATGGGAACATTTAGGGGGAGGAAGAGAGAGTGGAGCACATCCTGACCCACCAGGCAGCCTGTGGACAGAGTGGACAATATGGCTGATCCCACCACAAAACACGCCATCCCTTGATGGTCCCAGGCTCTACATGGGACAACGCTGGAGACTCAGTGCCGGGACTGGCCCAAACTGACCCTGAGACACCGAGGCAAACCACTAAATGTGCAGCAAAGCAACCGTGGGAGCAGAGCAGAGAGCCCCCGAGGGAGTACAAAGGACAGACTTGGGGGCCAGAGCATGGTACCCCATTGGCCTTGACTGAAGGACACGCCTAGAGATAAAAAAATCAGACCTTGATCTATTTACAGGTTTTTCTTTCTGCTTAAATTTTTTTTTTCGTTTAATTAACTTATTCTTCTATGGGTAATTGGTTTCCTTTTTTGTTGCCATTGCTGTGCTCTCACTGATTGCCTATCTTGCTATGGCTTGTTTTTTTATGCATATTAGTATCTCTACAGATCTATCTAGATAAGATAGGCTGGATGAATAGTCTGGAGGAGAAAACAACGGGACCAATGGTTCCGGG
>NW_022107407.1:10630797-10644117 GCF_000313985.2 Echinops telfairi | reverse complement strand
CGCACCAGGGTGCAGCTGCCTTAGCAGTTCCCTGCTCCAGCTTGCAAGATTGACTTCATACAAGACATCCCCAAGGAGAAGCTATATGGACCTATCCCGATGCAGCCCTGGGTGCTGGAGCAGCCGTGTGGAGACCCCTGCTAGTGCTGAGATGCTTGTTTGTTCATTGACTCAGCTTTCCTCCTGCAGTCGGCATCATTGCCTCTGTTTTGTGAGGTGGAAGATTTTGTGAACTGGTGTTGGGTTAATGGGTTAATGTTGGACTTGTGAGATTGGGCAGCATTGGCTTGGGATGTTTTCGTGATGCACCTTTTCTTTACATAAAACTCTCTTATACATGAGTCACCGTGGATTTGTTTCTCCAAAGTACCCAGACTAATACAGATGACTTTTTCAGGACCAGTGCTGAGAGGGGAGAGGCCTGGAGGGTGAAGGGAATGCAGAGTGGAAGGGGGGAGCCAATTACAAGAATCCTCCCTGGGGAATGGACAGCAGAGAAGGGGGCAGAGGGAGACATCAGACAGTGTAACTTATGACAAAACTATAATAATTTATAAATTATGAAGGGTTCAGGAGGGAGGGGGAGGGAGGGGAAAATGAGCAAACTATATTGAGGGCTAAAGTAGAGGGCAAATGTTTAGAGATTGATGAGGGCAACAGGTGTACATATGTACTTGACTCAATGGATGTATGTATGGACTGTGATAAGAATTGTAAGAGCCTTCAATAAAATTTTTTTTAAAAAACAACAAAAACATTTTATTGAGGGCTCTTACAGCTCTTGTAACAATCCACACATCAACTGTATCAAGTACATATGTTGCCATCACTATTTTCTAGACATTTATTTTCTATTGAGCCCTTGGTATCAGCTTACTCTTCCCCCTACCCCCCACCCTTGTGGTCCCTTAATAAATTATAAATTATTATTTTCATATCTTACACTGACCACTGTCTCCCTTCCCCCTGTGTGGGGGGGTGAGGTGGGGTGCAGGTGGGGGAATGGGGAGTGCAGTTTTGTGTTGATCATCGCAATAGTTTCTCCCTTCCTCCCCTCCTCTCCCCACCTTCCCCCTGCCTTCCTGGTATCGCCACTCCCATTCCTGGTCCTGGAGTCCATGTGGCGTAAGCTCTTATGTCTTATCTGTACCTATGCATATACTCCCATCTAGCTTGCAGTGAAAGGCAATACTAGGGTCAAGATAGTGGGGGGTGAGGGAGCCTTAAGGAACCAGAGAAGTAGTGTGTGTTTCATCGGTGCTTTACTGTGCCCTGATTGACTCATCCATTCCCTGTGACCCCTCTGTGAGGGGATGTCCCATTGACTACAGATGAGCTTCAGGTATCTGCTCGAACCCCTCTCGTTTTCAAAAGTAGGTTTTGTTTGTTTGTTTGGGGTCTTCTGATGCCTGTTACCCGGTCCCAGCGATACTTGAAGATCACACAGGCTGGTGTGCTTCTTCCATGGGGGCTGGTTGCTTTTCTGCTAGATGGCTGCTTGTTTCACTTCAAGCCTTTAAGACCCCAGATGCTTTATCTTTTGATAGCCGGGCACCATCAGCTTTCTTCACCACATTTGCTTATGTACCCATTTTGTTTTCAGCGATTGTGCGGGGAGGGTGAGCATCACAAAAAGCCAGGTTGTTAAAACAAGGTGTTCATATATTGTGGGAGGGCATTAGCAGAGCCCCAAAGTCTGTCCACAACCTCAGTATATTGCCATATAAATATATGTACCTTGGCCAATACCTCTATTTTTATGAATAAATGTATTAACATATGTACACACCTATGCTTATACCTCCATCCATAGCTTTGCTTCCTAGGTCATTCCTGTTTCCTTTCACTTTCCTCCTGCATGTAAGCCCAAAATTCGTGCCTGGATCTATTTTTTATCTGTGTCTGGCTCTCCTGAGAGACTTCCTTGTTAAGTGATGGTAGAAAATCTTATGAATCATCTCCCTAGAGCATAAGGATATTCTGTTAGCCCATGGTTCTAATTTTTAAAACAGTTCAGAGAGTGAAACTGAACCAATGTAGGCTAACTACATATCTCAATACCTAAACTATTCACTTGTACAGAATAAACCCTAAAGTAGTGGGTGTTATTTACATAAACAATGAAAGAGGTTATCAGATAAATTTTACAAAAATATTCGCTGACAATGTCAATCACAGCTCTGCCAGAATTTAAAATGGCAAGTGGGACACATTGATATACTCAGTCAAAGCCGGTCCGCGTACCAACAGTTCAATATTCTTGGTATAGCTGTCTTCTGCTTCTTCACATACCATGTAATTTCAGTTCTAAGTCCTCAGGTTACAGGTGTGTTTGAGGTAAAGTCTAACTTACTGAGCACTACAAGTGAACATTATTCCATTGAGACGGAATAATCAAATAATCCAAACAACATTTGGATGTTTTGATAGTTTCCAATTTTTTACAATTAGTGTGTTGTTGATTGTTGTTGTTAGGTGCCCGTTGAGTCCGTTCCAACCCATAGCAATCCTACATCCAACAGAAGGAACAATTCCTGTCCAATGCCAGACTCCCAGTTGTTTGAGCTCTTATTGCAGCCACTGTGTCAATCCATCTCCTCAAGGGGCTTTCCCTTTTTCCCTGCCCTTCTACCAGTACTAGTACCATGAAATCAATATTCTTCTTGTAGAAAATGTTTTCTGTTTTAGATATAGGGATTACAAAGGAAATGTTACCATTTACTAGCGAAGCTCTAGATATACATTGCTAAATTAGTTGCCAAAATTGCTCTAACAATTTTAAGTACTTCAGCAGTACATTCATTCCAGTACCTATCTAGCACTGAATATTCTTCATAATGTTATAAGAAGTAACCTGTGAGATAAGGCTAACTTGGTAGGGGCCTTGTACCATTTGGGGATGACCTTATAAACAGCTTCTCAGAATCAAAGATACCTCTTGTACAATAGTCACAGCATCTCTATCAAACACAACATAAACATTTTTACCTCCATTTCAATGGTGAGGAAAATGAAGCCAGCAAGCTTAAGCAATTTGGTCAAAGTCATATGATTAGTACCACACTGTGAGCTGAATCTAGATCTCCCAGATACCTATTCTTTCTACTAGTCACCGGAACAGCAGGTGGTTTACATTTTTTAAGTCCACCTGGGTTGACTGGCAGCAACCTACAATGATATACTGAGATGAGCTATGCAGCCTAGTCCATTTTCAGTTAGAAAGAGCCATGTGTGAAATTAAAGATATCAGCCATTGTGCTGACCTTGTCTGCTACATTGCCTCTCATAGCTGATACACTAAAACCTTCATAACTTCAAAACCAAAACATAAAACTTGACAGTAGTATTAAACAGAGTAAGTATAAACTATGGAACATAATCACTATACATAGTTGGATGACACCTTTTGATTTAAATAGACATCTTTAAACTCCAAAGAAAGTTTTATTTTATGTGGCATTTTTTTTCTCAAATGTTTCTTGAAAACTCAAGAGAAAAATGGTTATAAAACTAAGAATAGACTTAGCAATTAACATGTATGTATTTGTCAAAAATAGTTACCTGATTATCATATTTAAGAGACTGTGTCCCAACCAAAAACCGAATGGCATCTGTTTCCGCAGTTTGAGGTGTTAAAGCACGTGCCTGCAGGAGGGGGAAATCCATAAACATTCATGAAGCTAGGCTTATACATACAGATCAAAAGGCAGTTTATCTCCTCTGCTAGTGATGCAGTACAAATTAGTACAAAGTTTCTGCAAGGCAATTTAGAAATATGTGTCAAAACTCCTGTAAGTTTTTTTAACACAATTCCACTTCAAAATTGTATATGGGCACAAAAATGTAAATGTAAATTTTTTTAATATTCTGATGGCTAAATGTATTTAATATCACTATGATCTTCAATAGGAATTGACTGGTTAAGGAATTCTAATTCAACAGGAGGTGGGAATATGACATCAAGCAATAGAATCGATGGCTTAAACCTGCTACAGAGGAAAACCAGAAAAACCAAACAAAATACTCTACATGTTTCATGTTCTCAGAGAGCTAAAGACAATAAAAAGGAAAATTTGGAGAGAAGCATAGCAAGAGGAACACAACCCTGGCTTCCTTTTCACCAACGGCACTTGTCAACAGGGAACACCAGCTAAGAGGCTGATACTGAGGACCGCTCGTTTTCACAGATGTTGCGAGTTAAAGAGCAACGTGCAGGACCCACCAAGAATACAAGACTGGTAAATGTGCCAGGCCTTCTTGGCATTCCCAATTACAGCCTAGGAATAAAAGTGATCAAATTTCACAAAAAAATCCCAGCTTCAACTCATCCCCAATCCATGACTCGATTTTAGGCCACCTGGGGTTGCTTGTCTAGCTAACCTCAATACTGGGAGGGTAGAGGGAGAGTGAGTTGGACAGAGGGAACCGATTACAAGGAACTATATGTGACCTCCTCCCTGGGGGACGGACAACAGAAAAGTGGGTGAAGGGAGACATTGGACAGGGCAAGATATGACAAAATAATAATTTATAAATTATCAAGGGCTCATGAGGGATGGGGGAGCGAGGAGGGAGGGGAAAAATGAGGGCTTAATGCCGGGGGCTTAAGTGGAGAGGAAATGTTTTGAGAATGATGAGGGCAATGAATGTACAAATGTGCTTTACACAATTGATGTATGTATGGATTGTGATAAGATGTATGAGCCCCTAATAAAATGATTTTTAAAAAAAAAAGTCTTCCAAAGGAAGAGAGCATCAAAAGTTCCTACAATTTTTCATAAACAATGTCTAACAACTCAATTAAAAATGACCAATTGTACAATGAGACAAGATCATATGACCAAAAATATCCATATATTTATCCCTGAAAACTGTGAATATTATATCTTACATGGCAATGGGTCTTTGCAGATCAGATGAAGGACACTGAATTGGGATTATCTAATCACATGGGTTCCTAGGATTAGAGAGACTTTACTGGCCCAGTTAAGAGACAGATGTGTGACTAGAGGTGAGAAAAACAGAGAGGCAATAACATGAGGGAAACAGCCAGTCACAAAGGAGTTGGGCAGTCATTACTGGCTTCAAACAACCGATGAGGAGGTCTATGACTCAAGTAACACAGGCCGTCTCTAGGAGCTAGAAACCACAAGAAATAAGTTTCCCTCTAGACTCAGGGAACAAAGCCCTGCCAATGTCGTGATTTCAGCCTCATAAGACTCATGCTGGGCTTCTAGCCTACGGAACTCTACGGTCATAAATGCATTAAGTCACTAAGTTGCTAGTAATTTGTTGAGACAGCAGTAAAAACTAATGTATTGCCTCCTGCAGTTTTTCTAAATATTGCCACTCTGTCACATTTTTCCTTCTGCACTATGAAGCTAGGGTTAAGTTTGGCTTTCTGGTTCCTTATCTTATCAAGTCTAATTCCTGTATTTCTTTTTCCCAATTAAGAGTGGCCCTGGCCACTAAGACCACCTGGTTTGATTTGGTTTCCCAACTGGAGGAAAACAACAAGCTCTCCTTTTTCTTTGGTGCAAAAAAAAAAAAAGAAAAAGTTTGTTGTATCAATTTTACCCATTATGATGAGAAAATACAGATATGTGTTACATGTGCTCCCAATCTTGCCCCAAACAATAAGTAGCATGTACAAGATCAAATTCTAAAATACATTTTAATAAAATCCTAGAAACACGTTTCTAGAACAGTATTCACATTATTAGACATTTGGAGAATTTAAATATATATTTGAATCAAACTATATAAAGTGCTTTTAATGTTCCCAGTGCCAGTATTTCTAAATTCCCTCTTTTGCAAAATTTGGCTTGTCAACTTTTGGAGTCTTAAACCTCTTTGCTAAACTTATGAATTCTTTGTGAATCTATAGACCTTCTGCCAAAAATGTTCATACATATACATAAACTTTTTTGTACGCACTAAGTGCACAAAACCTCTAAACCCTATCCAATTTAAACACCCTTAAGCTTAAAGAAAAATTACTTTGATGAGGAGGAATCTAAACCATTCCTGAATGACAAAACCCCACTACTCAGAAAGCTAAACCTCAAACCAATACAGAGGGCAAGTAATAACTACAAATAAGAATACGAAACCTTTCAATATGTTGTATGCCAGATGATAAACACCTGAAAGTCCCCCAAGATAAGACCCAAGAATGAACTATTTGGAGGGGAAATAATAAATTTTCTTTTTGTTGTTGTTGTTGTTTTCATTTTCTATTTGTTTTTTTTGTTTTTTGGTTCTTTTAATCGTTTTATTAGGGGCTCATACAACTCTTATCATAATCCATACATACATCAATTGTGTAAAGCACATTTGTACATTCATTGCCTTCATCATTCTCAAAACATTTGCTCTCCACCTAAGTCCCTGGCATCAGCTCCTCATTTTTACCCTTCTCTCCCGCTTCCTCCTCCCTCATTAACCCTTAAAAATCTTTAAATTATTCTTTTGTCATATCTTGCCCTGTCCAACATCTCCCTTCACCCACTTTTCGGTTGTCCATCCCCCAGGGAGAAGGTCAGATGTAGATCCTTGTAATCGGTACCCCCTTTCCAACCCATCCTCCTTCCACCCTCTCAGTATAGCCACTCACACCACTGGTCCTAAAGGGATCATCTGCCCTGGATTCCCTTTGTTTCCAGTTCCTATCTGTACCAGTGTACATCCTCTGGTATAGCCAGACTTGTAAGGTAGAATTGGGACCATGATAGTAGGGGAGAAGGAAGCATTTAGGAACTAGAGGAAAGTTGTATGTTTCATCGTTGCTACATCGCACCCTGACTGGCTCATCTCCTCCCCGAGACCCTTCTGTAAGGGGATGTCCAGTGGTCTACAAATGGGCTTTGGGTCTCCACTCCACACCACCACCCTCATTCACTATGATTTTTTGTTCTGATGATGCTTGATACCTGATGCCTTCAACACCTTGTGATCACACAGGCTAGTGTGCTTCTTCCATGTGGGCTTTGTTGCTTCTGAGCTAGATGGCCACTTGTTTACCTTCAAGCCTTTAAGACCCCAGACGCTATATGTTTTGATAGCCGGGCACCATCAGCTTTCTTCGGCACATTTGCTTATGCACCCATTTGGCTTCAGCGATCATATCAGGGAGGTGAGAACAGAATGATATGACTTTTTGTTCTTTGGTGCCTGATAACTGATCCCTTCGCCAATGAGGGATCACACAGGCTGGTGTGCTTCTTCCATGTGAGCGTTGTTGCTTCCAAGATAGATGGCTGCTTGTTTACCTTCAAGCTTTTAAGACCCCACACGCTATATCTTTTGATAGCTGGGCACCATCAACTTTCTTCACCACATTTACTTATTCACCCGCTTTGTCTTCAGCGGTTATGTCAGGAAGATGAGCATCATAGAATGCCAATTTAATAGAAGAAAGTATTCTTGCATTGAGGGAGTACTTGAGTGGAGGCCCAATGTCCCTCTGCTACCTTAATACTAAACCTATAAATATATGCACATAGATCTATTTCCCCATTCTCATATATAAATATATTTACATATATGCATGCCTTTATTTAGGCCTCTATAAATGCCCTTTGCCTCCTGGCTCTTTCCTTTATTTCCTTTGACTTTCCTCTTGTCCCACTATCATGCTCAGTCTTCATTTGGGTTTCAGTAATTCCTCTTGGTTACATTACCCTTGATCACGCCCTACCAAGGCCTCCTACACCCTCCTCACCTCCAATTTGTATCACTTGTTGTTCCCTTCTCCCTGGGTTTGTTAACACCACTACCTTTCCTCCCACCTCCCCCTTCTCCCATGTCCCCCGGAACTGTCGGTCCCGTTGTTTTCTCCTCCAGATTGTTCATCCAGCCTATCTTATTTAGACAGACCTGCGGAGATAATAACATGCACAAAAGCAAGACGGAGCAAAACCAAGCAACAATATACAACAAAACAACAACAACAAACCAATGCCAAAAAACAAAACACAACAAGAAAGAAAAGCTTGTAGTTAGTTCAAGGATTGCTTGTTGGCCTTTAAGAGAGTTGGGAAGAATGATTTTCCTGTTTCAAATCAATAATTGTTTTACTATGTAATCCTTGTACGGTAGTAGATTCTATGAAGGATGTGGAAGAAGTATAAGACATAGTTTTTGCCCCCAGGAAACTCAGACTTTCATTGGCGAGAGAAGACAAAGATTAAAAAACAATTAAATAAAATAAAGACAAGGCAGAATAGGCAGTTCCCAGGTTGAGTGTCCAATGTCCACCTTACATACAACCAACAAGTTGGTGATGAACCAACTTCCATAGAGCCTAATATATTACAAATTCAAGGCACACGCAATAGTTTGTAATAACAAATGGATGCTACTTTACAATGACATAAAACATTTATTATTATTGCTGTCATTGTTGTTACTGTATTGGGAGGGAGGCCAATCTCAAAAAGCTCATGCACAAATTTCCTTTTTTCCCTTTGTTTCTTTATCTATTTATTTTCCATTTTATTGGGAGCTCTTACAGATAATATAACAATCCATAGTTCTATTAGATTAAGCATGATTGTACACTTGCTGCCACCATAATTTTCGAAGCATTTTCTTTCTTCTTGCACTCCTTGATACTAGCTCCCTTTACTTCCCCACCTCACCCACCCTACCCCCAGAACCCTTGTTATTATATTAAATACTATTATTATTGTGTTATTATTCCTGTTTGGGGCCATATCTTACACCATCCAATGTATCCAATTACATACCATTCTATTATTCGTTCCCCTTGAGTGGGGTTATATAATTATTGTAGCTATCACTTCCCCTGACCACCTTGACCCCCACTCTTTCTGTACCTTCAGGGAATCATTACTCTCATTACTATTTTTGAAGGGTTTATCTATCGTGGACTTCATGCATTGAACCCTCTTAATTATACAAATGAACATACACAGGTCTAACAATATTAATGAGGTGAAACTACGACCATATAGTAGGGGGAGGAAATATTAAAGAAATGGAGCATAGTTATATGCTTTAACAGTGCTATACTGCTATCCCTTCTGAGTGGCTCTTCTGTGAGGGACTACCCAACTATCTTGCAGGTGGTTTGGGGGTCTCCACTTGGCCTATGATCCTTCACGTCAATTTGGCTGCTTGTTTTTGAACTTCTGATTCCTATTTCCATCGAAACCTCATACTCACTCAAACTGGTGTGCTTCTTCCATGTGATCTTTGTTGCTTCCCTGCTAGATGGGCCGCTTGTTTAACTTCAAGCCTTTAAGACCCCAGACATTTTATCTTTTGATAGCTGGGCACCATCACCTTTCTTCACCACATTTGCTTTTGTACCCAATTTGTCTTCAGCAATCCTGTCAGGAAGGTGAGTATCATCTATTGCTCATGGACAAATTTCATTGTCATTTAATTCCTTTCCATGAACTTTTGGTAGCCCCTCATTTTATTTAATTTATGTTTCAGGTACTTTAGTATGTATAATTGTTTCTTTTATTATTTATGGATAAAAAGGTACACTATATACGTACTAAGATAAACAATTGACTGCTATTAGAAATGAACTGTATCTAACTGTCAGACTTCGGTATAAATATGACTTAAAGAATAAGCAACGCCTCCTATAAACAAGAAAGATGTGTCAGTCCTCAGGGGGAGGAAATATATATATATTTATTTTTTTATTTTTAAAAAATAATATATTTATTTATTTTATATATATATAAAGATAGGCTTAGGAACAGAACTCGACAGTAATTAAAAGACTGCCTGGATATGATTGAGTAGCAACAGTATGGGACAAAAATCACACAAATAAACATATATCAAAAAGCAGCCACAAACTCAATTTTACACTTTGAAATAGAGGGAAAGCAAAAATAAGTAAGCTGTGTCTGTGACTATTACCCTATTTAAAAAAATTCAGAGATGGAGAAGCTCGTTGAGAGACAATCATGAACCTACATCCAATTTGCTTTGTTCTGCAATTTATAGAGTTAAGAATTGCATACCTGGAAAAGGATAATGGTAAAAGGGAAAGAAAAAACTGTCTAAACAGATCATCTGTTTCAGAGCAAAGCAGCCACAGATTTAGAAAGGCATTACAAATTTGGAACTCAAACGAGAAGAAGAGACACTTCTTTAAAAAGAAAAATAGAAGAGGGGAATTGTTCTTATAATAAAATGTAAAACACATCTTTAAAAACTGAAGTGAAGTTTCTTACAAGTTTAAGATCTTTCCAGAGATTATTGAGGAAAATTACAAAAATAATTGAGTAGGCCATTATGGTGACAGATTAATACCTGTGTTTATAATTTTGCTTCTTTGATTAAGTGAATGATAAAATCACCTTTCTAAATCTAATCATAATAATGGTTTGGCAGATGTCCTAACTTGTTGTCTTGTTAGGTACCATCAAATTGGTTCCAACTCACAGCGACCCTATGCACAACAGAATGACAGACGCATACACTGCCCATCCTGCAGCATCCTCATAACTATTGTGTTGGAACTCACTACTGCAGCCACTGTGTCAATCCATTTTGTGAAGGGCCCTGCTCTTTTTTTGCTGCTCCTCCACTTTACCAAGCCTGTGTCCTTCTCCAGGGAGTGGTCTCTCCTAACAACATGTCTAAGTGCCATATTATAACAAGATAAAATTATATAATAAATGTTCCCACTACTTGAGTATAAGATCAGATTTTTCTTATGTGGTGGGTCACAAAATATTTCCCTATATTTTACTTTGGTTCCTCTTCACATTCAATGAAGTAGGTAGATAGGAAGATAGTATGGTTATCACTCTTCTCCCTTATTCATATAAAAACGGAGGACGAGAGAGGTTCAGTGACTTTGCCACTGTCACAGCTCTACAAGGATACATCTCCAGGAAAAGAACCCAGGCTCCAATCACAACTCCCGTTTTCTTTCCACATCATAAAAGAGGCTAGGTGATGATTAAAATCATTTATGTGAGTGACGTTAGGGCGTGAAACCAGAAAGAAAGAAATCTTGCTGTCGATTCTATCCTATCTTACTGTGACCCTACAGGACAGAGCATACCTGTGCCAGAGGGTTTCCAGAGGTCTCCTCTTCAGGGAAGCAGACTGTCACCTCTTTGCTCATGGGGCCACTGGTGGGTTTGACCCACCAACCTTTCAGTTTGAAACCAAGGGCGTAACGTCTGCATCACCAGGGCTCCTTGAAGTTAGGACATTTCTTGTTAGGTGCCACTAAGTTGGTTCTGAGCATAGCGACCTTATGCACAACAGAACAACACAATGACTGGTCCTGTGACATCCTCACCACCGTTCCTATGTTTGAGTCTATTGTTAAAGTCAATGTGTCCATCCATCTCCTTGAGGGCCTTCCTCTTTTGAACTCCCCCTCTACTTTGCCAAACGTGATGTCCTTCTCCAGGAACTGGTCTCTCCTGACAATATGTCCGAAGTATGTCAGAGAACATCTCATCATCCTTAGGGTATGACATAGATCACCTAATTGTAATTCCATGTGTTTTCTCCAGTCTCAAAATAAAAGCTCACGGTACTTTTTCTCAGAGCCATATTTCTTAAGTACCATAACCATATACTAAATCAAACCAGTAAAAGCCAACTAGCTCTTTTGAGAGGTGAGGTTAACAGCCTCGAAGAATAATCGGAAACACTATAACAAGTTATATCCTCACGTACATCAGGGTACACCTATGCTGTTATAAGGTTTTCAATGCCTGGGTTTTTATTTTGTTTTAAGTAGACTAACAGGTCTTTCTTCCAAGGCCCCTCTTATTGAATGAGAAATTCTAACATTTTGGTGAACAGCCACACACATGAGCCATTGGCATCAAACACAGATGGATGCCTGAGAAGCTGAGAGCTGTCTGGATTGGAGGCTGTCTGGATTAAAGAACTGTATCCTGAGTTCAATCTGTACCATCCACGTTGATCTTAATAATGAATTGTAGTCTGTTACTTTCCTAAAACACCACATAAGCTTGAGTATGAGCTGTGCGTTCTGTGTGATTACTGCAATGAAGCCAACAGAGAAGTAAAGTGTGGTGTGAAAGATGGCTAGTGACAAGGTGAACTGGTGAAAAGGTTGAGGAGTGGAGATATTTCTGACCTCAGAGGAATCAGCTCTGAACTTATAGTGGTTTTCTCATCTCCTCCTGATGCTGAGCAAAGTTCACCACCACTGCCTTTCACATGTTTAGAAAATGTATTTCTACTGACTAATTATATTTCAAGTATGAGTGAAAAACTTTTCAAATTTCACTTACACCACAACTGATTGCAGAATATTCTGGAGAAATATTTACAATGAAGATGGAAATACTTAATAAAGAAGGAGCATGTAATAATTGAATAGTATAACAATTTTCAATAAAATTAAATTAAATTACTTAAATTTACCACTATTAAAATGCATGAGTAGGGAAAAAAACAAATTAATTTATGGGATCACTGTTAGAACAAATTACGTAAAATAATTCTCCCTTAAAGAAAAAGAAAGTCCTCCGGCTCACCTAGGCAATACAAAGATAGCGTTTCTTGGCATAGCAGACATCCCTATCTGTACCCATCTGAAGAGTGGCGCAGTGAGTTACATGTTTGGAACAAGAGCAAACATCAAATTTATGGTGAAGCTTGGCCAGAAGAATGGTGAACTCATTTTACTAAAAGTTTATGAGGCCGATGTTCCAAGCACCTCACAGATCAATAACTAATTTTAAGAGACAAGATTATGCGAAGAAGCCACAGCAGTAAACCATCAACTTCTGATTAAAAAAAATAAAAAAATCTAGTCTGTGCCCTAAATGGTGAGGACCAATGAAAAACAGCAGAAAATAGCCAATACCATAGATATCTCAATTGGTTCAGCTTACACAACACTGGCTGAAAAATTAGAGTTGAATAAATTTTCTGCTCAATGAGTGCCAAAACCATTGTTTCTGCAAACAAAAGCAGAGCTTTGAGTGGAAATTTTAAACAATTGAGATCAATATCAATATCCTGATGCAGTTTTTGGAAGAATTGTAACAAGGGATGAAACATGACTTTACCAATACAAGCCTAAAGATGAAGTACACGCACAGCAATGGCTTCTAAGAGAGGGAAGTGTTCCAGCCAAAACAATAGAAAAACAGTCAAGAGCACAGTGTGGGAATTGTGCCTGATCTGTCCCCGCCACGCTGAGGCAAGGAACTGGGGGGGTGCAGCGGAACAGCAGGGGAGGGGAGTAGCAAGATCCCCAGGGAATGATGAGGGTGGACATTGGAGACAGGGCATGGTGCCCCAACAGGCTAGACTGGAAAACACAAG
>NW_022107407.1:10583978-10629221 GCF_000313985.2 Echinops telfairi | reverse complement strand
TACACAATATATGTGTGTATGGATTGGGATAACAGTTGTATGAGCCCCTAATAAAATGTTAAAAAAAAAAAAAAAGAAAACCAGTCAAGAGCAAAGGTAATGGCAACAGTCTTGGAGGACGCTCCCAGCATTTTGCTTGCTGACTTTCAGGAGGACCAAAGAATGATGAAATTTGGTTATTATGAGAGTGGTTGAGAAAGTTTGCCAAAGCATTAGGAAAAAAACACTTGTAAAGCTGCACTAGAAAGTCCTTCTCTCATATCAAGGTGAGTGAAGGGGAGTGCGAGTGGGGACTCAAAGCCCATCTGTAGACTACTGGACATCCCTTACAGAAAGATCACGAGGAAAAGACGAGCCAGTCAGGGTGCAGTGTAGCACCGATAAAACATACAACTTTCCTCTAATTCTTTAATGCTTCCTCCCCCACACTATCATGACCCCAATTCTACCTTGCAAATTCGCCTAAACTAGAGCATGTACACTGGTACAGATAAGAGTTGGAAACACAGGGAATCCAGGACAGATAAACCCCTCAGGACCAAAAATGAGAGTAGCGATACCAGGAGGGGAAGGGGAAGGTAAGGGAAAATGGACAACTGATCACAATGATCTACATATAACTCCCTCCCAGGGGAACGGACAACAGAAAAGTAGGTGAAGGTAGACATTGGTCAGAGTAAGACATGAAAAACAATACTAATTATAAATTATCAAGGGTTCATGGGGGGGGGGGTGGAGGGGAAAAAATGAGGAGCTGATACCACGGGCTCAAGTAGAAAGGAAATGCTTTGAGAATGATGATGGCAACAAATGTACAAATGTGCTTGACACAATGGGTACATATATGGATTGTGACAAGAGCTGTACAAGCTCCCAATAAAATTATTTTTTTAAATAAATAAAATAATTTTTTAAAAATAGAAAGTTCTTCTCAGCTACAACAATGCTCCCACTTATTCTCCTCATCAAAAAAAAAGGGTATTTTGTGAGCTTTTCAATAGAAACTCATTAGTCCTCCACTTTACAATCATAATTTGTCTTTTTTTTAAAAATCATTTCTGATTTGGTTCCTTTTTACTTTTTTGTTTCCTATTGTTTAAAAAAATATTTTTGTTGTTCTTTGTCATTTTTTAAATTTATCACTAATTGGGAGTTAATACATATATCATATCATTCCATAGTTCAATCATGTCAAGCAGTATTGTACAACTGCTACCACAATCAATTTCAAAGCACTGTTAGTCTTCCTGGGTTCCTTGAAATCACCTCCCTATTATCTCTCCATTACCCCTGTACTACCCTACCCCCAAAACCTTTATTCTTGCTGTCCCTATAGGTTCATCAATCCTGAGTATCACACACCAAAAAATGGGAAAACATGTAACACAACTTCAGAGGGTGACCTCCAATGACATATCACCTCTGAGATACACCTTAATATGGCTAAATAAAACAAAAATACAGAAAACAGTAAAAACCAGATTAGGTCCAGCATGCATCAAGGTGGGGGATCAACTGACAAGGTTTTAACTATTCAAGTCAGATTTAACTATTTTTCTTCAGTTAATAACATATATATATTTTTAAATGACTACAGTGACACCGTTAAACACATAGGACCTTCATCATTTAGAAATGAACTTAATGCCTAGTGTTGTCATGCACAAAAGTGTCGTATCTTCTTAGACATAAACGAATCTTGAAGGAATGGGTTACTGGCTCTAGGGGATCAAAACTAAAGTAACAGGAACCAAAGTCAACTGGCATAACATCGTCTATTAAGACAATAGTCTGTTCCTATTTTGTGAGTAGCAACTAACGTCTTAAAAGTCCATGAACAGAGAACTGAGGGAAAACTATTGGTCTCTCCCCATTTGAAGGAAGAAGAATGATGGAAATCGAAGCCATATGAAAACATCTAGTCCAACAGACTAATGAGCCCTGCTAACATCAACCTCCACAACCCTGAGATCAGAAGAACTAGATGGTACCTGGTTGCCACTACCAACTGCTCAGAGATGAATCCCACTAGAAGGTCCTGGATAGAGTTGGCAATGGGGGGTGGGGGTGGGGGGGAGCCCCACAAAATTATAAAAGAGACCAGCCTTACTAGTCAGACAGAGACTGGTGGAATCCCTAAGACTAGGGCCCTTAGTCACTCATCAGATCTGAAACTGAACTCACCTCCCGTTAAAATAATCACATAAAATGGAAGGACAGCATTTACCCAATGATAAAGTCATAAGGTTAGGGAAAGAATGATGGAAACAGGAAAGTCAGGGAGGAAATGGGATAAGAAATGGTGCATTGTGCGGATTGCAATAGTGAATCGAAAGAAAATGTGTATGAATGGTTAAATCTAAAATTGCTACACCCTGTAAACCTTTACCTAATTCACAATCAAAAGTTTGTTTTTGGTTTTTTTAATTTTGTGTTTTGACCTTGATGGAGCTTATGTTGAGAAAGTCTGTACTTGTTATTTGCACCTTTTAATTCAAGTTTTCCACAAATGTTTCAAGTGCTCTCATAGAGGGGTTTGGATTACAATACAAATTTAGGGGTACTGTACCCTAGTGGCATAGTGGTTATGCATTGGGCTGCTATCCTCAAGGTCAGTTACCCGAAAGGAGAAAGATGAGGCTTTCTACTGCCATAAAAAGAGTTTCAGAAACCCACAGGGATAGTTGTACCCTGTCCGATAGAGTCACTATAAACCAGGATCAAGCTGATAGCAGTGAGTTTAGTAATCTGGCAAACAACCTGCTCAAAGGTGCACAGCTCTCTCTCACATGCTGGGTCAGCAAGGCCACAGCAACAGCCTTACACTCATCTCCTGGGTCCAGCCACTCAAGCTGCTGCTGCTGCTACTGCTACTGAGCTCTCTGCTATGGTTGCTGCCATTTCTCACCAACTCATGAATACAAGGACACTGGGTCCAACGAATGCACTTCCCTCTGAACCCTTTCTTAATGGTAGTCAATTCCCCTCTACCTCTGGTCTCTTATAAACCTAGGAAGAAGGGATAATTTCCCGCGCAATCACTTAATCTGCATAGTAAACGACCAGTTCCCAAAAGACAATGTAATCCTACTGAGTAGTTTTACATATGCTATTTGCACAGTAGACTAATCAGTTCCTAGTAAGACCTTGACAGAGTAAATCATCTCACCACAACTACAGACACAAAGCCAGAAAAACCGTTTATGAAAAGGTCTCCAAAAGTTAATGAAAAACATATCATCTTATTCCATTTTCCACGAACCTTTTGAAGTCCTTGCATATATAAAGAAATCCACTGCACTGTGGGAACACAATTCAATCCATAAAAGCACTAACGCAGTCACACTCCTCAAAATCTGCTACCAATTAGGAGAAAAAAAACCTCACTGCCATCAAGTTGATTCCAACTTACCAATAACTACTCAAATTCCAAACTGTTAGTATAGACGTCAAGGAACTCTTCCTACTCCATCAAAACATAATTATCCCTTAAATGTTTACCTCCAATGTCCTGGCATTTATTACAAACTTCAGTATTCCAACCATTCCCCTCAGTATACCATAGAATAAGTCATCCAAAGTTATATAAGAAATTTTATGGAGAGATCATGACGGTATTAAGTAGTGTTAGCAGAAGACACACACTTTAGGTGTCAAGTCCTGTAACAGTTTGTCATATGACACATACTGCCTTATATGAAATTCATTTAAAAGTTCTCATTATAATAATTAGAATGTTTACTTAATGTTTACTAAAGGCCAGGCACTAAATGCCTAAAATAAATATATTAACTTATTTATACCCAAGGAAAATTTAATCTACTGATATAGGCCCTTTGTGTACATCCATGTGTCCACTGCTAGCAGAATACAAAATAACATAGAGATCAGGGGACTTTGAGGTGAGGTTGGTTTGGATGCCTAACTAGATTGGAATCCCTGGTCATTTACTAGCTAAATGGCCTTGGTAGGTAATTTGTCTCTCTCTGTCTGTTTCTTCATCTGTAAAATAGGAACAACACCTAATACACATAATTGGTGAAAGAATTACTGTAAATGATATATTGGTACAGTGCTAATCATAGTGCCTGACATACAGTACATGCATGTTCAACAAATGACTATGCATGTGCATTGTAGAGCTGCTCCCTTCAGTGTGCAGGGCTGTGCCCTTTGGGAAGCTGACCTCCTGGACTTCTCAGAGCTCCCTTTGGAAGCACCTCAGAATGGGTTCAAACTGCCAACAAGTGGTATCTCTTAAGGCACCCTCAATCTTTGGCCTGGGTTAGAGCCAGCTGTCAAGTCCTGTAACATAGTTTGTCATATGACATCTACTGCCTTATCTGAAATTTATTTAAAAGTTCTCATTATAATAAATTAGAATGTTTACTATATTTACTAAGTGCCAGCACTGTTCTAAATGCCTAAAATAAATGTATTCACTCATTTAATTTTTGCAACATCCATAGTGGATATATTCATATTTCTACTTCCTCATATTATCAGCATGAAAACTGTGACTTAGGTGACAGTATTTAATCCCAGAAGTCATCACGAAATCTGTGCTTTTAATACTGTTGCCTGGCTCACTGTAAATAACGTGAAAGCAAAAAACATGTCATTTTTAACATATTTGCTGCATATAATTCTGTTCCAGATATGTCATAAGTTATTATGAATAAAGATATTGGTGGAAAAACAGATGACACTAGAATGAAGTGTCTGGTTTAACTAATAGTATTATATCCATGTTAATTTCTAACTTTTGATAAATGTAACATTTATGTAAAACTGACATCAGGGTGAAGAGGATACAAGAATTTTCTGTTTATCTTTGCAACTGTTCTGTACATTTAAAATATACCAAAATTAAAGTCTTTTTTAAAAAAATACGTTGCCTGCCTTGATGAACTCAAAATCTAGAGAGGAAAAAAAACGTTGGAAAGATAAAAAATAAGCATACGGAGGTGCCTATTAAAGTGTTGTTAGAAATGCCATTTAGAATACTACAAAAAGGAAGGAGGAGAGGGTAACCGAGTGAAGGGGGAAACTTCTTAGGCTGCAAAATGGGAATTAAGAGAAAGAGAGCGCCTGGGCAGAGTTGTTGGGAATAAAGGTATGAGAGTGATCTGCAAACCTTGAAGACCTGTCAGGGCATGAATGACTGTTACCTGTGGGAGCAGAGTACCTGCTCTGTCCCACGCACACAACCCACCTGGAACTCAAGTCCGTAGATGACCGGCGCATCATCCTCCATGCTGCTGCAAAGCAGGTGGCCTGCAGTCGTTCACACAACTAAGACCCCCTCACTAGAACAGGCACGTCTCCGAAACGCAGACGTTATCTCAGCAGCCATTCATTTCCTCCGCTTTCGGCTTCCTCTTCCTCGGTCTTGTAAACGCTCCCAAATTTGTGGAGAATTTTGGCCTACACCCGGATCCGTAGAGACCCACTTCCGGTATTTTCTTGACGTGTCAATTACGCTTTTCCCCAGCGACCAATGGAAGCAGAGCGCGGATGTTGCGCATGCCCACTTCAGCCCCCGGTCCCGGCTTTCTTCTCCGAGAGGGAAGGAGTGGCTTAGGGCCGAGTGCAGGTGGCCTCGGTGGTGGCGGCAGAGCTCGAGCTCAGGCTTGACCGGGGAGGCGGTGCTTTAGGGACCGGCTGACAGGAGACGGCCTTTGGTGCCGCTCCCTGAATATCGCCCCGCCCAGGTTCTTACGCGTGTTAAACCACCATATTCAAATATTACTTCCGGGAAGCGTCCTGCACCATCAACCTAGAAATAATAAGCATTCACTAGTGCTGTGATAACTAACTTATAATATTGTTACTAAAACGATGGTGACATTTACTAGGCGTCGGATCAAATATATGCATAATCGCAAAAATCTTAGTTTCCACCTTGCAAGGTCTCATGGCTTGCAGAAGAGAAGCTGCAAAATTAACTACTAAGTCATATAGCAAATAGGTTAGGGAGCAAGGGACCGAATCTCGTCTGTCAGACTCAGCTAGGTTCGGTTTCACAAATACCCAATGTCCACTCATAGCGACCCTATAGGACAGAGTAGAGCTAACCCCGTGGGTTTCCCAGTGCTGTAATCTCTTCAGGAACAGTAAGGCTCCGCTTTCTACTGGAGCCTCTGGTGGTTTCGAACTACTCATCTTACAGGTACTAGCCTAACTCATAATCCAGTACGCCATCAGGGGTCCTTAGGCTATATCTAAAATCCTAAAGTCAGGGTATGATCAGTTAATTCCTCAGCACCTTGTACTGTCTAACTGTCACAGTATTTTATCAGGTACTGGCCTCTGAATAGGAGTCTGCGGGTGTCCTCAAACATTTCCAATGCCTAAAGTCGTTGCCACGAAACTTTGTTAGGGTCCTAGTGGAGAAGTGTCCCTATTGACAGCACTCCAAAGTGGCTTGTCGTTAGACAGTGCCCTTGGCACTACAGGAACAAGAATGCATGAAATCACAAACTCATAACTAAACCCCACTAATTAGCCGGTCTCCTACCGAGGTTCCAGGACCACATATCCTTCCTTTAGCTCACTCGTCTCCATGTCTATGATTATCTGTCTTTTTCCCTTCTGCTCTTAAATTCCATGATAGAGTCGGTTGACTCAGCTTTCTTTGGTTGTATCCCACTTTGGTATCCCAGCAACTAGTATTGAGCCTGGTATTACTCTTTCTATTAGTATTGGTATATCTGGTATTACCGAACACTGCCATCAAGTTTATGTCAATTTATAACGACCCTATAGGGCAAGGTAGAACTGCCCTGTGGGTTTCCGAAACTAAAATTCATTACCGGAGTAGAAATCCCATAGAAAGTCTCCACAAAAAGGAGATCTTACTGATTACATTAGAAATCCGTTAAGCAGGCACAGAAATAAGAATTACATTCTATGGCTTTCTCCGTCCGAAACTAAAGTTCAAAACTAAGGGAGTTTTATTCTGCATTAATTCCACATTATTACTATTACGTTCATAGTTACTCGTTTTGCACAAGCATTACAAGTGCATGGAAAGGAAGTGGAAAATACAGGCAAGCACAAGAAAAACACCTACTGAGGACTATTTATAGTGTGCTCTGGCCAGGTCTACGTCTCTCCTTCCACCCGTCCCTTCTATCATTAGTTTGCCCTCAGTGTGTCTTACTTCCTTGAAGCTAATCCTAATAGGGATGTTTGGCGTGGGTTTCCCTTCCTGTCACTCCGGGACTGAGTGGGCTCGAACACAAGGTCCACGCTCTCACTCACGCTACGTGGGGGGGCGGGGGCAGCAAGGCGGGCTACGCTCGGCCTGAGCCCGCCCACTGCAGAACCAGCCCGGAAGTGCTCGGCTCTTCCGGCTAACACGGGATTGGACGCTCGCTCCCTCACTACATATGCGCACAAGCAAAGCGTGTCGGGGAAGCGTCCGCGGCCAACGCAGGCGCAGAAGCTGCAGAGGGCCCTGGGTTCGCTACCTCGTTTCCTGGCTCCCTTCACCTTCTGCCCGGACCCAGGTTACAACCGCAGGTGACCCCTCAACTCAAATCCCAGGTGGGCGGGTGACAGGTGAGGATGAGGGCCCCGACCTCAGGGAGGGAATCGGGCTGAACTAAATTACTTAATGGAGTTTGAGACCTCGCCCGATCCTCAGCACCATTCTCGTTAATGCCTCTCCTCCTCACAAGGAGCCTCCCTTCCTAGAAAGGACCTTGGGGCCAGGCAGTTGCCTTGTGAGGAGGCCATTTGAAAAGGGGATCCTTGTTTGACACAGGAGTTGTCCCTCTCCTGAACTGGAGATGGAGCCATGAGGATCACTTCCACCTTCGGGAGCTTCTTCGCTGAGGTCAAGGAGAATGCCCTATGCTTCATTCCACTCTTTCACTTCCCTCAGGTTTCCACAGCTGCAAAACGGGGTGCTGATTTCCTCCCAGACAGTCTTCATTCAAATGAGAGTGAAAGTCCAATACTATGAGGGCAGCTTGCAGACTAAGTGATAGACGTGTTAACCAGAAACAAGATGCAGCAAAGAGAAGTCGAGGAGGAGGCATCTGGGATTGAGCTCTACCGCACTAATATCCATGACCAATTTGACCCTTAATTGTAGTTTACTTCTCTGTGGAAAGAGGTTAATTGTAACAACACACCCTTCCAAACTGTCATCTGTTGTTAGGTTGAAGGGAATTGATGAATGTGAAGGCATTTAAATCACTCTACAAGGGGGCTTTTTTGGTGGGGAAAATCCCACTATCTTCTAATTCCATTTTTCACCATCTTTTTAAAGCCCCATTATGTGCGTGCATGTGTATGTGTACTATGAAGACTGAACATTTTTAAAACAAAAGACTCAAATTGTTCTAAGATGTGCCTTTTAATCTGTTTTTTGAACATAAGAAAAAGTTCCTTGGGCCCATAGTTTATGTTTTTAGGGCTACTGGAAGATGGAATGTTACTGATTCTAATAGTTATTCCTTGCTTTTCATGAAATCCCAAGGCAGTAAGGAGTGGTAGGCAATGAGCCTGCTCTCCTCGTGTGATTGGAGGGGGCACAAACAAGCCAGCAAACTCTCCGCCACAGATTCTAGGGAGTATGCAAGTAGAATAATATAGTACTAGTTTCTCAGTTCTTACATTCTGTTATTTCTACATGGACATCCCTTCCATGAGCCAGGCTCTCTAACAATTCCCAAACAATCTGGTGTCGCTCTGATCATTAGCATTGTGAAGTGTATATTAAGATAAAGTCCCTGGGAGTCACATTTCAGTACTTCACTACTTGCCCAAGGATGACAGTTCAAACCCACCCACGGGCCTCAGAAAATAGGCCTTGTAGTTGGCTCCCCAGTGGTCACAGCCTTGTGAATGCTGTGGAGCGGTTCTCGTCCACTTGAGTGAAAATCAACAGCAGCTAACAACATGCTTATCTTCGTTCAGCTGTTCAGTTTACCAAGTACCTGAGCATCAGTTTCTATTTAATCCTTACTACCTCACTTTACAGATGAAGAAGCCAACTGAAAAATTATTTTTCAAAGATGGCTTTTCTTAGTGTAAGCAAAGCTGAGACTGAAACATAATTATTCAGACCCTGTATTCAGTATTCTCTCTACTTCTCTGTACTCTGGGTCAGAGCAACCTTACAAGGAGAGAGGTACCCAACACAGAGGAAAGAGCCTCGGTGGAATATACTTAGAATTGAGTGCTGTCATCATTAAGTATTATCAGTGTGACTGTGGGCACATCACTAAGTTTTCTCTTGTGTATGAGAGGTACAGTCCAGGAGTAGTGCAAGCAATAGAGTGCTGGAATACCAGCAAAAAGCTAGGTAGTTTGAGCCCTCAGAAGAAAGGCCTGATGACCTGATTCTGCAAAGTCGTTTTCCTAAAAACACTGTGGAGCATCTCTCTGCACAATTCCGGGTCCCCTTGGGTCAGAATTCATACAGTGGCAACTCACAGTAGCATGACAGAAGCAGTAATACTTTGTTTCTTATGACGCTTATATGAGAGTACGTGTAAATTGCATGATCCGCAGGGATGTTCATTACATGGAAACTTTTGGAATTTATGCTAATTAGATTTACACTATGTGACAGAATATGTAAGGTCCCCTGGTAGCTTAGGGTTTATGCCTTGATCAGCAGTTTGAAACCACCAGCTTTTTAATCCCATAAGGAGTTGCAGCCTCAGAAACCTACAGGGAAGTTCTAATCTATCCTATAGGGTTGCTCTGAGTAGAATTTTGCGTCTTGGCATACTATTTATGTTGGAGTAAAAAATGTTAAATGCCTTCCAGTTGGACTCCAGCTCACCGTTGTAGTGACAGTTACATTGTTGTAAATAGTAGAAGATCTATATAATTAAGTGCTTTATTGTGGAGACCTCTCAACTATAAAAAGAGTTATGTCTTTGCAGCACTGTGATGCTGTAAAAAGTTAAAATGTTATCTACAGTTTAATAAAAATTATTAAAACAATAGTTGGAGAGCATAAGGATTAATCTATACACCTATTTTAAATGATGGAATGTAAAGATAATATGTAGTGTGCTGTAAGATAGAGTTCACACAGAAAGCACCAGTGCCCCACCACCCAGCAGAAGCAATGTGCCTCTTGGCAAGTACTTAGAAAGTCTCGGGTGTTTCTCCCAGAACAAATCCCCTTGCCAGTTCCTCCGATCTTCCCTCCACAATTGAGTTGGCAACTATCTCTTTGCTGTGCATTGAAGTTTTACTAAATGTATTTGCCATCCTAAACCACAATGTTGTGTAATTCGCATGTTTTGGGAGTTTATTATATAGAGAACTGTACTGTTTATTTTTGTACCCAATTGTACAAAACTTTCTGAGCTTCAAACATTAACGCATTATAGTTGAATGGCTCATTCATTATACTGCTGCTTAATATTCAATTTTTGAATGCATAGCTATTTGTGATCTGCTTTTCATTTACATCCATAGATTGTAATGTAGGAGTTTCTCTGATAATTCTAGCAATAGCATTACTAAGTCATAGGTAACGTGGCCATATGTTTATTGTCTAATTTCAACAGAAGTTTTTTGAGACCGAAAGAAGACAGTTAACAATTTTTCTGAGATTAGAATTATTCTGAAAAAAACAAGCTATATAGTCATCTGGCTACTACCCACAATGTCAGCAGTTCAAACTCACCAGCCTCATAAGAGAGAGGTGAGGTCTGCTCCCATTAAGATTTATAGTCTTGGAAAGAACCCCATGTAGGATTGCTCAGCCTTAGTGTGGGTGTTTTTGTTGTTGTTTGGGGGGGTGGGGGCGCAGGTTGTCTTCTTTTTACATGAGTCCAATTGTCCATTAATAGGGAAGTTAATCAAAAGTCTATTAATAGGGAATTGTCCCTAATTTCTGTAGTATTGTAAATAGAGACTTGTACTCTGAATTGGTTATGTAATGAGAAGGACGTAAAGCCAGTAATTAACCAGCAGTAGTTACTATTTCCTGTGTACTAGGTATTGTGCTCTTGTTTTGTGTGGTCTAGTCAATCCCAACTCAAAGAGCAGAACTGCTGTAAGAGTAGACTTGCCCCACAGTGTTTCCTGGGCTGAAATCTTCCTGAGAGTAGGTCACCTGGTCTTGTCTCCCACAGAGCCCCCACCCCCCCATGCTGGGGGTTAGGAATACACCAGCAATACCAACCCCTGTGTGTTTAGTGTGAAGGCCGAGTTCCATCCCTGGCTTTCTTGTTCACTAGTAGTGATATCAGACAAGTCACGTAACTTCTCTGACCCTCAGTTGTCTTGTGTATAGTAGAGCCCTTGATAACTAATTCCACTGTTGTAAAAATTAAATTCAATCCAAAAAAATCCACATGAATTGTTCAATGGAAAACCAATTTTCTCCACAATCTTGCATCCAAATCACAATTTAAAAGGTTTTGTTTTTGTTTTTTAATTATATGATAAACCTATGTCACAATGCTTAGTACACAGTCCTTGAAAAATTATATTTTCACTTTAAGTAAGTCATTCTACAACTAACTCGTATTGACCCAGCTATAAAAGAAGGATAATACCTTGACTTCCTTCCATATATCCAGTGAATTAACCCATATGTGAAAAACCTAATATGCTAAGTTGCCTCATGCATTTTCAACCTTTTGTTGTCTCTTCCCTTTCCATCAAAGTGGGGCATTGCCAGTAAGAGACTGGACAAGTGATGTGCAAGTGAACTCCAGCACCAGTAAGAGACTGGACAAATGAGCAAGAGAACGCTTTTCAGTGGACTGTGGTCTGGCAGCAGAAGTCATCAGCTCTGCAAATTGTTTGGGGGAACCAGCTGTCTTGTGAATGATATCTGTAAAAGGAACTCATTAGGAAGGACCTTTTGGGGGATGGCCATCAAAATAAAAATGAAAACTCAGCTAAATCATCAAGTAACTATAGCTTGGAGAAAGGGAATCTCCAAGTTTCTCCATGGTCTGCATCTAAAATGTATTCAACCAATAACAAATTACCCTTGTGTGAATTCTGACTCATGGCGACCCATGTGTGTTGAAGGAGCATTTTCAGTGGCTGGTTTAGGGCAAGTAGATCACCAAGCCTTTCTTGTGAGGCATCTTTGGGTAGACTTGAACTTCCAATCTTTTGGTTATCGGCTGAATGCATTAATAATTTGCACCAACCAGCGACTCCAGAATGGATGAAGCTTTGCAGAAAGGTGGAGCAGGGTAGAAAACTTGATCATGTCTTGTAAGTATCCAGGGCTTAGACTGATGAAAAAGAGCTGTAATACATCGTCCTCAGACACATCATCCCATAAGAGGAACAGCTATGGTTTCAAAGAATAGTTACCTTTCCTAATGGTAGTATCTTCAGTTTGGAAGGCAAATAGAAACTAATATTAATAAATCAAATTCATCAATACTTTTTAGAGTGCCTACAATACCCAGTTAGAAAGTATTAGCACCCTTTTTACTTTAACCTGGCAAAAACTACGTTACCAGGCCTCAACCTTGCCAATTATTTCATTGGAGATTTAATACGTAGGTGATAAATGAGAGGAACTCTGGTGGCACAGTGGTTAAGAGCTGGATTGCTAACCACAAGGTAAGCAGTTTGAAACCACCAGCCACTCCACAGGAAAAAGATGTGGCTTTCTACTCCCATCAAGAGTTACAATCTCGGAAAACCCACACAGGCAGTGCTACCCTCTGCTGTCGGGTCGCCATTAATCAGCATTGACTAGCACTAATACTTAGCTTCTTTAATGACAGATGAATCTACATCGTCAATTATACATGTTTGCTAAATACCCAAGTAACAAAAGGGTGTGTATATTCTCTTTATAAAATTTGTGTTTATCAACTAATAAGTGCTTGTAGTGCTTGCATAATCATAAGGAGAATTTAAAGTTGTTTGAATTGACTGTTTGCTAGGAAAAATGTATTGCCAAGAACTTTTCCATCTAGCACAGTGCAGCTAAAAGGAAATACAGACTCAGAACAAAATGTATAATGGAAGACTAAAAAAATCCCATTATGATTTTTCTTCTTATTCTAAGAGGTAAAGATTTACTAGGTAATAGATTATCGTTGCTCTATTGATACATTAAACCCCAATCCAAACCCACTGCCAATGAGGTGATGCCAACCCAGCAACTCTAGGACAGACCAGAACTGCCCGAGAGTGTCCAGGGCTGTACATCTTGACAAACTGACCACCACATTTACCTCCACCAAGCAGCTGGTGTGTTCAAACTGTCTACCTTTGGGTTAGCAGCTGGACACTTTAATCACTGGGCTACCAGTGCTCCTTTGCAATGTAGACATTACATGTGAATAATTCTAGAAGTAACCACTTAGCAGTAAAGAAGCTATTTTTGTACAAAGTATGCATGCCTCAAGAGATAGATTGAGATGCTAGCCGCAGCTGGGGACTCTAACATATCAAAGATTGTGAGGGGGGTGGCAGGACCTGGCAATAGTTCATTCCATTACATTGGCCTCATGAGTAAGAACTCACTAACTGATAATTACTGCCACCATAGAAATTTATATTTTATAATAAAATATGTATGTCTGACCCCTTATATAATGTCGCTTAGTGGCATAAGTGGTTAGTAGTTTGCTTCTAACTGCACCATTGATGATGTGACTGCACATACCATTGCCTCAGAGTAAGAGCCTGTCCTCTGCTTCCATAAAGATTACAAGCGAGAAAGCCCCGTGGAGTATGTCTGCTTTGTTGGTGTCAGTATGAGTAAGATTAGAGTCCACAATGGACTTAGTTTTGGTTTTACTACTCCTGTGAATACCAACTGACTTGTAGGTTCTACTGCATGTTTTCATTTTTTAAAGTAGCATTTATTTTTCCTTTCCCATCTCTTATAAGTGATCCAGGTATCTATCAGTAATCAGTTACTTCCAAAAATATTTGAAAGTGCTGTGTCTTCTTTTTTTCTCTGTGTGTCTTGCTCTGGAATCCTGATTGCCTATAAGTCAGTCCACTTGATGGTATGCCACTTAATCTTTCTTTCCTTTGTTGCTCTTTTATCTAGTTGTTCCACTAGCAGATCAGTGTTGAGATTTGTCTTCATGCTCATGAATTCATAGTTCCATGTACTTTAATCTGCTCCTTTGCCATTTCATTGTATTACCTATTTCTGAAATCTTAATGTTAATATTTAGATTTCTGTTTGCTGCTTTCGTATGGTTTCAGTTTTCTTCAGTTATCAGAAATCTTCTAATATTTCACCTATGTTTTTCTTGATTTCATCTGCATTTTTCTCAGTCTTTCTCTCTGAAGTCCCTAAATGCCACCCACTTCAATTCCCTATCAGGTAATTTAGTTTCAAAGCAGTTGTCTGGCTCTGTAGTTTGGCCACTTCTTTGAGCCACTTTATATTGCTGCCTTGGAAGGCTTAAGTTGTCTACTAATCTGCCTTATTGTGTGTGTATTTAATTGGTGGTTTTATGTTGGTTTCTTAAATGCTTACCAGCTGTCTGCTGTTGGGTGTGGTACACTGTGCGAATATATGTACAGTTCCCTGCTTAACATTTGTGAGGGGCAGTTAAAAGTGGGCTTCATTGGTGTTGTCTGCCATCTTTTGATCAAGTGACATGAGGTCTTGGCCCTTGGGTCAGCTGAAAGAAATAGTAGTGCATATGTGTCAGAGTGAACCAGATGTTGAATGGGTATTGATTGAAGGAGTGGATCCCAGAAGTGTGAATATGTAAAACTTTTATTTACTGCAAGATAAGCTCTGTAAATGTGTGTATGATTTTCTGTGTTATTTTAGAAATCGTGGTTTTGGTGATGATATACTAAATAATTAGCTCATTTCCAGGTACAAACTATGAGAATCATTGGGAGAAAGATGAGGCTCTCTGCTTCCATAAAGATTTATAGCCTTGGAAACCATGGTGATGGGGTGAGTTATGCCTTGTGCCAAGAACCACCAGGCCAGCAGTTTGAAACCACCAGCCACTCCTCAGGAGGAAGATGAAGTTTTCTACTCCAGTTCAGATTCCTAGTTTCAGAAACCCACAGGGCAGTTCTACTCTATTCTGTAGGGTCATTATGAGTCAAAATCAAGTCAATGGCAGTGAGTTCACATTTTATTGTTGAATCCGAATTGACTGGATAGCAGCAGCCTTTTTACAGGTTTATATTCCTTCCTTCTTCCCCTAAGTGGTTTTTCAAGTGTGCTGTGCTAATTTTTATAAGCACCATATAACAGCTGAAAGCTGATGTGACCAGCTTCCCTTCAGGCTCACTCTCATTAGCTTACCATAAAGCCAAGAAATCAAAAGAATAGGAAGACCTTTCTTGTGACATACAGCCCAGAAGTAAGGAGGGCGCAGAATGACTCTGCTCCAACAGGTTGCAAGCCTGTCTAAGTGTCTGTCAAGGTAAACTGTCAAGGTAGCTCAAAAGTGATACAGCAAATGGAGCCCTCAGAAGAAGGTGTGAACAACAGTTAGGACAGCCATTGCAAGGGGCCTTCATGTATTGTCCCGTGTTTCCAAAAGTTTCACCCAGTAAAATAAATTTGCTAAGATGCAGGGAGCAAAGTTAAAACACGCCTTAGACATAACTAAAGACTATAGTCTTTAAAGACTATAAAGGAATAAGATTACAAGGTCTGGGAGCTCAGGATTGTAGTCTCAGGGATGCCGTAAAGACAACGTTCTGCTTCATATTCCACTGTGGTGACTGGAGACTTAAACACTTGTGAGCAGCCATCCGAGGTACAATTACTGGGCTCTCCCCATCTTGAGGAAAGAGGAGTGGTGAAAATCAAAAACCTGTGGAAACAATCCAATGGACTGATAGATGGTGCCAATATCAACCTCCACAACCCTAAAACAAGAATTAGATTATGCATGGCCACCATTACTAGCTGCTCTGAAAAAGAACACAATAGTAGGTCTTGAATAGAGTGGGAGAAAAATGTGAAACAAAACCCAAATCTTACCTGAGACCAAGCTTACTGGTAGGATAGAGATGGGTGTAACAGGCAAGACTGTGCCCCTAGACTCAGCCCCTTCTTAGAAGAGTCGGCCACTTATGAACAAAAGGGTAGCCTATACCCCAGGATGAAGTTTAGAGGAGAATCGTAAACCTGAAGCACAGGCAGCAAGTGGAATAAGTGAAGGTACATTGAGAGGATCGCTGTGGGTGAGTTGAAACAAAATGTGTTTGAATTGTCAAATGTAAAATGGTCTGCTATATAAACCATCACCTAATTCATACTGAAAAGATAAAAACATAACTTTGCTAAGGACAAATGAGTTTTCTCATGACTCATCCCATGTGTCTAACTTCTAGAGTCCAGGGGGACATATATCTCCCACTTAGTATTTATGAAAATCTATCTTGTGATTAATTTTAATATGACTCAGTTATTCTGTGCATTCTATTACTAAGAAATCTTATATCAACCAAATCTGTCAAACATAAAATAATTCCACCATTAAAAGATTAACTTGAATTTATTATTCATTATGAGAATAAGACTATGTAAAGTAATTTGATTGGGGGAAGTTTTTCAAGAAAGGGAGAAAATATTTTTTGTTCAGGTTTAAACTCCTTGCCCTAGTCTGTGGCCCTCCACTGTCTACTGTCAGCTCAACATTCCACTAACTCTGGTTTCTCCGTTTTCTAGTTATGTGATTTCATGCAATCCACATGGTCTCTGTAAGCCTCAGTTTCCTCATCTTCCAAAGGCAGATAGCAGCAGCTAGTAACATAGGAATTATGTTAGGATTAATTAAGAAAACTCACATAAACCATCTGAAAAGCCTGGCTCATAGTAAGAGTGTAATAAATATTGATTCTTGTCATCAGCTTTAGCAATCATTGATCAATGAGTATGCCTTTTGCTTTCTTACTAGTTAACTACCATGCCTTCAAATTCCTAGAGTTAGTTATAACAATGTCATAGGCCCAGGAGAGGTCCAGGGGATAGGTTGGTATGGCTTAGGAATGCTTCAAGAATAAGAGAGACTCCACTAAACCTTAAAAAAATGAGCGGTATTTAACAGGTCGAAAAACGTGTGATCTTTTGGTTTTTGAACTATTGACTATATTATACTGAACATATTTTCATTAAAAATAATTTTAATCCCCCAATGATGATCCCAATTCTGCCTTGCAAATCTGGCTAGACCAGAGGATATACATTGGTACAGATAGCAACTGTAAACACAGGGAATCCAGGATAGATGACTCCTTCAGGACCAGTGGTGAAGTGGTGGGCGATGCCTGGAGGGTGAATGGAATGTGGGATAGAAAGGGGGAACCAATTACAAGAATCTAAGTATAGCCTCCTCCTGGGGGATGGACAGCAGCGAAGAGGGCGGAGGGAGACGTCAGACAGTGTAACTTATGACAAAACTATAATTATGAATTGTGAAGGAGGAGGGAGTGGGAAGGGAGGGGGAAAATGAGCAACTGACAATAAGGGCTAAAGTAGAAGGCAAATGTTTTGAGAATGATGAGGGCAACAAATGTACATATGTGCTTGACACAATGGATGTATGTGTGGATTGTGATAGGAATTGTACGAGCCCCCAATAAAATAATTTTAAAAAATAAATAAAAATAAAAACAATTTTAATGTGCTTTAAAAAATGTATGTATGGATTGTGATATGAGTTGTATGAGCCCCCAATAAAATGATTTTAAAAAACCAGTTTTAATAATAAGATCAACTTAACTTAGTAATAACTTAAGCACAAAACTGATGAGGTCAATTTATATCTGTTTTTATTTCAGACAACGATGGAAAATGTGAACACTAATAAGGAAGACATGACCGGGGAGTCTATTCCAAATTCAGAGGGCACGGAGAGCATCCTTCAGCAGGTGACTGAGGAAGAGCAAGCACAGCTTCTCCTTCACGAGGAAACCATTGATCTCGGTGGGGATGAGTTTGGGTCTGAAGGGAATGAGACCATATCAGAAGATTCGAACAATTTCATGGATAAGCTTAATGAGCATATGATGGAAAGTGTCTTCATCTCTGACTCTCCTAATAACAGTGAAGATGATGTGGGCGAACTTGGTTGTTTGCAGGATGTTGTAGAGCCTGAGGAAAGCCAATCTGATAACAAAATGGAAAATATAGATAAAGAAGGAGTTGATACTGTGAGTAATAACAGTGAAACGGACCATGAGGATACACCAAAAGATGTCTCTGACATGACTCCTGATAGCAAAGCCTCTTTGAAAGAAGACCCAGCTCAAGAAGAAATAAAGGACATGCCTGTATTTGAAAGTGGAAATGCAGTGGGCTCCGTCCCAACTGACCCAGAAGAACAGATGTCAGAAGTATCTTCTGGTCAGCCTTCTAAAGATGAACCTGTCCCTGTTTGTACCATTTTCAGTCAGTCAAATACAGCTAATTCCCAACATCACTTATTTCTCCATGATGGCTTTGAGTCTCAGATGGTAAAATCTCCGAGTTTCAGCAGTGCGAGTGAAACTTCAGCCAAGACACCCCCTCAGGTCGTCCAGCCAAGCCCCAGCCTGAGTAAATTTTTTGGCGATACAACCAACACAAATTCGTTGGCTTCTGACTTCTTTGATTCATTTACTACCTCCACTTTCATTTCTGTCAGTAATCCTAATGCAGGCTCCTCGGTTCCAGAAAAATTGTCTTCTCTGACTACTACAGTAGGAGATAAATCTCCTGATTCTGTTGATCCTTCCTACTCTCCAAGGATGGAAAGATCAGAATCAGGCATTTCTACAGCTTCTCTAGAAATTTCTCAAAGCCCCAAACCATTTTCTCAGATACAAGCTGTATTTGCAGGAAGTGATGACCCCTTTGCCACTGCCCTGAATATGAGTGAGATGGACCGAAGAAATGATGCTTGGCTTCCTAGTGAGGGGACCCGGAATGTTTTGATTTCTGTAGCAACTCAACAGTATAGCACTGTGTTCATTGACAAGGAGAATCTCACCATGCCAGGTTTAAAGTTTGACAACATCCAGGTAAGATATTCAATACTTTAAAAGGCATTTCTCTAATGAAAATCTTTTCAAGGAAAGAGAATCCTAGATTCATAGCTCTTTCCTGTAATCTATTTCTAGGGGGAAAAAATAAACTTTTTTAAGACTGAAGCATCCTGTCTTCACGAAGACAAGAATAGTCACTAAGATTCTGACTGTCGAGGTTTTACAATTAAGTCACTAGGTAATTTGAAACTGTTGATTTCTCTAATTTAAGGGTCTATTCAGAAATACCAGCAAGCTATCTAAGTACTAAAGAAGTGTGGTCAGTTAATGAACTTTTCCATGTAAATGAAATTTAAGCTTATATTCATCTATATTTTGCCTTGCAATCTTTGGCTCAGTATTTGTCAGACATCATTCTAGGCAAGCTACCTTGCTGTTTTCAGCAGAATGTACTGACCATTGTTTAGTTTTGCAGGATCTTGTTAATGAGTACCAATGATAGGACAGTGATTTCAGGGGATATTTGTATGTTTAGGGTTTGGTTAACTTTTCACTGAATCCAGTTCTCCTCTTCCCCAGCCCTCCTTCATTCCCTGTACTCCTACGATGACTTTCCTGCCCTCTTTACCTTTCTTTACTTCCTCCACTACTTCAGCTCAGTGTATTCTCTGATATGAAGTGCCTATAATATTAATAGCTCTGTGTACTCTGATCGGAAGTTACTATCCTATTACTATCCTATTAGTAGCTTAATTTTGGGCATCAGTGAAAAATAAAGTGCTTTGGGGAATCGAGAATCCTTTTCAGTGTCCCAGAAATGTAAATATTGCTCTGATTCCTACATCTGTGGCTTTAGAAAGAACCTCAAATTTGGGGAACTGGTTATGAATTCTTACTCTACCAGTGATCTGTGTAACAAAGGGGATGTCATTTAATATCTCTGACTTAATTTTCTCATCTATAAAAGGAAAACTGTTCATGCCAAGACCATAGAGATGGTCTCATAGAAGGAGAGAAAAATATAGAGCAGAATTCAAATTCTTACTTAAAAAAAATTACAAAGGCAGACACATAGAGAACAAGACTGATTCCCTGAAACACTTTAAACCCAGAACCAAGCCTGTCCCCTAAGATCAAGCTTTAACTCAATAACCCAGTGGCATCCAAATACACGATATTACCTATGAGATCGATACTCAATATAAAAACGGTCAGTAGAAGACCCAAAGGTCAACAATTATGCAAAAGCAAAGATGAGGAGATAAGGGGGCCGGGAAAGAAACTAGAATACAGATATGGAACAAACACAAAATATTGACATATCTTTCACACAAGTGAAAAAAGAAATCAAGGCCCCCCCTATGGCTATAGAAATGTTCCTTTCTTGTTCCAAATTTCCTCTTTTGTAAAACAATTATTTTCTGTCTCCGCCCAGCCCCCTACATGGTACAAAATGAAATGAGGTGGAATGTGTATTGCCTCCTCCCAATTGACCCTGAGGTTGTGCGGTGTTTACATATGAATGTGTGCACTTCTCAGAGACAAGAATTCTAATTATGGAGTCAGCACTTGTACACATAAAATTAGGGCCAGGTTGTCAATGGTGGCCATTTTCAGTGCCTACTACCAGCACCATATGTTGTGACTGAAAATATCTATGATCATATTTTTTTCTTGGCAATAATGTTGTGCTATAGGTATATATGCAAAACTTAATAATTTTGTATTAAAGACACTGCAGAATTGCAAAAAGCAACCCCAAAAAAGTGAGGGGTGATTTGATATGAGTTAAGATGCATAAGCCTGTCAGTTAACAGGTGATCTAACCTACATTAATAAACAAGGCTAACAATACAGTGACAAAACTGGTAGTCGTTTATTTCCCGGGGGGATGATAGAACAGAGGAGGTAGCAGACCAGCTCCCAGCTATGAAGCAAAGGGGAAAGGTCAGGGAAGCCCAACAGTCTCCCTTTTGATGCATCCACCCAGAACAAGTAGCAAATATTGTGTAACCACTTACATCTTCAATTTAGTTCCTTGATCATCCCGAGCTGTAAGAAAGGTTAGAAAATACAATCTTTAGGTAGCCATGTGACAAGGCAGGCGTTCTATTATGAAAGGGAATTTGGGTGTTGGATGCCTTAGGCGGGGTTCTCTAGAAAAGCCAAGCCAGTGAAGCTTATACCTGTACATACACTCAAACTCATCTCACTGCCGTCAAGTCAGTTCTGACTCATAGAGACCCTATAGTCCAGAGAAGACCTGCCCCTGTGCATTTCCAAGACTTTGAGTCTTTATAGGAGAACAGAGCCTCACATTTCACTCTTGGAACACAGCTGGTGGGTGCGAACCACTGAACTTATGGTTATCAGCTCAATGCATAGCCTACCGCCCTACCAGGGCTTTACTGTAAATATACAGAGAGGTTTATATCAAGGAAATAGCTCACACAGTCGTAGAGCAACTTCCAAGTCTCTGGGTCAGATATCAGACTGGAGACTTCTAACTCAATAGCTGCCTGGGCTGATGAACTCAAGAGCTGCAGATCACATGACAGGCTTCTGGCTGCAGAAGCAAATGAATCCAAGGTGGGCAAGGGAGATGGCTGGCTGCTGATGACTCCCAGCATCAGTAAGCAATACAGCAGGCCACTGGCTCAAGTCTAAAGGACAAGAGGTCAGATGATGCAGATGTAACAGCCAGACATAGCAAAAAACAACCAAGCTTTCCCACAACATCTGCTTAATTGAAGGCAGCCACACACACCCCTGAAGAAATCTAATAATGGGAGATTACTATAGCCTCACGCCAAACCACTGAAAATCCTGGCCTAACTATGTGGATACAAACCCTAACTATCACAGTGAATGATTCCTCAATCAGCCTTTCTGTAACGCCCCCTGCTTGTCATTCTTAACTTCTGCATTCTTAGAGTATCACTGGTAACTAAAGCCCTGCTTTTGCATATACAGATAGTATCCAGCTTGCAAATATGTTTCAAACTCCTGTATCTAGTAAGGTAAGCTATAAATTGTAGTTATCTTTTTTAACTAGGCACAAAAAACTATTTATGTTGGGTCCATTAAATACTACTAATACTGTATATTCATTTTTCCCTCCCTACACACCCGCATACACATGCACCTGTTATTATTAATTGGGAGTTAATGCATATATCATTCCATAGTTCAATCACGTCAAGCAGTATTGTACAATTGCTACCACAGTCCTTTTCCAAACATTCTTTTTCTCCCTGGACTCCTTTACACCACCACCACCTGAACATATATTTTCATTTCACTTTGGTAAAAAACCTGAATGTAATTTCTAGGTTATTTGATGAATACTAGCTTAATTAAAAATAGTTCAGCTGGTGTCCAAGGTAGGTGCACCATATCCCATTTCCATTGACAATGAATGAGACTTCCAGAAGGTCCATACCCTTGTAAATACTGTACATAGTCAACCTTTTTGGTTTTTTACGTGTTCGGTGTTTTTTGTTTTGCTTTGTTTTCACAATCCATACATCCATCCATTGTTTCAAGCCCATTTGTACATTTGTTGCCATCATCATTTTCAAAACATTTTCTTTCTGCTTGAGCCCTTGTTATCAGCTCCTCATTTTTTCCTCTCCTTCCCCCACCCTTCTTCCCTCCCTCACGAACCCTTGCTAATTTAGAAATTATTATTATGTTTTCATCTCTTACACTTACTGATGTTTCCCTTCATCCACTTTTCTGTTGTCTGTCACCCTGGGAGGAGGTTATATATAGATCATTGTGATCAGTTCCCCTTTTCTCCCCCCACCTCCCTCTTACCCCCCTGGTATTCACTACTCTCAATATTGGCACTGAGGGGTTTATCTGTCCTGGACTCCCTGTGTTTCCAGCTCTTATCTGTTCCTTTGTACATGCTCTGGTCTAGCTAGATTTGTAAGGTAGAATTGGAGTCACGATAGTGTGGAGGAAGAAGCATTAAAGAATTAAGAAAGTTGTATGTTTCAACAGTGACCTGTACCCTGACTGAGTTGTCTCCTTCCTGCAATCCTTCTGTAAAGGGATATCCAATTGCCTACAGATGGGCTTTGGGTCTCCACTCCACACTCCCTCTCATTCACATTGATAAGATTTTTTGTTCTGGGTCTTTGATGCCTGATACCAGACCCTATTGACACATCATGATCATATAGGCTGGTGTGCTTTCTTCCCAGCTTTGTTGCTTCTCAGCTAGATGGCCGCTTGTTTATCTTCAAGCCTTTCAGACCCCAGGCACTATACCTTTTGATAGCCGGGAACCATTAGGTTTCTTCACCACATTTGCTTATGCACCCATTTTGTCTTCAGCAATCGTGTAGGGAAGGTGAACATCACTGAATGCCAGGTTATTAGAACAAAATGTTTTTCTGTTGAGGGAGTACTGATACCTTTAATACTAAACCTATAAATATATGTACATAGATCTATTTCCCTATCATCATTTATAAATATATTTACATGTACACATCCATATTTAGACCTCTATAAATGTCCTTTGCATTTCCTCTATTTCCTTTTACGTTCCTCTTGTCCAACTATCATGTTCAGCCTTCATTTGGATTTCAGTAATTCCTCTTGGTTACGTTGCCCTTGATAAACCCTACCAGGCCACTTACACCCTCCTCACCATCCATTTGAGATCACTTGTTGCTCCCTCATCCCTGTTAGCACCCACTTCCTTTCCCCTGCTTCCCCCTCTCATGTGTCCCCCCACAGGACCATAGGTCTCATTGTTTTCTCCTCCTATTTGTTTATCCCGCCTATCTTATCTAGATAGATATGCAGAGACAATAATAAGAACAAAGCTAAACAAAACAACAAAAGAAGACAAAAACAACAACAACAAAAAACAAGGACAAAAAAGGAAAAGTCTATATATATATAGACTATTTGTTGACCTTTAGGAGTGTTTTTCAGTCCCTTCTGATGGGTTGCCACACGCTGGCCCCAAAGTCTGTTTTTGGTATTCCCCCGGGGACTTCATTGCTTTGCTCCCCTTTCCACTCTGTTGCATGCCCTTAGTTTTTTGCCCCAGTATGATGGAGTCAGATTGGGCACAAATCCTGCACTGTCTCCAGTGTTGTCCCCAGTAGCACTGTGGGTCAGTGACAGTAGTACTGTCTCGTGGTGGGGCTGGCCCTATGGTCCTCTCTGTGCACTGGCTGCTCTGAGCAGGAATATCGTCCTCAGGGTTTGGTGGGCCAGGATGTGTTCCCACTCTCTCTCCCTCCCCCTTCGTTTGCTCCTGTGTGCTCTGATCAGACGTATCCCTCTCCCTGAGCTGCATTCTTCTTGGAGGAGGAGGGGCTGTCCATGTAATTGGGATTGGGGCCGGCCCCTCAGACCTCTCTTATTGCTTCCATGCTTCATGCCCGTATGAAAAAGTAAACCTTTTTTTAATTGCAGCGACTGGAGTGGGTATGTAGGAGTCCTGGGTGGTACAAATAGTTAGGCATTCGGCAAATGGCTAAAGGCTGGTGGTTTGAACCCCCCCAGAGGTGACCAAAAGATAGATCCAGCCATCTCCTTCTGCAAGGTCACATCCATGAGCACTCAGCTGTAAACAGGTTCTGAGACAGCTATGTGCTGCACACATGGGGCTGCCAAGGTCAGATTGACTTGACAGCATCTAAACTAGCAACCACTGTAGGTATATCTCAGTGGAGTTTAATTTTGGATTTCCCTAATGACTAATAATGTTAAACACCTTATTATCTGTAGGCTAGGTATATGTTGTATTCAAATGTCATGTTCATGGTGGAAATGGACATCATGCTTGGTAAATTAGAAGGGCAGTAAAAAATAAAAGACTTTTGACAAGATAGATTGACATGGTGGCTACATTAATGGACTCGAACATAAGAACAATTATAAGGATGGTGCAGGACCAGGCACTGTTTCATTCTGTTGTACATAAGGTCTCTATGAGTCGGAACCCACCCATGGCACCGAACAACAACCACCGCCACCAATATTAACAGAAATTCACAGCCTTGTAAACTTCTCATCTAACCTTTCACGATGCTTTTGGATCCCACATCCAAAAGCTTAAAAGAGCTCACTAGTGGATTTCTACAATCAATTTCTTTCAGTAAGCGCAACATGTTCAAGATACATCCATGTTGTGGCATGTATCTACACTCTGGTTTGTTTGTTTGTTTTAATCTTTTTACTGGGCTTATACAACTCTTACCACAATCCATACATACATCAATTGTGTAAAGCACAATTTACATTGGTTACCCTCATCATTCTCAAAACATTTGCTCTCCACTTAAGCCCTTGGCATCAGCTCCTCATTTTTCCCCCTCCTCCTCCGCTTCTCCCTCCCTCATGAACCCTTGATAATTTATAAATTATTATTTTGTCATATCTTACACTGTCCAACATCTCCCTTCACCCACTTTTCTGTTGTCTGTCCCCCAGAGAGGAGGTTATATGTAGATCCTTGAAATCGGTTCCCCCTTTCTACACCACCTTCCCTCCACCCTCCCAGTATTGCCATTCTCACCACTGGTCCTGAAGGGATCATCTGCCCTGGATTCCCTGTATTTCCATTTCTTATCTGTACCAGTGTACATCCTCTGGTCTAGCCAGATTTGTAAGGTAGAATTGGGATCATGATACTGGGGGAGGAGAATGCATCTAAGAACTAGAGGACAGTTGTATGTTTCATCATTGCTACACTGCACCCTGACTGGCTCATCTCCTCCCCGAGACCCTTCTGTAAGGGGATGTCCAGTTGCCTACAGATGGGCTATGGATCCCCACTCCACACTCCCCCTCATTCAAAATGATATTATTTTTGTTCTTTGATGCCTGATACCTGATCCCTTCGACACCTCGTGATCCCACAGGCCGGTGTGCTTCTTCCATGTGGGCTTTGTTGCTTTTGAGCTAAATGGCCGCTTGTTTACCTTCAAGCCTCTAAGACCCCAGACGCTATATCTTTTGATAACCGGGCACCATCAGCTTTCTTCACCACATTTGCTTATGCACCCATTTGTCTCCAGCAATCGTGTCAGGAAGGTGAGCATCATGGAATGCTAGTTTAATAGAACAAAGTATTCTTGCATTGAGGGAGTACTTGAGCTACACTCTGCTTTTTATTGCTAAGTATTCCACATTTTATTTATCTACAAATCAGTTGATGGACATTGAAATTGTTTTTACTCTTTTGTCTATTACACATAATGTTACTATGAGCCTTCATTAACACATTTTTACATGTGTTTTTATTCAGTTGTAAAATAGCATTGCCAGCTCACATGATAAATCTGTGGTATCATTTTAGGGAATTATCAGACTGTTTTCCAAAATAGAAATACCATTTTACATTCCCACCAGCAATGTAAATGTGTTTCTTCATCCTCGAGTTTGGGTTTTTATTGTTACTGTTTTATCTTTTGTGTGTGGGTGTGGTAACTATGTAGGTAACAAAAGGTTACCATTTCAATAGCCTTCACAGTACAACTCAGTGACATTGTGTTTATGATGTACAATGACGTTTGGGTCTTTATTTTGTGTATTTGTTCAGATGATGTCACTTTCCCTGGGAGATATTTGTCTCCCAGGATGAATACCACGCTTGTCCCATCTGTAGAACTTTGGCAGAAAGCCTGAGTTGTGTTCTTGGACTAGGGCAGTTCTGCTGCCTTGTACGTGAAACTGCCACCATCACTTCCTACCTTAGATTCACCATATATTTGAAGTAGCTGCTTTGGTTCTGTTTTGACTTACACCATTAAAATTCAGGAGGAACTACTGAGACTATTCCAGTGTTGCATCTAATAGCTATGAATCAGCCACATGCCTTCCCATGACTGCATCTAACCAGGAGGTAGAATGTCATTCTCCAGAATGTGAGAGAATTTCCCACAATCCTCTCATAAGTTTTCAAATAATGTTTTGCTGATTTGAAGGAATGCATTGGATTCAAAATGTATTGTGCAGCTGGTTTGAAGGAATACATTGGGTTCAAAATACATTGTGCAGCCAGCTCCCTGGAAACCATCAGTAACAACCAGCTGCCTTTAAGTCAGTTCCAACTCACCGTGACCCCAGTTGTGGCAGACTAGACCTGTGTTCCATGGGGTTTCCTTGGCCTGGTTTTTTTTTTTTTTTTTTTTTTTAAGTATTTTTTTTTAACATTTTATTAGGGGCTCATACAACTGTTATCACAATCCATAGGCAACTCCACGTGTGTTATAATAGAACTTAACAGGATTTTCAATGGCTGGTTTTTTTTTTTTTTTTTAAGTAGATTGCCAGGTCTTTACTCCGAAGCACTTAGCGGGCAAGACTTGAGCTTACAACCTTTCAGTTAGCAGCTGAGCGTACTCAGGGACTCCCATCAGCACAGACAGCTATCTCAAAATCCCTGGAAGGAAAACAAAGCAGAGACTCACAGGTTCTCACTCTTAACCCCTTGGTAGGTTTGGAGTAAAAGAAAGCATGATTCCACACTGCTGTTAATTGACTGCAAGTTAGTCACACGGCAAGTGTTAAATTTCCCTTCATTTTTTTGTCACATCTCTGGACTTTCATCGAGATGGTATTTTGTAGTCATATACAGGCTCAGGAACTGCCTTGGTAACTAAAATGTTAACTAACAGGGAATTTTAAGAGCAAAAGATTTTTGCGCTGTGGCCTAATTAATTGAAATGCTGCAAGGATGGAGGAATTAAATTGGTCTTCCCTTGCTGGCATTAAGATTTGATTCTGCTCTTTTGCCTATTCTGTTGCCCCTCTGGCTCAGATAATGCTCTTTGTCTAAGACAAGTCGCCTTCTTGCAAAGCTTTATGGAGCCATATGTCTGCACTCTTTTTATTTTGCCCTTTAATTATCCCTTCTAGATCAGTTAGCTGTGTTTGTGGCTCTGGCATTTGAAATATTTCACCTTACTCCCTGAAAGCAAAAATTATAAAATTGCTGCTTCCAGATTTTTGTCTCAATATAAGAAGACATGCCATTTGGCCTCTTTAAGCCGTAGCCTTTGCACCCAGGGGAAGAAATAGATGTGTGACCCAGAGCCACCAGAATCCCTACCGCCACAGGCTGTCAGTTCTTCCTCCTCAGCAGAAGGGTGTTGGCTTAAAGGGAGAAGCCGACGATTTCAGCAGCTTTTCTGCATCTCTTGCTCACATGGTCTAGATAGTGCTTGCGCTCTTTCCTTTCCCCCTCAGTGCCACCGCTTGGGAAAAGAGCAAAAGATTGAAATAACCTTTCTGACAAGTGGACCTACTTGGATGCTTTTTTATTTCCCCCACAAGGATAGGAAAACAATAGCAAAGGAACTGGGTCTATGCAGGAGACATTTCCACATTGATTTTTTTTCTTCATCCTCCGTCACCATTAGCTCTCCTATTGTCCACCTGCAGTAAGCGCATTAGCTTTCCCATAGTTAGAAGGCAGGCTTTTTTGCTAACCGAGATAGAGAAATGTGGGCTTTGTTCCACCCCCTCTTGAGGTTGTCCTAGTTTTTGTTCTCGCAGAGGCTCACTAGGGACTTCTGGAGCCCTGCGCTTTTGTGCTTCTGTTTCCCTGTCAGCAGTCCTCCAGGATGGTCTGGTGCAGAGCTGCATACCCTGCTGGAGGCCCAGAGCTGTGGGTCACAGGAAGGTCAGGCTGACTCTGGCTGCCTCTGAGCCCTGTCACCTTGCATTCAGTAAGCTTAGCTGCTGCTCCCCAACCCAGCACCTTTCTAAGGGCAGTGGCGCTGTCAAAAGGGAGAGAGATACTTACTTCAAGCTCTCTTCATGCGGCAGATCTTTGTCCTCTTGCCACGCTGACACATTCCCCGGGGAGCATCAACACCTTTAGGAGTACTGCTTCATTGCTTATGCATTGCTACTTCTCCTTGGCAGGTTATCTACTTGGTAGTGGGCACGGTGCCCTAGTGAACCATGTTTCATGTTAATACTCAGATGCATGAAGTCTTTAGAGCAGTTCTCTTATTCTGAGGATTCCTCCTGCAACCTTGTGGTACAGCCTCCAAAACAGTACCTTTAAGCCTGTGCATCTTTACAGCTTTCTTAGCGCATTAGCATGATGGGAGCCTTGTTCCCTTATGTCATTAAAATTGGTAAATTCCAGCTCTGACATGCTTTACCTTTCTCCTTTAGCCGTGGGGATTTATATTCTCTTATAAATGCTAACAGCCTTGGTTTCTATCTTCAGAGCATACCCAGATTTCAAACAGCTTAAGAGATTTTTCCCTGGGCGTTCCAGGTCATTGGTACATCTCCTCTTTTCCCTAGCCTCCAAAAATCACCTTCTTTCTTCTCTGCACTCCCAATTGCATTTTTAATGCTCCTTCCCTCTGGCTGCAGATCAAGCAGCTCCGGTTGCACAGTGGTTAGAGCTTGGCTGGTCATGGAAAAGTCATCTGTTAGGACCTACCAGTATCTCCGTGGGAGAAAATCCTGAAATTGATGCCCATAAAGGAAACCCACCCTATGCAGTCATTCTGCTCTGTCTTATAGGGGTCCTACAGGTCAGAATTGACTCCATAGTACATCACAGTAATAACCCAGATCCTTATATTCGGAGTCACTTTCTGAGCTAGAAGTTGCCCTGTTGCAAAGCAGCTGTGATCCTTACTCTTTCAACACAAAGTGTACCCCTCCTACCTCCTGGGAGTGAGCAGTTTACAAAGTACATACTGGGGGGGAAAGAAGTCTTTAGAAGGAGCTCTGGTGGAGTAGTGGTTATGCATTGCTCTGGGATCCTCAAGGTCAACAGTTATAAACCACCAGTCACTGGGCAAGAGAAAGACTGGGCTTTCTGCTCCTGAAAAGAGTCCCAGTCCGGAAACCCGCAGGACAGTTCACCCTGTCCTTTTGGTCCCTGTGAGTGAGCAGTTGAGTTAGTGTGGGGTTTGGGTTATTTTGCTTGGGTTTGGGCAGTGACCTTGGAATTTGAAAGGAAGGCTTACAGCTGAATAACAGTGGTAACTTGGGTGCTTTAGCCCTTGGCCATAAATGTTTCCATAACTGTCTAGCCAGCCTTGGTGAATTGGGGAGATTTGAGCAGATCCAGCACGAGCCCATGCCCACACATTTCACTGCCATCATTTATACCATGAGCCTATTTCCCCCAACATCGTCACCTCAAACTGATGGGCTCCTCGGTAAAGCTCAGCACCTAAAGCTTCTCTGCCGACTTCATTTTGCCTCTTACTTTGTAAAGCATTACCTTTGCAGGTAACGGGAGCTGGTAAAGCCTGTTTCTCTTCAAAATAGAAAACAAGTCTAAAAGATACGCGCCTTGTTAATAATTATAACAATTAGCTTCCAGTTAATTGAAGTTTTACCACAGTATAACTGCTTCCCTTTTTAAAGTCAGTGGAGTCAAAAAAATCAATGTTGGTGACATACGGATTCTGGCGGAGTCCTGGTGACAGATATTGGACCACAAACGACAGTCAGCAGTTCAAACCTGCCGGTCACTCTCAAGGAGAAAGATAATGCTTTCAGCTCCCATGGAAATTAGCCTCAGAAACCCAAAAGGCCAGTTCTGCTCTGTCCTACAGAGACATTATGAATTGATTGGATGGCAGTGAGTTTGTTGAGTGTGTGGGCTCCAGTTAAGGGCCCTATGGGTTTGGCATTGGGCTGGTGACCACAAGGTCGGCAGTTTAAACTCACCAGCCACTCTGAGGGAAAAAGAGGAGGCTGGCTACTCCCATAAAGATTTACAGTCTTAGAAACCCTATGCAGGGTTGCTGTGAGTTGGAATCGACTCAATAGCAATGGTTTGGAGTATAGGGTCTGGTTAACAATGTAATTGACATTTTATTTTCTTGACGTGTTTTCTTAACATTCTTTCCAGGGAGATGCGGTTAAAGACTTAATGCTTCGCTTCCTGGGTGAACAAGCTGCCGCTAAGAGACAAGTTTTAAATGCCAACTCAGTAGAACAGTCTTTTGTTGGATTGAAGCAGCTAATTGTAAGTCAAAATGTATTTGATTTTCACCATTTTTTTTCATAAGCCCTGTTTCCTTCATATTTCCTTAAGAGTTAATTCCTTTGACTATATTACCCAAAACCCTTGCACCTTAATAGAATTTTGTAGGTATAGATGTTATCCTGTGCAACAATGTCATCATAGTAATACACTATAAGTCCAAGTAGTTAAAGCCATTATTTTAAATGATCAAATTACTTGAAGTAATAGGAACTTTAATGTCATGTACTTCACCAAATAGAATAGGGATAAATCATTGTATTCCTTTTTTAAAAAACTGCTATTTCTTTGTTTGGCATGTAAGGTTTATTATCGAGTGGGCAGATATTTAAATTTTTTGATGAATTTCATAGATTGCTTTAATGAATTAATAATGTGCCATCAATATTATGCATCTTTATTTGTTTCTGGTGAACTTACAATCCATAATGAGAGAGTATTATTGGGTTACTTTCCTAGATTATTAGATAAAAACATGGAAGTTTGTTGTATCAGTTTTATTTGGGAATCATAAAATAACCAGCTGGTGTACACTCTCAAATTATAGCTTCATCTCAGCTTTAGTAGTTGAAGGATTTTGAAATTAAATCGCAGAAGACGGACCTATGAGTGTAAAACTAAAACAGAAAAGGTGTTGTTAGTGCTGTCAGTCAGTTGTAACTCTCTGTGACCCTGTGTGCAGCAGAAGGAAACACCACCCAGTCGGTCCTGTGCTGTTCTAAATGATGTTCGATCCCATTCTTGCAGCCACTGTGTCCATCTGTCTCGTCAAGGCCTTCCTCTTTGTCATTGCCCCTCCATTTTATCGAGCAATCCAGGGATTGGTCTCTCCTGATAAAACATGTCCAAAGTACCTAAGACAAGTCTTGCCATCCTTACCTCTCTGAAGCATTCGGGCCGCACTTCTTTCAAGACAGATCTGTTTCTTCTTCTGGCAGCCCATGTTACTTTCAATATTCCTTGCCAAAACCATAATTCATATGCATCGATTTATCTTCAGTCTGCCTGATTCCGTGTCCACTGTTCACATGCATGTGAACCTATTGAAAATACCGTGGTTTAGGTCAGGCGCACCTGAGTCCTCAAAGTAACATTCTTGCTTTTGAGTATTTAAAGAGGTCTTGTGCAGCAGATTTACTCCATACAACGAATAAGTGATATTTAAGTCTATGTAGGAGAAGCACAAGGCTCAGTCTCATCCTTCAAGGAATCAGCTTTTGTGTTACAAAAATGATACATAAACCACTTAGTTACATAAAGACTTTATAGTACAACTCAGAAGAAAAATAATCTTAATATGTTTTTATTACATCACTCCTCCCTTTTTAACTCAGTAACTGTTTAAAAGTTAGGTATCTATGCTCTCCTCATTCTGCTGTAAATTAATGATGTTTGTAAGGCAAAAGCCCTGAACCAAACCCGCAGGAAAGGAGTTATTTCTTGATCTTTAACGGTAATATTTAGCAAAATAATAAAATTATTTTTCTTGATTGACCGGTTCCCTTAAAATCAAGCATCTTTATAATGATGTGTAAAGTGGTGACTTCTGTACAACTTTAGACTCAGAATGCCGTCAGTGGCCGCCTACTGCAGGGGTGCTGCCTGGAGCTCCTGGGCAGTGGAGTTCTCTGCCACTCGAAATACAACTCCATGTTGATATACAAAGACCTTTCACATGCGCACCAGCAGGGGCAGTATTCCACTTTGAGGACTTTCAGTCAAGGCTATCCCTCCGTAGGTCACTGAATTTCTGAAGGCCCTCTTCTTTTGATACTGTACTTCAGTTTTCATTTTCTGATTCTCTTGTTGGTAGATCTCTTGCCTCTTCCAAGAATAAAAAGAAGCCATAGGGGGCGGGGTGGAGTGGGGCGTGGGGAGGCTTCCCCTTTCCATTCCAGCTAAAGTTAGTTCCGTATATCCTTAGGTGTTCATCTTGATTGTTATCTGTCTTTGCCTGGAAAAGTATTTTTGGCTCTTGCAGCACCTCTGGGCTGTTTCTGAGAGCACACCGAGCATTGGCAAAGCACTTTGAGTAACTTGGATTTTGTCCTGATTTCAGCATCTGCGTGAAATGGAAGAAGATGACACGTCACTGATGTCAGTAACAAATGCTTTTAATTGGGGTGGAGGCAGGAGCCAGATTTTAAACAGTAAAGATATGAGATAAAACTCATTAGGACAGGATTGTGCCTGTAGTGTTTACCACTGAAATTGCAAGGCCTCCCACAATGTCCACCATATAGTAGGCACTGAATTTTTAAAAAATAAATAAATAAAAGAAAGTGTGAATGAGTAGTGAATGAAGCCAGCCAAAATGCTATACTTTTGACAAACAAATAGAATCAGCGTGTTGATTTTAGAAACTAGGAGAGACTTTTATACATTTGCAGTGAGGAAGGATCCATTAAAAAGGATAAATGAACTATATAAGCAAAAGTAGTTCCAGCCAATGGAGCATCCTGCAAAGGAGTTGAAAAGAAATGAAACTACAAATAGGAGTTTTGTTGGGAGAAAGACAAGGAACATTTCTTGCTCTGCCATGGCAAAAATAGAAAGGATTAGAAGGAAAGTGAAAGGTATTTGAAATAAAAAAGAAGAAAATGAAAAGAGTCTGCTTTGTGCTCTACTAAAAAGAAAACCTTCAAGTTATCTACTCTAAGAGTAGAAATGAAGTTAGGCATTTGAGAAAGGCCAGAAAAGTTTGACACCGCCTCTGAAAAATATAACAGTCAACAAGCAAGGAGCAAACCTATCTATTAACTAGCCATAAGAGCGCATTAACCCAGGAATTATGAATGAATAAATAAGTAAACAAACTAACTTCTGGCAGGCACACTCTCACACATAGCGCTCCTAGAGGGCAGAATAGAATTGCAGCAGAGGATTTCCAAGACACTAAAAGCTTGAGAGGAGCAGATTGCCTCATCTCTCTGCTGCAGAGCAGTCTGTGGGATTGAACCACCTACCCAGTGTCTAATTTACAGCACCACTAGGGCTCCTAAAAAAAAAAAAAAAGACTGCCATCAAGTCGATGTCGACTCATAGCAACCCTATAGGACAAGGTAGTACGGCCCCTGTGAAGTCCTGAGACTGTAACTCTTTATAGGAGCAGAAAGCCCCTTCTTTCGCCCACAGAATGGCTGGTGGATTTGAACTGCTGACCTTGCAGTTAGCCCAACATGTAACCACGATGCAATCAGGGCTCCATAGAAAGTAAGAATGTGTAATAGCTGTATTGAAACCATTTGTTGTTTTTGTAGTATTTGTGTACAATAATGTAGGGTAGTTCAACGTTGCCAGGTTGAAATTGCCTTTACTTTTGAGCATTTGCATGTGATCATCGATAGATTTGTACAGCTATAGAATGTCAGAGTGGAAAGCATACTGAAATATTCTAATCTTGCGTGTTTTCACACTGTTTCGGGAAAGCCCTGTAAGCTCCAGTGATGGGCCTCAGCATAACAGTGGGCTTGGTTAAGAATGGTGAACTAGTAAGGCCAGTTTCGTGCTAAGTAATTCAGCTGTGCCTATTGTATATATTAAAATCTCTCTCGAGAACGTTTGGGAAGTAGATGTATATAGTGGATTGTGCTATTAAAAATAAATTAGGGAAACTCATCCACCATTCTTACTTTACACATTGGAAAATTAAAAGCTATAATGTGGTTTGAACCAAGTCCACAACCCAAGCGGCTGCATTCTTCAACCACAGTATAGTTTCTACTACCCTATATTTCCTTCTCATTTAAACTGCATGGCTTAGTGAAGACTTGTACTTCTTGATGGTGTTAGGCATTCTCTGACTATTTTTCACAAAGTAACTTATGATTTCAAACTATTGAATATATGAGGGGCTTCAGAACATTCATGGAAATCTTTCCTTAATTAAATTTTCCATGAAGTTTTGAAGCCTGCTTATATGTACTTTCAGTATTATGCTTTGCAGTACGGTTTCTGGACTGCATTACATCCAATTTAATACAAGGACTGTATTAAATCCAGAAGTAGGATTTGCCGTTAAAGGAAATTAGTCAAAAAGACATTTTATGTCTGTCAGAATAAGTACTTAAATATATGAACAAAATCGTGTTTCTTCTACTCTATTTATTCATTCAGCAAACATATTAAACCTACTTTGTTCTGGGCTGTGACCATGCTAGTTGTCAGAACCATTAGTTCCTGCTTTCATGCAGTTCTGTCTTTTTAACTATTTGTGGGACTTACTGCGATTCACAAGTACTACACTATTATTTTATTTTAAATGAGTACCCATCCCAGGATTACAAATTTATGATCATTATTTATATCACTTCTCAATTGGAGAATTGATCCCTTTTTTCACACTCAGCAAAATAAACTAGTCTGTTCCCTTGCTCATTCGAGCAGTGAAATTGGGCATTCCTTTTCTTTTCCCCTATTCTTACTTGTATCACATACTGAACTCTAGTTCCTTGAATCCCCTTTCACTAATTAGTGGGACTATTTAGTACCAGCATCTCTCCAGAGTTTTTTGGGGGGTTGGGGTTTTTTTGTTTTGTTTTGTTTTGTTTTGCTTGTGGCCTAAGAGCAACAGGCTTCCAACTTTCCATCGTTTATACACTTCAAGAAAGCAAGCCAGTCCCAGAAACTATTCTCTCTGCTATCACTTCAGTTTCACTCTCTCCAAATTGTAGAAGCATTATGTGATAACCAAAAGTGTACACAGAAGTATTTCTTTACTCATTGACCAGGAATAAATTCAAAAATCCAGGCAGAGATGTTATCCTAAAATAGAAGTAGAAAATTATCTGGAATATAGGTATTTTACCATGGAAGAAAGGGATGCTTCTAGTAGTCTCTGACCCACCTAAAATTGTATGCCCTCAAAATTGTCTTTTTCGCAACAATTTTTATTGTCCCAGAAACAAGCATCTGCAAAAAGGTTAAAAATCAGTTTCTTAGGTGTTTCGCAGGTTTTTACACATCACAAATTTAATTTTTTAAAATAATTTTATTGGGAGCTCACACAACTCAACACAATCCATACATACATCCATTGTGTGACGCACATTTGTACATTTGTTGCCATCATCATTTTCAAAACATTTTCATTCTACTTGAGCCCTTGGTATCAACTCCTCTTTTTTCCCTTCTCTCCCTCACCCTCCCTCCCTCATGAACCCTTGATAATTTATAAATTGTTATTATTTTTTCATGTCTTACACTGACCGATATTTCCCTTCACCCACTTTTCTGTTGTCCATCCCCCTGGGAGGAGGTTATATGTAGACCATTGTGATCGGTTCCCTCTTTCTCCCCCCACCTTCCCCTTACCCTCATGGTATCGCTACTCTCAATATTGGTCCTGTGGAGTTTATCTGTCCTGGACTCCCTGTGTTTCCAGCTCTTATCTATACCAGTGTCCATGGTCTGGTCTAGCCAGATTTGTAAGGTAGAATTAGGGTCATGATAGGGGGGGCGGGGGGGAGGGGGAGAAAGAATTAAAGAGCTAGAAGAAAGTTGTATTTCATCTGTGCTATACTGCACCCTGACTGCCTCGTCTCTTCCTTGTGACCCTTCTGTAAGGGGATGTCCAATTGCCTACAGATGGGCTTTGGGTCTTCACTTCATTCACAGTGATATGATTTTTTGTTCTAGATCTTTGATACCTGATGCTATCAACACCTCATGATCACAGAGTCTGGTATGCTTCTTCCATGTGGACTTTATTGCTTCTCAGCTAGATGGCCACTTGTTTACCTTCAAGTCTTTAAGACCCCAGGCACTATATCTTTTGATAGCCGGACACCATCAGCTTTCTTCACCACATTTGCTTATGCACCCATTTTTGTCTTCAGCAATCGTGTAGGGAAGGTGAGCATCATGGAATGCCAGGTTATAAACTGTTCTTGCATTGAGGGAGTACTTGAGTTAGAGGCCCAATGTCTGTCTGCTACCTTAGTACTAAACCTATAAATAATATGTACATAGATCTATTTCCCTATCACTATATATAAATATATTTACATAAGTTCATGCCTGTATTTAGACCTTTATAAATGCCCTTTGCTTCCTAGTTCTTTCCTCTATTTCCTTTTACTTTCCTCTTATTCCACTATCATGTTCTGCCTTCATTCAGGTTTCAGTAATTCCTCTGTTACACTGTCCTTGATCAAGCCCTACCGGCATCCTACACCCTCCTCACCATTGATTTTACATCACTTGTTGTTTCTTTGCCCCTGGGTTGGTTAACACCCACTTCCTTTTCCCTTCCCACCCCACTTCCCGTATCCCCCCACAGAACCGTTGGTTCCATTGTTTTCTCTTCCAGATTATTTATCCCACCTATCTTATCTAGATAGACATGCAGAGACAATAATAAGCACAAAAATAGGACAGAGCAAAAGAAAACAAAATGCCAAAAAAGAAAAGCCTATAAATAGTTCAAGGTCTATTTGTTGACCTTTAGGAGTGTTCCGGTCCAATCTGATGGGGTGCCAAGCCCTGGCCCCACAGTCTATATTTGGTATTCTCCAGGAACTTCATTGCTTTGCTCCCCTTGCTGCTCTGTTGCACACCCTTAGCATTTAGACTTTGTATGGCGGGGTTAGATCGGGCACAATTCCAGCATTGTGCCTCCAGTGTTGTCCCTTGAAGTGCTATGGGTCAGTGAGGGATGTCGTACCTCATGGTTGGGCCAGCCCTATGGTCCTTTCTGTGCATTGGCTGCTCTGAGCAGGAATATTGTCCGTGGGGCTTGATGGGCCAGGATGTGTTCCACTCTCTCTCCTTCCCTCTTGGTTTGTTCCTGTGTGCTCTGATAAGAGGTATCCCTCTCCCTGAGCTGTAGCGTCAGTGCTGTCCTCTGAAGTGAATTCTTCTAGGGGAAGGGTGGGTTGTCCACGTAGTTAGGATTGGGGCTGGCCCCTCAGACCTCTCGATTAGTTCCTAAATATTAATTTTTAACAGATGTAAATTTACCAAAAATTCATTGACTTTCTTTAACTGAAGTGATTCTAGAACTAGTCCATTCATTGAAAACTTTGGGAAGGAAGGATCATATGAGAATACTTACTTTAAAAAGGAGAAAAACAAAACACTTTTTTTAAGCATTATACTTATAGTTTATTAATACCGTTATAATTCTAAGAAGACAACTACTTACGTAACCTATCTGCAATTAATTAAATGAAGTGTATGTCAGTGTTGACAGAGTTGTGATATTTCTCTTGGTTAGCTCTAAAAAAGCAGCTGTAACAAATAATCATATATAATAGGCTCTTTGAACTAGAGGGACCCCTGTGGTTCAGAGGTTAAGCATTTGATTGCTAGCCAAAAGTCAGCACTTTGAACACACCCATTGGTTCTGTGGGAGAGAAATGGCAGTGGGCTTCCATGCGATCATAGCTTTGGAACCTTCTGAAGGCAGTTCTGCTCGGTTCCACAGGGCTTCTGAAAGTCGACTTGACTCAACAGCCATGGATTCCGTTTATGTTTTATGGTATTTAAAGAATGATTTTATTTAATAATGATGCATTTTGAATCTCCACACAAATCCATGCACAATAAATAATAATAATAAATGTGTTCTACAGATTAATTTTTTACTTTCTTTTAATTCTAGTATTAGTGAATATACAATTGCTTGTTTTTTTATGCATTAAAACATGTGAGGCCATTAGAGACTATATTAACAGTTCTAACAAGGAAACTTATATGAGGTGGGAAATTTATTTGTTGAGATAAATAACCTTGCCCTGATATTTTAATTATGTCCTGATAGAATATCTATCATCTTTAAGACTTAAGAAAGAATTACTAAATATGTTTCCCTAGTAATGTCAGAGTATTCAAATATTGTGATTTACTCAAAATTGAATGTCATAACCTTTGGAAAAGGACATTTTAATCACTTTAATAGTATCATATAGAGAGTTAATGATTCCCCTTTAATTCTTAGATTGAGAAAAGTTATGTACATACCATATTTTTAGTTACTTAAATTATTTTTATTATATTCTTTTTTTCTCATCTCATAAAAGTTGTAGAATACTTATATTTAGTTTTTCAAATAGAGGCCATATCTTATGTCCTTGTGTTTTTTTAATTTTGATTTAAATTTAAATTTTTTCTCAAATCAAATTAACTTTATTATTAGAGTTCTACATATCATATGTAGTAATTATTAGATTTTCTAAAGATTTAATCTGTAGAATGTAAAGCTGTTTATGAACTCTGAATTTCAATTTTTTTATTTCAATTTTAAACATAATTACATTGATAAATAATTCTGGCATCGATAATGAAAATGAAGCACTAGCAGGGAGGGGACCAAGAAGGTGGGTCAACATGAGATGAAAGTAGCATCCAGGAAATGTTGTAAAAACTATGGAGAGAATGAAAATGTCATATGGGAATCATGTCTTATAAGAATGGGCTCTCAGGGGTTGCCAGAAGTGTACACCACTCTGGGAAATAAGAGACTGAGGCATTCTAACATATTGTATTGACTCATTTTGGCCTCACCTCTGATTTTCCTCATCTCCTCCCTCATATCTCCTACTTAGCTCTCCAAGTAAGGTTCCCTAAAACTGTGGGGGTAAATTGGAAGGAGAAGATGGGCCAGCCTGTTCACCTTTTCTACTGGGCCCGACTAGTTTTCAAGCACCTCTCAGGCAAGTCTAAAGAGCAAACACCATGACAAGAATGAAGATTGTAGTCTTCAAAGGCTGATGACATGGACATACCCACACACGCACATGTCCCGTGTATATGGCCAAGGCATTGGCCACCATGCCTCGCTCATGCGGAGAGAGACGCTGGGAAAGAGTGGAAGTGAAGTTGTGGTCATGTCCATGCCAGAATAGCAAGCAGAGGGCCCAGAATGCTTACCCTCCCCCACAGCCCCTGGGCAGAGTAGTGAGCCCACAAACATGGTCTTACGTGGAATCAATGTCATCCAATTGACTCCAACTAACAGTAACCCAGTAGGAGCCCTGGTGGCATAGTGGTTACTTCTGGAGCCGAGTGCAGCATGGTCAACAGTTCGAAACCACGAGCAGCTCCTCGGGAAGAAGACCAGGCTTTCTACTCAGTTACAGTCTGGGAGACCCGCAGGTGTCACTGTGAGTCAGCATTGACCGGGTAGCAGAGAGAATCCTGTGTCACAGAGTAGAACTGCCTGCCTTTCTTTGTTCTTCAGAATGGCTAGAAGTTTTTTCGAACTGGAATCAATAGGAGCATTACAACTTAACAGTAAGTTCTTATTATTCACAGAAGTTAAGTACTATATAGTTGCAGCAAACACTGAATTAGCAAATTCCAAGCTACTGTTCCTAGGAGAAATGTAGGGTTAGATTTCTGAAAGCTTCTGTTTAGAACATTTTCATCAACTGTTCAATAAGTAACTTCATTGTATATGTGTTTCTGCTTAAAGCTACTTTATTTAACATTGACCATCACTCACTCATCTGTCAGAGTGTCCAACTGTCATGTTTCTTGCTTGCTGTGCCAATGGGATACCAGCAGAACCACCCATGGTGGACAGGTGCCAGCAGAACCTTTAGACCAGCAGTTCACACCCTGTGAGTCATAACCCCGTTGGGGATCGAACTACCCTTTCACAGAGGTTGCCTAAGACCATGGGAAAACATATTTCCAGTGGTCTTAGTAACCCAGATCCGCTCATCTATCCATCTCCAGGCGGGTCCAACCACATGCAGATACGCCCACACAAGTACCCAGCGTGAAGACTGTTACCCATGCTACACCATGCTTCACGACAAAATTTCATTTATTTGTAATTAGAAATAAAAAGTTCACAATATATAATCACATATTGTTTTGTGATTAACCACTATGCTTTAATTATGTTCAATTTGTATCAGATCTTTACATTATGATTCATAATAGTAACAAAATTACAGTTATAAAGTGGCAACGAGAATAATTTTATGGTTGGGGGTCACCACAACATGAGGAACTGTATTAAAGGATCATGGCTTTAAGAAGGTTGAGAACCACTGCTTTAGACTAAGATAGGGTAGAACAAAGGGTTGGTGATTTATTTGTGAAAATCAGCTAATGATAACCTTATGGATCACCACAGAACACTGTCCAACTCACTTGCTTGCACATATCTTCAAGAGGGATCAATCACTGGAGGAGTTTGGTAAAGTGGAAGGTCGGGTGAGGAAAGAGAGACCTCTTAATTAGGTCAGTGGCCTCAATAGTGGGCTTGAACATCTGGCCTTTACGAGGGTGACACAGGGCCAGGCAGCATTTTTATCTGTTCTGCATAAAGTAGCCATGAATCAGATTCGACACTATAGCATCCATCCATCTATTTCTGTTTAATAATGGACTCCCATGGTGCAAAGGCGTAACACATTTGGCTGCTAACCAAAAGTTAAGATTCAAGTCCACCTAGAGATGCCATGGAGAAAACATGGCAGTCTACTTCCAAATATTGAGACATTGAGAACCCTATGGAGGACAGTTCTGCTCTGACTCATGTGGGATTGCCATTGACTCTATGGTAACTGGTTGGTTAATTGGTTATTTAATAATATTGTTGATTTCCTTAGTACTGAACTCAACCAATGACATTATAGCTCATATATGAACAAAACTTACCCAACCCATATTTTTCCATAAGGCATATTACAGCACGTAGAAAGCGATAAATAGCACTTCAACAGAATGTTGGGTTACACAGCAAAGTCACCAACCAAACACAAAAATAAGATAAAAATGACATCAAATAAATTGCAAAAATGAATCTTGTTTATAGTATGAGGAGGCTTCAAAAGGTTTATGGAAAATTCCCATGATCTATTCATTCAGTTTTCCATGAACTTTGGAAAATCCCTGGTATAAAATTTGGAGAACACCCCCTCACTTGACATCATCTAGGAACGTGCACAACAGGTAACTCAAATTTGTTGTCACTGTGAAGATGCCTATGAATGACCACGAAAAGGCATTTGGAGATACAAATCAATGTTAGGAAGTAGATAAATTTATAAATACAGAACTCTCATATAATGGGGGTCAACTGTATTTGGGAAAAAATGAACTAAATAATAAATGATACTGAATCAGATGACAATCCAGAGGAAAACTATAAAATTGGATCTGTTCCTCACACCACACATAAAAATAAATCGCAAATTAGTGAAGGCAATTATTTATTTGTTTGTTTCAAAAAGTAGAGGAGACTTTTAATGACTCAGGGGTGACAAACCTTTCCTAAATAAGATATAGAAATTCTAAATCACTAATGAGTCACTAGGTCTCAGACCACAGTCTCAGGGGATACCAAGATCAATGGACAAAACATAGTCCACAAAGAGAGTTCTACATCCTATATTAGGGAGACTTGGCTAGGTTCTTAAAAGTTCATAAGTGAACGATAAAGGCAAAGCTATTGATCTCTCTCCCTGTCTGGAGGAAAGAAGAGTGATGGAAATTATAGAAATATGGAACAATTAGTCTAGTGACAAGAACAGTAGAATTCATTTGTCCATTGGACAATTGCTACCCTGTGACTTTCCATTTTCCTCCCTCTTTTCTCCTCTGAATGTGGACAAACCAATAGTTTCACCTAAATACCTGATCATGAGCCATTCAGACCCTAGTTGCTACCATCAAAGTAGGGTAAAAAACATTGTTTGGGGGTACTACATTATGCTGACTGACCTTAGTGGTCCCAGGCTAGGGTCCTGAGCCCGTAAGCCTAGCAACTCACTCTCTGAAGGTGTTTGGTTATATCTAAGAAGTTGTCATAATGTTATCGCCTGTGTACCCCTCAGGAGCAAAAACAAATACACATATACAGATATCCTCTCTCAATCCTAAGTACCAGTGTTCTCAACCTTCCTAATGCCATGACTCTTTGATACAGTTCCTCATGTTGTGGTGACCCCCAACCATAAAATTATTTTCATTGCTACTTCATAACTATAATTTTGCTACTGTTATGGATCAGTGACCCCTGTGAAAGAGTTGTTTGACCTCAAAGGGGTCTCGACCCACAGGTTGAGAAGCGCTGTATTTACATTCATGAAGGTGTTCCCACTCTCCCTTTCTCACCCTTTCAGCCTGCACATCCATCCAAGCATCTACTCATAGGTCCCCACTATTGCAGGATTGTGTATTGTGTATTCACCTTCGTTGCCTTTAACTCTTGGAAATTTCCTAGTGTCTTCCCCTGCCTCCACCATTTTTTACTAACCTCCCTCTTAATGTATACTGCCTTTCCTTTCACCCAAGTTAACTCTTAACTATGAAGAAGAATTAATGTATTTTAATTATGTTGACAAAGAATATGGATATTACCGTGGACTACCAAACAAATTTGCCTTGGAAGAAGTACAGCCAGGATATTCCATAGAAGCAAGAATGGCAAGACTGCAGCTCACATACTGTGGGCATGTTGTCAAGAGATACCAGTCCCAGGAAAAAAACAGCATGTGTGGTAAAGTAGAGGGTCAACCAAAAAGTAGCAGCCAGCCCTCAGGAAGATGGATTGACATAGTGACTGCAACAATGGACTCATACATGGCAATTAGAGGATGGGGCAGACCAGGCAGCATTTTGCTCTCTTGTGTATCGGGTCTCTGAATCAGAACTGTGTGTTACATGTTGATCTGCTAACTGCAAAGTCAGCAGTTTGAAACCTTCAGCTACTCCACAGGAAGAAGATCTGCAGTCTTAGATCTACTCTGCCCTGTAGTGTCGCTATGAGTTGGAAACAACTCAAAGGCAGTGAGTTAGAAATAACGACAAACAGTTCTACCATTGAGATAGTTGGCAGTTCAAACTCACTCATGGTCACCTCAAAATACCGATGTAAAGATCTTTTTTTTTTTTAAATCATTTTATTGGTAGCTCTTACAGATATTACAGCAATCTGTAATATACAATTGCTGCCACAATCAATTTCAAAATATTTTCTTTCTTCTCAAACTCTTTGATATCAGCTCCTGTTTATCTGCCCATCCCCCACTATACCCCCCCAGGAACCCATATATATATATATGTTTGCTCTGTCTTACACCATCCAATGTATCCATTCACCTACAATTCTGTTATTCATTCCCTCTCAAGTGGGGTTATATAGTCCTTCTTGCTGTCAGTTCCCCCTTTATTGTAATATAGTAGTTGCTCTAATTCAGTGGTTCTCAACCTTCCTAATGCCACGACCCTTTAATACAGTTCCTCATGTTGTGGTGACCCTCAACCATAACATTATTTTCGTTGCTTCTTATAACTGTAATTTTGCTATGGTTATGAATTGTAATGTAAATATCCAATATGCAGGATGTATTTTCATTGTTAGAAATTGAACATAATTAAAGATTAGTGATTAATCACAAAAATAATATGTGATTATATGTTGTGAACTATTTATTTCTAATTACAAATAAATGAAATTTTTCTTGAAGCATGGTGTAACATGGGTAACAGTCTTCACGCCAGGTACTTGAATGGGCGTATCTGCATGTGGGTGGACCGCCTGGAGACAGATAGAGGAGCAGTGTCTCAGTTCCTAAGAGCATGGGAAATATGTGTTTTCCGATGGTCTTAGGCCGCCCCTGTGAAAGGGTCGTTTGAGCCCCAAAGGGGTCGCGACCCACAGATTAATAACTGTTGCTCTAATTACTCCCGTTACTTTTTCTGAAGGTTTTATCTATCTTGGATTTCATGAATCAAACACTCTTAATTATACAGATACATACAAAGGTCTAACAAGATTAACAAGGCCATAATAGTAAGGGGAGGAAATATTGAAGAACTAGAGGATAGTTATGTGTTTCATCAGTGCTATACTGCACCCTGGATATATCATCCCTTCTGTGTGGCACTTCTGTGAGGGACTGTCCAGTTATCTTACCACTGGGTTTTGGGTCTCCACTTTGTCTATGCTCCTTCATGTCAATTTGATTGCTTGTTTTTGAACTTCTGATACCTATTCCTGGCAACAGCTCATGATCACACAGGCTGGCGTGCTTCTTCCTTGTGGGCTTTGTTGCCTCCCTGCTAGATGGCCACTTGTTTAACTACAACCCTTTAAGACCCCAGATGCTATATCTTTTAATAGCCAAGCACCATAAGCTTTCTACACCACATTTGTGTGTGCACCCATTTTGTCTTCAGCGATCAAGTTGAAAAGGTGTGTATCATACAGTGCCACATTATTCAAACAAACCATTCTTTTTTTTTTTTTTGAATTCGTGATCTCTTTTTTTTTTTTCTGTTTTTATTTATTTATTTTTTAAACATTTTATTAGGGGCTCATACAACTGTTATCCCAATCCATACACACA
>NW_022107407.1:10578676-10581866 GCF_000313985.2 Echinops telfairi | reverse complement strand
ACACCTTGGAGCACTGGGTTGAAGTTTGGTCCCTCTTTTCCTGTGGAGATATAAACAATACCCTCCCCTTGGGTGGGTTAGTGCCCTGTGCCCCCGCTACCCATTTCTTCCTTATTTTCATCATTTTTTTTTGTCAAACAAACCATTCTTGTACTGAGGTAAGATTTAAGTAGAGGCCCAAAGTCCATCTGCTTCCTTGTTGTATTTATATATATACCTATCTTTATATTTTTATATATATAAATATATATGTATACATATATATAATTTTTACTTTCTTGTTCTTTCATCTTTTTCTTCTTTCTTCTGCCCCACTATCATGTTTACCCATTGTTCACCTCTCAATAATTCCTCTCAAATACATTTCAGTTGACCAAACAAGACCGGGAACACTACACCCTTCTCACTGTCAATTTTAGGTCCCCTGCTATTCCTCTGTCCTTGTCGATATTGGCTCACCACTCATTCTCTCTCATGTGCACACACCCTACCACCCCCTGTCCAAAACTGTTGGTCCCGTTGCTGTCTCCATGGGATTGCTTATCCTGCCTATCTTACAGAGATAGACACCAAAAGGATAAAAGAGAGAGAGAGACAATACAAATAGTTCCTAGGCTAGCTGTTGTCCTAACCCATATTAGATGGGTATTGGGTATCTCTCTGTTAAATCATGTGCAGGTCCTGTTATAATCCATCAGCCCAATCCCTTTTCCTTTAGGGATCCATATCCCAGGACCTGCTTACCTATCAGCACTTAGATCTTTTCATTCCTCAGCACTCGTGAACGAGGGGCATGCCTTATACAAAAAAACCCATTGCTCTTCCTGCAGTCAGCGATGGAGTGGTCTGGTGCCCCCCACCTTCCACCCCATTATACCTTTGGACTTTCATTGTGACACCCCCCCTTGTGAATACCCTTCAACCTATTCAGTCGAGGTATCAAGCATGCTCCCCACATCAGAAGTCAACAATCAGGATTCCTCAGAGACTTCATGGCTTTGCTCCTATTGCTAGTCTGTTGCACTCCTCTATTGGTTTGCCCATTTGGGCAGGTCAGACCAACCACACACCCCGAACTGTATCTTGAGTACTATGCTCTGTAGTACTATCATGTAGGGAAGGGACATTATTGGAGTCCGGCTCTGGGAGGATTGAACTGGATACCTGAAGAAGGTATGGAGTCGGCGAACACAGACGAGACAGACACGAGAGATGTTCTGGTGGAAGCAATTTCTGCTGAGTTCTTCCAAACAGCTTTATGTATACCATAAAAATTTTTGCAGGCCACTACATAAAAGCAATGCCTTATGATTAACTCCAAAGTCACCCTTATTGTTTCCACTAAAACCTGATAAAAGACCATTATAAGGTCTGTACTTTTTTCTATCACTTTCTGTCCTCTTCGAGGTTCTTTCTTTCTGTACTGCTTGTCTTACAAGTCACATACTATTCTTGATGGAGGTGTTCAGAAAATTTGGTTAGACTCATATCCTACTCACTGCCCTATTTTTTGCTCACAATGTTCCTTTTCTCATTGACTAACTTAAAACAATGAAACTGCCTCATGTGTACTTCAAAGCCTAATATCTACAAGCAGAGTTAAATGCTTCTCAGAGTTAAATATTTTCCTTTACAAACTCCCATGGTAACTGTTCCATTGTCTACCTATGTCTCTTTTATTTTTTATACTCCTGAGGCACCATAGGGAGCCAAACCATCTGATTTTTTGCCAAAGACTTAATATTTCCCCTTTTACATGTTTTCTATTAATGTTAACCATTCTCTCTCCTTCTATGTAAGCCCCTGCCCAAGGTGTAGGGGTGTCAGTTGGGGGAGGCAGTCTCTAAGGTCCTCTATATCAGGGAGGCCAAAAGAGTCTCCCACTACCTTATCTGAATGGAATTCAGGGTTTTTTGGTGGATTTCATTTTCTTCTCTGACCTCAACTTTGGGGTTTCTTCCTCACTCAATTCCCACATATCTTTCTCAAAATTCCCAAAGATGTCTCGCTGTCTAAGTCTCTCCAATGCCTCAGTTAAGGAAAGCCCCATCACATAGAAGCAAATTTTACATCTGGTTTCATTTGTACTTCTCAAGACTGCCTTCGCATCCACTCCAGGTGCGGTAAATGTGACAATGCACAAAATTATCAAGAATGGATTTAAAAACAGCAAATATTTGAGGGATGTTGGAAACCCTCCCTGGGAAACTCTTCTCTGCAGATGCTTCTTCCACCAGGCTGTAGCTTTGCTAACAGCAAGGCTCGGATAGCTCCCAACAGGACATCATATCCTCTCTGTAAATGAGTTGCTCTGAGCAGAAACATCATCCTCAAGGCTTGGTACATTGGATTGAGGTCTACTCTCTCCCTTTCCTGTGGAGACATAAACAATACCCTCCCCTTGGATGGATTAGTACCCTGGTCCCCCAGTGCCATCTTTTATTTTCCCTTACCCCTCTGTGGGCCACAAAAGCATATTGTGGGGTATGGGGGAGGTGGTGTGGAGATGTCTTTCAGCACAGGTGCTATCTGTATCTTTTTTATTTATTATTATTTTGGGGGATGACATATTCATCATTGGGTTTGCTCTGACTCTTGCCAAAGTATATGGTTCTCAGGCTGGGAATTGTGTGTTATATATGTTCATTTTCCATTATGCCTATTCTGCTATTTGAACTTACCTCAGTAGATTCGCTTTATACTTGACCTTTTATGTTTGGCCAACCACTCAGCATAATATCCTCCACCTCTTCCCATGAGACAAGGTGCTTAATCTTGGCATCCCTGATTTTCAGGGATGCATAGTACTCCATTGTATGTATATGCCAGAGGTTTTTTGTTTTTAAAGTTGTTTTTTTAATCATTTTATTAGGGGCTCATACAACTCCCATCACAATCCACACATACATTAACCATATAAAGCACATTTGTACATTCATTTCCCTCATCATTCTCAAAACATTTCCTCTCCACTTAAGCCCCCGGCATTAGGTTCTCATTTTTACCCTCCCTCCCCACTCCCCACTCCCTCATGAGCCCTTGATAATTTATAAATTGTTATTTTGTCATATCTTGCCCTCTCAAACGTCTCCCTTCACCCACTTTTCGGTTGTCCGTCCCCTAGGGAGGAGGTCACATATAGTTCCTTGTAATCGGTTCCCTCTTTCCTACCCACTCTCCCTCTACCCTC
>NW_022107407.1:10566275-10577278 GCF_000313985.2 Echinops telfairi | reverse complement strand
CGGGATCAGATCGGGTGCAATTCCCACATTGTCTGTGGTGTTGTCCCCCGCAGGGCCATGGGTCAGTGAGGGGCATCATATCTCACAGTGGGGCTGGCCATGTGGTCCTCTCTGTGGACAGGCTGCTCTAATTGGGGTCATCGTCCTCAATGCATACCAGAGTTTTTTAATCCATTCATCTATTGATGGAAATTTAGGTTGTTTCCAATTCTTTTCAATTGTGAACTGTGCAACGGGGAACATTGGAGCACAGATGTCTAGTGTGGCCTGTTTCTGACTTCTTCTGGGTATATGCCCAGTAGTGGAATTGCTGGGTCATAAAATAACTCATTTTCCATCTGTTTTAGGTCTCCTCAAATCTCTTTCCACAATGGCTGTGTGTATCTACAAGACAGCCAGCTATCCTTGTCGGTGTTAGGTGGTGTCTCATAGTTGTTTTGATTTGCATTTCCCGGGTAGCTAATGATCAGGAGCACTTTCTCATATCTTTATTGGCCATTCGGGTTTCCTCTTGTGTGAAACTTATGTTCAAGTCCTTTGATCACCTCCTCAGTAGGCTATTTGCTTTGTTTCTTGTAAGCTTGCAGGGTTCTGTAGATTGTTCTTGGGTTTTCGTCAGCTTCTTTGATCATCTGTTTCATCTTTCACATTTGTTGAATTCTGCTTGGCTATCTTTGAGGTCTCTAATATGATCATCCACCTCTTGTAGCCTGTTGTTAAGGTCTTTAACCATTTGCTTTGCTTCTCCTCCGTTTTCCTTTAACTCTCGGATTTCCCTGCGGTTAGTGGACTCTATCCTCTCTATTTTTGTATCCGTTTTCTGTATTGATTCCCTGATATCCTGTATGACTCTAAGCAGCACACTGAAGGTTTCTGTGACAGTTAAAGTCTGCTTCTTCTTTGTACATTGCTATGTTCAAGTGCTCCTCAGACATTGCATTTGGTTTCTCTTGTTTTCTTGTAGTGGCTGCTGATGTGCATAGTTGTCTGTTTTGGTGGAGCTCAGCGCCATTTTCCTGGTAGTCCAGGAGGGCTCCTGGTTTCTTTCACAGAGACTTGCTGGAATGATTCTAAGGACTACCTGGAGCCAGCTACACTGTGGTTTCTAGCTGTGTCTTTATCTCACTGGGATTGACTCTTTCCCTAGACAGCTGGAGTTTCTATTTGGATGGCGACTTGGGCTCTCTCAGGTAGGGTGGGTGGGGCAATCTCAGGTATCAAGGGTGGTGCTGGGCTGGCTGATTGCACTCAGCATGTGCAGGCACTCATGGGCCGTAGTGGTGGAGGGATCTACTTATGGGACCTGAGCACAGTCCAGTCACAGACTCTGATCGCCAGCAGCAGCGCCAGGTCTATCTTGAGCAGGGTCCCTTGTTAACCCTGCATATTATGTAGGGACAGTGTTTAGTGGTATGAGGGGGTGAGATTCAGGCTAGGGATGATTTGGTTTCTGGTATGACTGTGAGAGCTGTATTCTGGTGATTGAGTTAATTACCTTGAGAGAATGTACAACTGGTGAATCAGGTCAGGGGGGATGGAGATGGTGGAGGTAGCCAAGTGGGTATGGTTGGGGGGGAGGGTTCTCTATTCATTTTTGTCTAAGTAGTCTAGTGGGGTGGATTATAGCAATGTCTTACTCAGCAGGCCAATGTCTTATGTGGAAGGCTTGTTGTGCTATCTTACTATTGTGTGGTCTTTGAACAGTCTTTCAAAGACTCTGTGAAGCCCAACCTGCTAAAACTCGTTTTTGGCCAAGACCACAAGCTTTAAGCGCCTGGTGATTTTTCCTGCTTTGTTCTGTTAAAGCATCTGTTCTCAACCTGTGGGTCATGACCCCTTTGGGGGTCAAACGACCGTTTCACAGAGGTCGCCTGATTCATAACAGTAGCAAAATTACAGATAAGAAGTAGCAAGGAAAATAATTTTACAGGTGAGGGGATCACCACAACGTGTGGAACTGTATTAAAGGGAAGCAGCATTAGGAAGGTAGAGAACCACTGTATTCAAGCTTTGTTAATGAACCAGGTGTGGGGTGTCTTAGATTTAAAGTTACGAAAAGTAGCACAGCCTTGGAATGACTGCATTTTTTAACATTTTCTTTCTTCCTTTCTTTTTAGGAGCTTGCAGGGTGTCTTGATATAAGGACTGTGCCAGGCTGTCCCCCCAGAAAGGGGGATTAGCTTGACCAAGTGGGTTTGGGGTTGTGATTGTAGTAAATTTGTATCTAATCATCTTTTGTTACCCATGCTAGCAGACTGGACACAGAGCTCGGGAAAAGGGGCAGAGGAGTAGCCGATGTGGTCCCTCTGTTCCTGGGTGGGGAGGGGAGGTGCAAAGCCCACGAATGTATCAGCAGAGGGGAGCAGAGAGGTGAGCACCAGAGTGAACTCTTGTGGCTAGTTTTTTTAGGTTCTCCATGGGCCTGGGATTATGACCACCCTTAGACGGCAGTCCGGGACAAGTGCAGTAACCTGGGGAGTCTCGGATCTTAAGTGCAAGAAGGTAGCAGACACCATCCCACTGGACCTGCAGAAAGATGGGGAAAGTTTGCAGGCAGGTGTAGTGAACCTAAATCATCACAGAGAGACCTCAAATCATTCCATGGGTGGAAATTGTAAGGGAAGTCTTAACCACAAACCCTAGGACACTGGGATTCTATTTCTTGCACCCAGCCTCCCAATAATGGCCCCCTTACCTCTTAATTTTCCAGTCTAACAATGAGAGCACTGGGCAGGTGATTTTACCAGGATACCATCTTGACGATCCCCATAGGATCTTCATCCACAAGATCACAACCTTGAAAACCCTGTGAAACAGTTCTACTTTATACACATGGAATCATGTAACTAACAACACATTTCATTTTATGTTACCTTTGAGTGTCGTTGAGTTTGTTCCCAAGCAACCCACTTTACAGAGCAGAATTACTTTCTAGGGTTTTCCAAGCTGGTAGTCTTTACAGAATTAGATTGACAAGTCTGCTGGTGAGATTTAAATAGTCAACTGTTAAGTAAACAGCCAAGAATTCACCATTGTACTACCAGGATTCCTGTCATTTACAGACTACTGCTCCCTGCTACGCACTGCCTTCCAGTCACTTCTCATGGCAACTATGCGGGACAGGGTGGAGCTGCTGCTCTGGGCTTCAGAGACAGCAACTGTACAGAATAGAAAGCCTCATCTTTCCCCTGAGGAACGGCTGGTGGTTTACAATGACTAGACTACTAGTTAGTAGCCCAGTGTATAATCCACACCATGTCCAGGGTTTCTAGTTAGAACGAATGAGAAAAGCTCTTACCCTGCCAAAATGCAGTTTGTAGTGGCAGTTATCCAAGTCAATATTTTAAATTTAATCGGCGGAAAGCTGTGTTATGAAAAACTCTAATAGGAACAAACATTTCCTATTTTAACTAGCTATCTTGTGTGAGTACTACTTTAAAATGAATAATTAAGATCCTTGGGTTTTGCTTCATTTTTAATATTGGTAATATACTTTAATATAATGAAAATACATCTTAGTACATGAAATCATAGCAAGAGTTGAAAACTTTATATACTTTACTATTTTTAGTATTTTATAGAGTACTTCATATTTCCAAAGTACTTGCAAATAATTTTATTGTACATTCAAATGTTTTACTAGCAGTGAATATCTGTTACATACAAAATACCAAACACACTGGCTTTAGTCAATTCTACACCATGGCAACGTTGTAGAACATCGTAAAATTGTCCTAAGGCAGTATATCAACCACATACTTCTAAACAGAGCAACTGGTGGGTTTCATGTGCTGAACTTTTAAGTTAGCAGCCAAGTGTTTAATCAGTGCATTATCAGTGTTCTTTATCTATGGAATAAACCAAAAGGCCTACTGCCCTTGAGTTGGCCCCAACTCATGGCAACCGGAGAGGTTTGCTAGACTTTAAATTGCTTTGGGTGCAGACAGCTTGAGCTTCTGTTCGGTGGAGTAGCTGGCATCTTTGAACTACCAACCTTGTAGGTTGTAGCTCAGGACACTACCAGAACTCTTTTATCTCTATATGGTGTATATCAAGTAAGATAGACTTCTTTACTGTTTAATATCATTTTATCTACAAGACATATAAATATCCATGACCAGATTTTCTCAGATATATGTTGTACACCCACACAAATTCTGATTGCCTTTGAGATCTGTCAAAGAGATAACAAATAAGTTCATTGAGAATTATATAAGCATCAGGGAATTGGACACCAAAACACTCATATCTACTATATCTAATACTGCCCCCCCTTTTTTAAATCAAGAAAAAGAATGCTTTTCATATTCTTTAGCTGCTATACATAGTAGCTTATCCCATCTGTTGCTACTGCTGTTGTTATTGTTGTTGTTGTTGTTGTTGTTAGGTGCCATTGAGTCCGTTCCCACTCAGAGCAGGCCTCTGTACAACAAAACAAAACACCAGCCAGCCCTGTGCTGTTCTTAAGCTCAAGCCCATTCTTGCAGCCACTGTACCAATCAATCCATCTCATCAAGGGCTTCCTCTTTCTTGCTGCCCCTCCATTTTATCAAGCATGATGCCCTTCACAAGGTTGATCTCCCCTGATATAGCATGTTCAAAGAACATGAAATGAAGACTTGCCATTTTTTGCCTCTATAAAGCACACTGGCTATACTTACTCCAAGACAGATCTGTTTGTTCTTCTGGCAGCCCATCGTATTTTTAATATTCTTTGCTTACACTGTAGTTTAGTTATACCCATTTTTCTTAGGTTTTCCTTATCTATTTTTCCAATATTCACATGCATATGAGGCTACTGAAAATAACATGATTTGAGTCAGTCTCACCTTTGACCTCAGAGTAATATCCTTGCTCCTCAACACCTTAAAGACATCTTAATACAGCATATTTACCCATGCAGTGGTTTGTTTGATCTCTTGACTGCTGCTTCTATAAGCATTGATTGTGAATCCAAGTGAGACAAAATCCTTTACAACATCAGTCATTTATCAGGATGCTATCTTTTAGTACAGTTGTCGAGACTTTGGTCTTCTTTACATTGAGTTCCAATTCATACTGAAGGCCGTAAATCCCTGATCTTCATCAGCAAGTGCTTCAGGTCCTCTTTACTTTCAACAAGCAAGGTTGTGTCATCTGAATATCAAAGGTTATCAATAATCCTTTCTCCAATCTAGATGCCACATTATTCTTCAGTTAGTACAGCTTTTCTGATTATTCAATTGCTCAGCACACAAGAATCTTTGCTAGGTATGTGATTATTTCTCTATAGTAAATCCTAGGAAGAGAATTACTAGCTCAAGAAGTGCAGATATCTTTGAGGCTCTTAATATGGATTGGCCATTGTTTTAGAAAGATTATACCAGTTTACAGTAACCAGCAGCATATGAGTGTGCTTATTTGAAAAAATCCTTGTCTATCCTCATTAATCCAAAAGGTCCGTTGTACTCTGTCTTACAGGGTTGCTATGAGTCAGAACCAACTTGATGGCAGTGAGTTAGCAGCCGTCAGTAATGCCTGTATTCGGGAAACTCAGAATGGGACGCGAGTCCCATGAGCAGTGAAGGCATCATTAACAAGTTAAGATTTGAGCAGGGCTTTAAAGGATGGGTATATATTCCTTGCTTCTTAGGTTAACCAATGATCCTTGCTTTGAGGGGGTTAATGAAGATCAACTCACTAGTAAATTATAGTTTTTATGTATTTGATTACTAATGTGAGGTTAAACATAATTCAACTTGCTCACTGTCTAGTACATGCTAGATGGCATACTGGATAAATACTTGTAGAAGTTTGTGGGTTTGGGGTTTTTTTTCCAGTTTGTTTTAATGCACTAGACAAGATTGTTGCCTCAAGGAGCTTACCTAGCAAAGAAAATAGGACGTGATTCTGAGTAAAAATTAACTTAGAATACCAAGCTATATGTAATATCCATAGATCGGTTTATATACTAAAGCAGTAATTCTTAACCTTTGTTCCTTTATCAGCTTCCTAAGGATCCTTTTTTAAACTTGTCTAAATCTCCTTACCTCATGAAATGAACTATCCTAAGGAATATGATTTTATTGGATAGGTTGATCTTCGGAGGGCCACTGCTCAACTCTAAGAAGTGTCCTCTCTCTGGCAACTTACTTTTTAGGGGTATTATCCCACGAGCAGCAGAAAGAAGAGGCTTTCTGCTCCTGTAGAAGTTCACAAGCTTAGAAACCCAACGAGGCAGTTCTTCTCTGTCCTATAGGGTTGCTATGAGTCATCAATTTGATGGCAGTGAGTTATCACCCCCTTGAGAATGCGTGTGTTAGGGGAACTTGAATGGGAAGATAGTTCCATGAGCTGGGTAGACATCGTTGACAAGTGAAGATTTGAACGAGGCTTTGAAGTATACTAATCTTTAGGCAAGTAAAAGAGAAAGTGAAAAATTAGTAAGAGGAACAAATATGGCAAGGACCAGCCATCAACGTAACTCAACTAGAAGCCTAACTCACGAGAGGGAAAATGGTGACAAAAATCGATTAATTATATTTTCATCAAAAAACAGGTTATGTTATTTCCAGCTTTCGAAGGTAGCCAATTAAAAAACTTCTTTAAGAATTTAATTTCCTGTTGCATTACAAGAGTTAAATATGATAGTAAATTGTTTTCACTAGTATATAAACTTTGTGCTCCCTAAGGACCCACATTGTCATTTAGTCCTGGTTGCTACCCTTACACCTTTGATGACAATGAGGGGTGCCTTTTATATAAGAATGGCAAATAACTTGTTAAATAAAGCATTGAAAGTTATGGCTGTGATATAAATAGTTAAATCATACCAATAACAAAGAGTATTAGTAATACTTACTTCCATCTCGTTGCACAGAGTTTAGCCCTCAGGTACAAACAAGGGTCAACATGTAAGCCTACAAATGAGGGGCAGACTGCTTTTGTAAAGATCATTGCCTTGGAACCTGTGTTAGTCCAGCTTGCCTAGAGAAACAATTCCAGAGACACTCTTATGTATAAGAAAGAGCTTTTTATCAAAGAGCAGTTATGTATTAAGAAAACACCCCAGCTCAGTCTAGACCAAGACCCTAAGTCCAATGTTAGCCCATATGTCAAGTACTAGTCCATAAATTCCTCCTCAGACTCACACAGCCCATGCAATGATGCTGAATGCAGGAAGATCACAGGCCGGTGAGTGAAAAGTCTTGTGGCTCCAATGCTGGTGGAAGCATCTCAGCGCTGGTTCAGGTCTCCATGTGGCTCATCCAGCTCTCTGAATGTGACTTTTTAGTGTGGGTCCATGTGTCTTGTAAACAGAAAGTTCCCAAAGTGTGACTTCTTAGTGCAGCTCCATGTGGCTTGTCAACAGGATGTTCCCAGAATCCTTGTGAGAAAGCCATGCCCACAAGGAGGCATCATCAGGCTGTGACCTGATTGACAGGCAAGACTCTGTCCCTACACTTGTTTATCAAGTTGACATGAAATTATGTAACTACTGCAGAACCCCTCCGGGGCAGTTCTACTCAGTCCTCTAGGTTTCTCTTGAGTCGGAATCAACTTAATGATAATGGGTGTATTAGTCTAGGTACTTTAGAGAAACAAATCCACAGCAACTCATGTATAAGAGAGTTTTATGTAATGAAAGTGTGCATCACGAAAACATCCCAACCCAATGCTGCCCAAACTCACAAGTCCAACCTTACCTCATTAACCCAACACCTATCCACAAAGTCCTCCACCTCACAAAACAGAGGCAATGATGCCGACTGCAGGAGGAAAGCTGAGTCAGTGAACGAACAAGCATCTTAGCACTAGCAGGGGTCTCCACACGGCTGCTCCAGCACCCAGGGCTGCATCGGGATAGGTCCATGTGGCTTTTCCTTGGGGATGTCTTGTAGGAAGTCAATCTTGCAAGCTGAAGCAGGGAACTGCTAAGGCAGCTGCACCCTGCTGCGACTATCACAAAGCAAGAGACCCGAGAACTAGAAAGGCGAGGCTTACCACCCATTTATCCCTCCGCCTTTCAATTAGCCCCACATGTGATTATTGGCCAGGTTGGCACAATTAACTAACTCAATGGGCTTGGTTTCCAGTTGGACCAATAGTTCAATAGGTGCACACTGTGTGCAAAATACCACATTATCTATGACAGTAATATAAGAATAAAAGCACCTGATCTGTCCTCTCCAGAAACTATCAAAAATAAGGAACAGGTAAACACTTAATATGGCAGGAAAACCAAGGTTACTTGTCGAAATGAATTACTATTATACACAAAAATTGGCAATTTCACTTTTTCTTTTTTGATATGTCTTCTTTTTTAAAAATTATTTTATTGGGGACTTGTACAACTCTTATCACAATCCATACATACATCCATTGTGTCAAGCACATTTGTACATTTGTTGCCATCATCATTCTCAAAACATTTGCTTTCTACTTGAGCCCTTGGTATCAGCTCCTCATTTTCCCCTCCCTCCCAGCCCACCCTCCCACATGAACCCTTGATAATTTATAAATTATTATATTTTTTTGTGTCTTACACTGTCGATATCTCCTTTTACCCACTTTTCTGTTGTCCATTTCCCCAGGGAGGGGGTTATATGTAGATCCTTGTAATCGGGTCCACTTTTCTACCCCACCTTCTCTCCACCCTCCCAGTATCGCCACTCTCACCACTGGTCCTGAAGGGATTCGCTGTGTTTGAATTCCTGTCTGTACTGGTGAACATCCTCTGGTCTAGCCAGATTTGTAAAGTAGAATTGGGATCATGATAGTGGCAAAGAAGAAGCATTTAAGAACTAGAGGGGGAAAAAAAAAAAAAAGAACTAGAGGAAAGTTGTATGTTTCATCATTGCTACACTGCACCCTGACTGGCCCGTCTCCTCCCTGCGACACTTCTGTAAGGGGATGTCTAGTTGTCTACAGATAGTCTTTGGGATCCCATGCCACCCTCCCCCTCATTCACAATAATAGGATTTTTTATTTGATGCCTGATACCTGATCACATGGACACCTCGTGATCACACAGGCTGGTGTACATTTTGTAGCCAATATGTGACCTTTGTAGCTGCTGAGCTAGATGGCCACTTGTTTACCTTCAAGTCTTTAAGACCCCAGATGCTATATCTTTTGATAGCCAGGCACCATCAGCTTTCTTCACCACATTTGCTTATGCACCCACTTTGTCTTCAACTATCATGTCGAGAAGGTGAGCATCATGGTGACTTCTTTGTTTTTAATAGAACAAAGTGTTTTTGTACTGAGGGAGTACTAGAGTGGCAGCCCAATGTCCATCTGCTACCTTAATACTAAACCTATAAATATATGTATATAGGTCTATTTCCCCATCATCATATATAGACTTATATATGTACATGCCTGTATTTAGGCTTCTATAAATGCCCTTTGCCTCCTAGTTCTTTAATTTCACTTTTTCTAACCAATTCATATCCTGTCTCTGTGTGATATTTTTCACACAGTAAATTTATATTACTCCTTATACTGCTTCATTGGGTATTGAGAGGAGTTGAATTGTTGATCTTTCAACATGTTTATTCTAGGACAAGTAAAGTGGAGACCTAGTGGAGTGTTGGTTATACATTGAACTGCTTCCTGCAAGGTTAGCACTTCAAAACCACTGGCCTCTCCACTGTAAGAAAAAAGGCTTTCTACTCCTGTAAAGACTTACAGGTTCAGAAACTTACAGAGACAATTCCATCCTGTTCTATAGGGTCACTAAGAGTCAGAATTGACTCAATGGCATTGAGGCAAGGACAGCTTAACATTAGAGCTACAGAGGGATAATCTTAACATTTTCTTAGGTGCATAATATCCTTTTGAAAATTCTTGATCTGAGCGACTTTGCATACCTTATTAACAGATATTCTGGTGGCACAATGGTTATGTGCTCAGCTGCTAGCCAAAAGGTTGATAATTTACACCTACCCAGCAAAAAGATTACAACCAAGAGAACCCATAGGCAGTGAACTAATGGACCACTGGGACATTAGTCTCCACAACCTTGAAACCAAACTACGTGGTGCTGAGCTATCAACTGCTAGCAAAGAAGGACCTGGCTAGAGTAGGAGAAAAATCTAGAACAAAATTCAAAAGCGCAAGAAAAATTAGGCGTGCTGGTCAGATAGAGAGAGTATGGTACAAACTGGAAGACTGTGGCCTTTCATCACCATGCAGGTCTGGAAGTGAGCTTGGCATCAACCAAACAAAACATATGTGTATAAGGGAGGTTAACAATAGCGCTACTCAGTATGCACACCTTAAGTCAATCAACCATTTGAGATCAGAATGGCAGCATTTACCAAAAGATAGGAATGGAAACGGGAAAGATAGGGAAGAAGTGAGGTAAATGACACTACACTGTGGAGATTGCAGTCAATGAAAGGAAACAGAATATGTCTGAATTGTTAAATTGGAACCTGGTCTGCTCTGTCAACCTTCACCCAATTCATAACAATTAGAAACAGCAAGCACACACACAATCTGCAGAAAAGAATATTTTATGGGATAGTTGTACTCGGTCACATGAGGTCACTTAAAATCAATTCAATGTAACATAACAACATTTGTATGATTCAATATTTTGTAGCCATAAAAAAATCATGCTAAAAAATGTGATGACACTGAAGAATTTTGTCTGGAGAAAAATACAGTATATGTTTTAAAGAGGAAGAAAACTCAACAAGTATACTAAAACTTAATTCACAATGGCTATATCACAATTCACAATTGACTTTACTTTTTCTTCATACTATACTGTTTTCTACAGTTTGTATCATATGGATGAGAGGTAGGTTAGCATGTGGTAGGTTTTAGGTAGCATTGTTTAAAATAGCATGCATGATTTGTAGGCCACTGAACATCCCCTTACAGAAATGTCGTAAGGAAGAGACGAGCCAGTCAGGGTGCGATGTAGCAATGATGAAACATACAACTTTCCTCTAGTTCCTAAATGCTTCTTCCTCCCCCTCCCCCATCATGATCCCAATTCTACCTTACAA
>NW_022107407.1:10551277-10565974 GCF_000313985.2 Echinops telfairi | reverse complement strand
TGGGATGATGAGGGCAATGAATGTACAAATGTGCTTTACACAATTGATGTATGTATGGATTGTGATAAGAGTTGTATGAGCCCCTAATAAAACTATTTTAAAAAAACAAAACAAAATAAAATAGCATGCATGAGAGTAATGTGTTTAAAATGTATGAGTACATAGTATATTTTCACTAATATCCCCACCATACTAACCTACTGCTTCTCCTCTATCCCCTATATTAGCTAATGATACCAGCCATTTAGCCAGAAACCTGGAGTTTTTACTGCCCAAATGTTTAATAGAAAGGTTCTTTCTTCTCTAATATATCTCCTCCACTCCTGGCTTGAATGAGTCCCTTTTACCTTAGGTCTATCTTGGTAGTCACCTAGCACAGTGTGGGCTTAAAAATGTTTTATTCACATAGACCCTGAAAAGCATTAGAAATACTAGGTACCCCCTCACACATTTTAAAATGATCTATAATGTGTCTTTGTAAATTCAAATTGTTGCAAAGTATATAATTAATTTTTAGCATATTGTATGTTGTATATGTACTTTAAATTTATTTCCAACAAAACCTAGGAGTACAGATTAGGCTCGTGAAATTTTTAGGACATGCGTGCCATGTGACCTACTTGGCAGTTGGTACTCACTGTAAAACCAATCCATCAAATCAGACATATTTTCTCCTAGAAGAAATCTCACTTCATTTCTTAATGCAGATAAACATGTCAATATGATCCTGGCGTCAATCACTCCACTTTTAAATGTATTCCTTAAAATTCTTCTACACCTCCTGCTTGGAAACCCTGGAGAAGCTAGCCCCTGCCTACCATTCCAACTTCACCTTAGCTACTTCTCCACAACATCTCTTATCTTTCCAGTGCCAGGAATGCACTGTGTTCACTAAACAGACTTTTGTTCTTTTGTTTTTCTTATCAGTTCCACAAATTCAAAGATTGAACTTTGTCTTCATAAGGCTTTTTTATCTTTCATGTGTTTGTCTTAATAATCCCTCTCTCATATTTGGGAGACCTTTCTCCCTACCTAGCTCTGGTAGCATAGTGATTACGTTGGGCTGTGAACCACAAGGTCAGCAGTTTGAAACCACCAGCCACTTCCTAGGAGAAAGACAGGGGTTTCTATCCCATACAGAGATGCAGTCTCTGACCCACACAGGGACAATTCTACCTTTTCTTTCAGGGTCGCTGTGAGTCTGTATCAACTTGATGGCAGTGAATTCTCCCTACGTTATTAAGATGGATTCCTCTTAATAATCTTGCAAGACTCACCACCCTCAGTTCACCAACCAAAATCAGTTCACTGACATCCAGTCAATTCTGACTCCAGCAACCACTCTGGGTTTCTGGGAGTCGAACACCCAGTCTTTCTCCCACAGAGCTGCTGACCCTGTGGATTGGATCCCAATGCTTCACACTACACTACCCTGGCTAACATCTCTGGTAGTTGCTTGAGTCCCCATCATTGTGTGTGTGTTTGTATTTCATAATATACACTTATGTAATCATTCGTGTATATTTCTTTCCCTCATTCCAAATTCATCTTTGCATTCCCTTCACCTAGCATATGTTATGTGTGCTCTCCAGTAGATTTTTGTAACTCTTTATTGAATGAAAGAATGACTTAGTATTTCTGTTTACACGATTGATAAAAGAGGTAAGACCACTTTGCCAGTCAAGCTTATTGAATAGTCAATACTTATTCACTTCATCACCTACTCACATAACTTTTTTTTTCAATTCTTTTTCTCAAGAGTTGCCTGTAACCAGACATTGGGGTTATTTTACTAGCTATAATTGCTTCTTTCTCCTACATTTCATATTACTTGTACGAATACTCTTGGAATCTGAGTTCCAGAAACACTACAAAGACCTGTTTTTTTCTTCCTTTTGGACTTTCCTTCCCTCTGTCTTTCACTGTCTACTCTTTCTCCTCTATTTGTATTATTCAAGACTTACCTTAAGCGCTCTATTCACATTCCATCTTCTTCTTCCTTAGGAGGGAGTATCTCGCACTGAGTTAATTCTTTGCTATATGGATTTTCATGGGAATACCAGAATGATGTTTACTTGTGTTTTATTGGCTATGCAGAGGCATTTGACTGTGTGTATCATAACAAACAATAGATAGCCTTGAGAAGAATGGGAATTCAGGACACCTAATTGTGCTAATTTGGAACCTGTACATGGATCAAGAGGTAGTTATGGGAGTCGAACAAGGGAATGCTGCATGGTTCAAAATCAGGAAAGGTGTGCATCAGGGTTGTATCCCCTCACAATACTTATTCAATCTATATGTTGAGAAAATAATCAGAGAAGCTGGACTATATGAAAAAGAATTCAGTATCAAAATTGGAGGAAGGGTTATTAACAACCTATGATAAGTAAATGGCACAACCAGATTGCTGAAACAGGCCAACTGGAGGGACTTGCTGATGAATATCAAGAATTATAGCTTTCAGTGTGGATTACAACTCGATGTAAATAAAATTTTTGAAAAATTCAAATGCTCACAAGTGGACCAATAGGTAACATAAACAGAAAAGATTGAAGTTGTCAAGATTTTGTCTTTCTTGGCTCCACAATTAATGCTCATGGAAACAGTAAAGAGATCAAAGCATTGCATTGGGTCAATCTGCTGCACCAAAACTCTTTTAAAGTATTGAAAAGCAGGGATGTTCATTTAAGGACTAAGGCTAGCCTGATCCAAGCCAGAGTATTTTCAGTAGCCTATATGCATGTGAACGTTGGACACCGAATCAGGAAAATTGAAGAAAAATTGATGCATTTGAATTATGATGTTGGCAGAGAATATTGAAAGTACCATGGACTGCCAGAAGAACAAACAGATCTGTCTTCAAAGAAGAAAAGCCAGAATGCTCCTTAGAGGCAAGGATGGCGAGACTTCATCTCATGTACTTTGGACATGTTACCAGGAGAGACCAGTCCCTAGAGAGGTACATCATACTTGGTACAGTGGAGGGGCAGCAAAAAGAGGAAGGCCCTTGATGAGATGGATTGACACAGTGGCTGCAAGAATGGGCTCGAACGTAAGAACAACTGTGAGGATGGCAGTGTTTTATTCTGGTGTACCTAGGGTCACTATGAGAGGGAACAAGTGGAAGTCACCAGATAACAGCATATATATTCTGACTATCGGGTCAGTATGGTTCATAATAGACTCAATGGCAGTGAGTTTTATATGTCTTCTGAAGAAGCCTGCTAACATTAGTGGATTGTAAGTTGGACTACTAACGACAAGGTAACAGTTTGAAACCACAAGCCACTCTGGAGGAGAAAGATGAGGCTTTCTGTTCCTGTGAAGATTTGTAGCTGCAGAAAATTCCATTCTGTCCCTGAAGGAGTCAGAATTGGCAATGGTTGTTCCGTGGTAGAAAGATGAGGCTTTCTGCTCCTGTAAAGATTTTGTCTCAGAAGCCTGCAGGTGCAGTTCCAGTCACTATGAATGGGGAACAACTCAATAACTGTGAGTGAGTTTTTGAGTCTAAATAGTCACCAAAACCTATTGAACCTTGTTTAGTCTCTCACCTACTTTCCTCCCGTCCCTGCCCTCCACTGCCGGTGTTGTAAATGCTCCTCTCTCTTCTTAACTGAACTGTTGAAATAGCTTCTAGCTGTTTACATTTCTTTAGCTGTCCCCATTCACATTAGTTGTATATGACCACTTGTTTAATTTTTCTAGGGCTTTTATTTTAAGCTTATTTCTCTCCTTAGAAATAGTGAGTTGCCTGGATATCCCATTACAGAAGGGTCGTGGGGAGGAGATGATCCAGTCATGGTGCAGTATAGCACCAATGAAACATACAACGTTCCTCTAGTTCTTTAATCTTCCTCCCCCCCTCCCCACTATCATGATCCCAATTCTACCTTACAAATCCAGCTAGACCAGAGGATGTACGCTGGTACAGATAGGAACTGGAAACACAGGGAATCTAGGACAGATGAACCCCTCAGGACCAATAATGAGAGGGGAAGGAGAAGGTGGGGTAGGAAGGGGGAACCGATCACAATGATCTACATATAACCCCCTCCCTGGGGGATGGACTGTAGAAAAGTGAGTGAAGAGATACATTGGACAATGTAAGACACGAAAAAATAATAATTTATAAATTATCAAGGGTTTGTAAGGGAGGGAGGCTGGGAGAGGGAGGGGGAAAATAAGGAGCTGATACCAAGGGCTCAAGTAGAAAGTAAATGTTTTGAGAATGATGAAGACAACAGATGTACAAAAGTACTTGATACAATGGATATACATATACATGGATTGTGATAAGCGTTGTACGAACCCCAATAAAATGATTTTTTTTAAAAAATAGAGCGTTGCCACTTCCAGCTTGTAAATAAAGTCTAATTTTTGTAAGTTGGCATGGAGACTTTCCTTGTCTGACTGATACCCTAGCGTAGTGCCTAGCACATACTTGCTGACTGAGTGGATGAGAGTTCATAAATATCTGGGATTTACTCATCAATGTCTGTGGTCTGTATTATTTCCAAGGACATGTTTGTATGTCCGTTTTATCATAACATTACAAAATGAATCCTACTATGACAATTTCGTTTCCTTTGGTGACATAAAGTATTTGCGCTTGACTATTAAACTAATGGTTGGCAGTTTATACGCTCGTAGGGGTACTACCGAAGAAAGGCCTGTCTATCTCCTTCCATAAAGATTACAGCCAAGAAAGTGCTGTGGATCAGTTCTACCCTGTAACACATGAGTAACCATGAGTTGGAATCAACTGAATAAGAATGGGTTAGGGGTTATTATAAACGCTTTTGTGTATTTCTCTCAATGTGGATGCACATAATTCTCCTAGAGAAGGAACAAAGAAAGTGGCAAGCAAATGTCTGAATTTCAATTCTTTCATCCACACAAGGACTGTATGCTTGAATTACTTCAGTTACTTCCCGCCACCACCACCCCCCCCCACCCCCACCCCCCCCCTGTCACACCTAAGGTCTAGTTGCCCATGCCACCAACTACTTCCAAAATTAGTAGCATATGCCACTAGCACCTCTGGATTTTGTTTGTTTGTTTGTTTGTTTACTGTTTTATTGTGAATTGGGTGGTTTACCGAGCAAATAGTCAATTTCATATTCAATAATTTATGCACATTTTTATCAACATTGTAATCTCAATAGATCATCTCTTAGCACACATCCTCCATGTATATCTTATTTCCATTCTTGCTTCTTTCCTAATCCTCTGAACTTTGTCCTTGGGTAAATACTACACATTTTATCTCTTTTTTTTTTTTTTAATCATTTTATTAGGGGCTCATACAGCTCTTATTACAATCCATACATACATCAACCATATAAAGCACATTTGTACATTCATTGCCCTCATCATTCTCAAAACATTTGCTCTCCACTTAAGCCTCCGGCATTAGGTCCTCATTTTTCCCCTCCCTCCCCGCTCCCCCCTCCCTCATGAGCCCCTGATAATTTATAAATTATTACTTTGTCATATTTTTCCCTGTCCAACGTCTCCCTTCACTCACTTTTCTGTTGTCCATCCCCCAGGGAGGAGGTCACATATAGTTTCTTGTAATCGGTTCCCTCTTTCCAACCCATTCTCCCTCTACCCTCCCCGTATCACCACTCACACCACAGGTCCTGTAGGGATCATCCGCCCTGGATTCCTTGTATTTCCAGTTCCTATCTGTACCAGTGTACATCCTCTGGTCTAGCCAGACTTGCAAGGCAGAATTCCTATCATGATAGTGGGAGCGGGGAGGAAACATTTAGGAACTAGAGGAAAGTTGTATTTTTCATCATTGTTACATCGCACCCTAACTGGCTCGTCTCCTCCCCGAGTCCCTGCCGCCCTGGTTAAGCACAGGCACTCTGTTTATCCTGCCCATTTGCATACCAGCGAACTTCCTCCCGAATGGCTATATAACCACAGGCATAGCAGCTGTAGAATTTATAATACATTACAGAAAGGATTATGGCTACAACTGTCATGCTAACTGACTATACTTCAGGACCATAGAAAGCAAGTTGATAGCTGAGTCCTGCTGAAGAAATCCCACAACTAAGTATACGTAAATATCAACCACATATTGACGGTCAACATGCCTAGGTTTTCCTACTGTTTCTCCCAATACTTGTTAATATTTCTCCTTCTTTAGACACTTTGCCTTTACCCATAATCTTCTTTCTGAAAGGTGACTGACAGAGTTTTGTGTGGACATAACTTTTCAACCTATCTGAATAGGCTGAATAGTTGAAATGGGTTGCAAAGTTATGTCCACATAAAAACTGTTTAGAACTCATAATTTCCAATAACTGGATATAATCAATGTCCTTCAAAAGGTGAATGAATAAACATATGGTGGTTCCTGCATACAATGGTGTATTCCGTGATAAAAGGAAATGAGCGAGTAAGCCACAGAAATACACTAAGGGTCCTTAAATGTATGTGACTATGTACATCATAGTCTTTCTGTACATGACACAACTTCTCTAAGGTGCAGGCGCCCACACACACAAAGAAAAAAGAAGGATAGTTCCACAAGGAGGTAGTGTTGAATCTTGCTGACACTGTTATTTACCCAAAAAATGTAGAACAACAGACAGTTTGTATAATAATTTTGGAAACTTTTACCTGCTGTATTAACGTTATTTCATGTCTACTTCACAGTGGACACCATGCTTTCATGATTGTTATTTCATGTTAACATATCCAGGTAAGATAGTCACAGGTTACATGGCATGCACAACGTACAGCTCTTGCCACAGGGAGCCTACAGCATGGTTTCTGTTCTGCTACAGCAGTTTCTCCCAATGTGACAGTACATAAATTAGCTTGTATCCAAAGGAAACCCAAATAAAGGTATTTCGGGATTATGTTACAGAAAGTTAGGGAATAATTTTTTACCTATAAGGTCCCCATGTTTTCTATATCGTCACCACGTAGAATTTTGTCTGGTGTGTAGAATATTCTCCATAAAGAACAGTGCCCTCCCCGAGACCCCTCTGCCAGGAGGTCTTTAGTGGCCTGCTAATGGGCTTTGGGTCTCCACTCAGCATTCCCCCCATCATTCACTATGGTAAGATTTTTTGTTCTGATGATGCCTTATATCTGATCCATTCGATACCTCGTGATCGCATAGGCTGGTGTGCTTCTTCCATGTGGGCTTGTTGCTTCTGAGCTTGATGGCCGCTTGATTACCTTCAAGCCTTTAAGACCCCAGACGCTATACTTTTTGATAGCCGAGCACCATCAGCTTTCTTCGCCACTTTTGCTTATGCACCCATTTGTCTTCAGTGATCCCTTCGACACCTCCTGATCCCATAGGCTGGTGTGCTTCTTCCATGTGGGCTTGTTGCTTCTGAGCTAGATGGACGCTTGTTTACCTTCAAGCTTTTAAGACCCCAGATGCTATGTCTGATAGCCAGGCACCATCAGCTTTCTTCACCACATTTGCTTATTCACCCGCTTTGTCTTCAGCGGTTGTGTCAGGAAGGTGAGCATCATAGAATGCCAATTTAATAGAAGAAAGTATTCTTGCATTGAGGGAGTACTTGAGTGGAGGCCCAATGTCCTTCTGCTACCTTAATACTAAACCTATAAATATAGGCTCATAGATCTATTTCCCCATCCTCATATAAATATATTTGCATATGTACATGTCTTTATCTAGACCTCTATGAATGCCCTTTGCCTCCCAGCTCTTTCCTCTATTTCCCTCCTGTCCCATTATCATGCTCAGTCCCCACCAGGATTTTAGCACTTCCTCTTTGTTACATTCCCCTTGATCATGCCCTACCAGGTCTCCCACCCCCACCTCACCACCAATTTGGATTGCTTGTTGTTCCCTTCTCGCATGGTTCCTGAGGTCCTGCCTACATTTTCATTCTCATCTGTCACCACCATGTCTTCACTCAAGCTGTTCTCCTTCCACTTTCTTGACCTAGCCGATTTCTAGTCATGCTACAGGGCTCACCCTAAATAGCATACCTTAAGGAAGCTTTCGTTCCTTATTGCTGCTCCGGAAGAGAGAACAAATTCTATTCATTCATATGTTAAGGAGTCTGGGAAACGGGGGCTTCTGTGTAGGGAGACCTTCAGGTTCATGGGTTGGAGATTCATCCCACTCACATTCTCCTAAGTAAAAGTTATTTCCCAAATGTACCCCCATAATAATGCCAATCTTAAGGTGCTTGCTTGCAAGCCCATGATTGCTACTGTATATACTTGAAAGTCAATTGCTTGAGGGCTACTTGGCTGAAGAAATCAGGCCCTGTCTACTGTCCCACCCTAAGTGGGGCCCACTCCCTTCTGATAAGGACTATAGATTGTTCCCCTGGAGAAGAGCTCAAAGATACCTAAGGTCAAGCCAGCTCAGAAACAACCAAGGTTAGGCTGTCATCTTGACTCTAGAATCCACCCATCTTGTTACATATGTACCTTCTTGTTACATGTATATGTCTATACCTCCCCTTCTTACTGCGTATATACCCCTAGTTCATCCCCCTTGTGTTACATATATCCCTCTAATAGAACCCCTTCCTGTTACATGTGTGCTTATCGTGGCTTGCATGCCCAAGATTATATAAGGCTGGGGAGAATACATTACTGCCTCATTCTGGTTCTGGTCTCTATCAGAAGAGGTGAGCCCTTAAATGCCTTGTCTGACGTCTCTTTAATTTTACCCCTCAATTACACAACTGCCCCCTTAGGGCCCATCTTAGGCTACCCAGTTATGTACTGCCAGGACATCCTATACTTCTTATTCAAGAAGCACTTTACATGCACACAAAATTGTTTAATTTTGGGAAAAAGTATTGTTTAGTGTTTGTCTTCCTTGCTCGAGAGCAGAGTTCAGCAAACTTTTGAGACAGAAAAGTTCCTCACAACAATTTAAAAGCTATTCAAGAGTCATAAAGATGTTTTTACAAATAAATGAAATCATTATTATCTCAATATCCTTTTAAAATGTTTCAGTTTTACTTCAGAGTCAAATGTATGTACTGAAACAGCCACACATGGCTCTCAAGCAGCACGCATTTTGATGACCCCTAACCTAGGTCATAAGTCTGAGTAGTGCAGTTAATGGAACATCCATTCATCATCATGCCCACAAAGCTTTGCACAGACTCTACTGGGAAAGAAATACTTAAACATACCTTCTGGCTGTATAAATATGTACAACTGAAATATTGAAAATAGTTCTACTGACAGAATACTTTGAGCATCCACTTTCAGGTTCTTCAAAAGTTTAAAACATCCTATGGTTACATTTTCCCATTCATTTACAGAAGTAAATGCAAGAGAGTCCAAATTAATGAGATGGTATATAAATATAATCCAGCATTTCCATGGTTTAAGTTACAAAATGAAATAATATGGAAGTATGCTGTGTGCGAAAAGAGTGACCTATTTTGCATGTAACATTAGCATAGTTCGTTGAATTTTTTTATACTGATAAAATAGAATTATATTAAACTTATAGAACCACTTGCTGTATAGTCACATTCAAATCTTGACAAATGAATACATCCAGTGCACAGCATAAAATTAAATTACCGATTTTAAATGAACAGAAATCACAAGATAGTTATCTTGCAAAAAAGGAAAACCACCAGACAGGTTTCTCAGAGAGGTGGGGGAACTTTCCAATAAGTCTCTTTCTTCTGTTGTATCCATTGTTAAATGTTAACGTTTTTATTATTTGATCATCTTGAACTGTGTCCCATGGTTGGCTCCCCTCATTGCCTGCTTGCACATCAACATTGACAAATGTCATTCTTCTTTGTACCAGCTAGCTGACCGACCTTGTCATTATTACTAATGGCTAGGTGGAGCTGTAGTGGGTATGTTGGATGTTGTGTGTTTGTTTTGGTGATTTCTGTCATTGTGTCTTTTCAGAACAGCAAAAACTGGAGGGCAGCAGTTGACCTATGTGGACGCCTCCTTACAGCCCATGGTCAAGGCTATGGCAAGAATGGGCTGCCTACCAGTCACACAACAGATTCACTGCAGGTAAAACACCTACAGATTTCCTGTATTTTTATTTGGCTTGTCATAATTTGGGGGCAGGAGAAGGAACATAATCTTTCGTGATTATAAGAATAATTTTAGAGCAAAAAGTTTATTTTTCATATCCTAAGTTTAATTTCAGTATGAGATTACTCTAGTTCATACCTGCCTAATTATATTTTATGTATTATACTGTAATCCATGTATCAACTGATAAGAATTGGGAGTCTCACAGTACCATGTTAAGAAGTACATGTGGTATAAGCCAAACGTTCATTTGTAGGGTGGTCAGCGCATGATCTCCATAGTAAAGATCAGACATGTTAAAAAGTTGGCATTTAAGTTTTACCTCTTAGAATTGGTGATTGGTGCTCAATTGTGGCAGATTCTGAGGTGTGTTGAGGTCTAGTAGAAAAACGTGATCTAATTGGTTGGTTAGGTCTATCCCAGAGGAGTGATGGTAATTATTCCATGTGTTTTGTTTCCTTGCTATAGCAGGGCTGTCAGTGGGTTCATTCCAATTCAGTATATCTCTGGAAGGTTAAATTGAAACGAACTAGTTCAAAGCCCTGGGTAAATACAGTCACTTTCCCTTCAATTAAAAAAAAGTCGTTAACAGAAGTTTCCTTGTAAAAGAAAGGAAACTTGTCAGGAAACCGAGCTGAAAAGGTTTTCAAATGTTTCCCTTTCCATGGGGAGTATCATAACGTATTCTTACTTGTAAGAGATTGCTCCCAGAATGAAGCAAGTTAAGTTACCCCAAAACAAGAGTTTTTGAGGGGAACAACTTTGAAGAGGCCTGAGGAATTTGTTTATTTGATATGACAAAATAATAATTTATAAATTATCAAGGGCACATGAGGAAGTGGGGAGCGGGGAGGGAGGGGAAAAGAAGAGGACCTGATGCCAGGGACTTAAGTGGAGAGCAAATGTTTTGAGAATGCTGAGGGCAATGAATGTACAAATATGCTTGACACAATTGATGTATGTATGGGTTGTGATAAGAGTTGTATGAGCCCCTAATAAAACTACTAAAAAATAAATAAATAAATTGTATTATTAAAAAAAAAGAATGCTGTTTGTTCTGTAATCTCTTCCCACTAAGACTTAATGATTAAGATAAGAAAAAAGACTTATAATTTGAGATGCTGCCTTCTCCTCAGCTCTCCATGCACTGGTTTGTAAGTGTTAGGTTATTATTCTTTCATATTTCTCAAATCCTTTACTACTACAAGTTCAGGCCCTCGTGGGAATATTAGCTTTAGCCTCCCGTGTGAAATTATTTCTTTTTTTTTTTAATCATTTTTTGGGGGCTTGTACAGCTCTTATCACAATCCATACATACATCCATTGTGTCAAGCACATTTGTTGCCATCATTTTCAAAACATTTTCTTTCTACCTGAGCCCTTGGTATCAGCTCATTTCCCCCTTCCCCCACCCTTTCTCCCTCCTGAACCCTTAATATTTTTTTTTTTCATGTCTTAAACTGACCAATGTCTCCCTTCACCCTCTTTTCTGTTGTCTGTCCCCCTGGGAGGAGGTTATATATAGATCATTGTTATCGGTTCCTTTTTCTCCCCCCACCTTCCACTTACCCTGGGATCACTACTCTCATTATTGGTCCTCAGGGGTTTATCTGTCCTGGATTCCCTGTATTTCCAGTTCTTATCTCTACCAGCCAGATTTGTAAGGTAGAATTGGAGTCATGATAGTAGCGGGGAGGGGAAAGCATTAAAGAACTAGAGGAAAGTCGTATGTTTCGTTAGTGCTATGTTGCACCCTGACTGGCTCATGTGAAAGTATTTCAAGACTTTCTATTCAGATTCATTCAATAAACTGCCGCCAAAGTCATTTTCCTAAAGCACAGTTTCGGTCATTTCACTTTCCTACTGAAAAGCTATCCATAGCTTCCCATGGCCCACCAAATCCAATTTAAGCTTGTATACACAACCCCCTACAACATGGCCATAAACATTAAGCTATAATGAAAAGGATGTTAGACTCGGTTTGATTCCCATCTTTTAATGACATTACTGATGATGTGTGTGATCTTGAGCAATCACTTCCTTTTGGGCTTCATTTGTTTCTCATTGGTAAAAGGAGAAGATTAAATTAGGTCATTTCTGAGATACCTTTTAATTCTAAAAGCCTCTGATTTGGCAGCTCTTCTCACTTTAATTTCTATCATTTTCCTAAATGTACTATGTATCCTCTGCAGTTGGGTAGTGTGCTGTCCTCGTACACACCGCATACTGTCCACTCTCCACGCCTGTTTCTTACCATTTCCTATCCCTGGTGAACCTGCACCAGGTCCCTTCTAGTCCCTGCCTGTTGAGGTTCTGTGTAGTGTTTTGATGCTTTTCTCAAACACTATTTTATCCACAGTCTATTCCTAATCCTTCTTGCCTTTCCTTCCTCCAATCCATTATCACTTCTCCACCTAATTTATTTGTGTGTGCTTACCTTCTCCCCTCCCTCAGCAGACATTCTCTACCACTTCCTTGAAGAAGGGATGGTATATTTTTATCTTCCTCACACCTAGCTAGCATAGTGCTTTGTACATATTTCCACCCCATACGTATTCATGGAATTAATTAATGGAATCAAGCACAATCATTCGCATAATTAATAACTCAAGAGTATGTTTATAAACAAATAATTATGCAGATATTCAAGGAATAAAAGGTGATCTTGCCCTTGCTTAATATGAGGACTCAAGTTCTAATACCAAATTGATAGGAAATGGGAATTTCATTATTTTTTACATATTAAAAATAACTTGCTATTTTCATTCTATTTTGTGACTTTAGCTCTGGTTTGTGAGACTGGCACTACTGGTAAAGTTGAGCCTTTTCCAGAATGCTGAAGTGGAATTTGAACCCTTCGGAAATCTTGATCAGCCAGACCTTTATTATGAATACTATCCCCATGTGTATCCTGGACGTAGAGGTAAGCCATTGGTGTCTGATGTTTGTGCTTTTGAAAGTATTTTGCTTAACACAGCTTAGCACATAATTAGATATCCTTAATTTTCCTTACTTTACCCAGTCTTAAAAACCTTAGTAGCCTCTCATCAACTTGATTTACAACGTGATACCCATACGTTTTATAAATACAGTGAGCTAAACATATTCATTGATTTATTTAACAAGCATTTATGGGTACTTGCTGAGTCAAAGCAGTACAATTTGGTGTGAGATTTTCAAGCTATCTTGTATAAAACACTTTTGTATCATGACCTACTAAAAGCATATTCATATACAGGGGTCCTCAAACTGTGGCCCGCCGAGGACATTTATCCAGCCCGCCAGGTGTTTTTGCCCTGTTTGTTTTTTTACTTCAAAATAAGAGATGTGTAGTGTGCATAGGAATTTGTTCATAGTTTTTTTTTAAGCTATAGTCCAGCCCTCCAACTGGTCTGAGGGACAGTGGCCCCCTGTTTAAAAAGTTTGAGGACCCCTGATATAACAAAACCAAGATATTTTCTATTACTCTCCCTTTTGACTTAATTCATGTTTAAGAATCTGGTTTCACTCCACCAGTAGGACATCACGACATTTATAAAGCGCTGGGTTATGGCCTACATTAGTTCTTGGAGAATGGGACCATACAAATGGCGTCAGGGGAAGGGCAGATTATAAAGAGCCTTCTCGGATGCGAGTAGCCTTAAAGTGGAATAACCATCTCTTGTTGGGCAAACTTAAAAATATGCATGAAGTCCTTCTGACATTAATATTGAATAAACAATTTTAGAGGGATTTTTAATGAGCAGCACTAATTATTAAAAATATAAAAATAATTATTGAGAGCATGGACTGTGCAGGAAGACTTTCTGGTAAATGTTGGCTCCTCCATTTACCGGTATAATCTTGGGCAAGTTATTTATTTCTCTGTGCTTTTGGCTTCCTTATTGGTAGGTAAAGCAGGGATAAGAATTATATTTATAACACAGGCGTGTCATTTAATTTGTAAGTCGCTTAGAGCAGCCTTTTGCACCTTCTTTTTCTGTTCTTAATTCACTATTGACATTCTTTAGGATGTAATATTTTAGGCTGCAATACTTTGTCAATCACCTACCTGATCAACATTTGTTGGATACAACAGTGGATCTACAAAGAATAATCCTTATCAGGAAAGGTATCAATTAATTGGAGTAGAAAATTGTGTTAGGCCAGTTTGACTAGAGAAACAAATCCAGTGATACTCTTGTGTGTAAAAGAAAGCTTTATATCAAGAAGTAATTCTATATGAAGCAAACATCTATCTAGCCCTGTCCAGATTAAGTGCATAAATCCAATACTAGTCCAAAATTTGATATTACTTCATAAGTCCCTGTTCAGACTCATGTGGCCACATGCAATGATGCAGAATGCAGGAAGATCACAGACCAGTGGGTGCAAAGTCATGTGGATTCAATAGCGATGGCCGCATCACAGGGCTCACGGCAACCAGAGTCAGCCAGCTGGGCAATGAAGGCAGAGAGAGAGAGGGAGGTTCCCAGGACCCTCCTTCTTTTTTTTTTTTAATAAATCATATCATTAGGGTCTCGTACAACTCTTATCACAATCCATACATACATCAATTGTGCAAAGCACATTTGTACATTCATTGCCCTAATCATTCTCAAAACATTTGCTCTCCACTTAAGCCCCTGACATCAGGTGCTCCTTTTTTCCCCT
>NW_022107407.1:10547236-10549836 GCF_000313985.2 Echinops telfairi | reverse complement strand
GAAGCAACAATGTAGCTGAACCCCGATCCCTGCCCATGGATCTGGGAGGGTTTAGTCCCTGCCCCAAGGCGGGCGGTGGCAAGCTGTGGCTGTGCTGAGAAAAAGCCCCTGCACAAACCTCCCGGACTGTGTGAGAACAGAGAGCAGAGATGTAAACGAAAGCTACAATGTAGCTGAACCCCGATCCCTGCCCTTGGAGCTGCAAGGGTCGAGTCGCTGCCCTGAGGCCGGTGGGGGCAAACTGTCTGTGCTTGAGATCAAATCCCCCTACAGGCTCCAAATGATCCCGGCTCCTGCAGAGACTGTGGGGGCCAAGGTCAAGCCCCAGCCAGCTTCCACTGAGATAAGCCAAAAGCCCCAAGCCCCTCAAAACCCCATGGGTCTGTGCCTACTTATATTTATGATGCTCCTCCTGCATTCCAGTTGTGTTAAAGTTCCCTCTAGGCAACTCTCCTGGGCTGGATTCTGCGGAGTCCCTCTGGTATGTTACTCCGTCACCATCTTCCTGGAAGTCCCATAGGTTGTCTTAGTTGCTTCAGTGGAACCAAGTGTCACTAGGCATACTGAATGATTCGTATAGATTCAGATTCAATCTGTGGACTGAGCAAATAATCCAACAAGAATGTGACATCGTGAATCAAAGAAGACTTATTAACAAAGTGCCAATTGCAGAAGACACAGTATTGTTTCCTGAGAGCAAAGAGAACTTGAAGCACATATTGATGAAGATAAGACTTATGGATTACACATCAACATAAAACAAATATCCTCACAACTGGTCCAAATAGCAACATCAGAAAATAAACACAAACACGATTAGAGTTGTCGAGGATGTCATTTTACTTGTCCCCAAAATAAACACCTCTGGAAGCAGCACTCAAGAAATCAGTGTGTGTGTGTAAGATATGAAAACAATAATAATTTATAATTTATCATGGGTTCATGAGGGGCAGGGGGAGGGAAGTAGAAAGGGACCTGATACCAAAGGTTCAAACAGAAAGTAAATGTTTAGAAAATGATGACTGCAACATCTGTACAAATATGCTTGATACAATTGATGTATGGAATGTTGTAAGAGTTGTAAGAGCCCCAACTAAAATTATTATTTAAAAAAAGAAATCACAGGGCTTATTGCATTGGGAAATCTGCTGCAAAAGATCTCTTTAAGCTCCAAAACAAAAAGTCATATGATTGTAAGGGTGAGTGTGGAGTGGATACCCAAAGCCCATATGTACGCAATTGGACATGTCTTTACATAGGGTCATGGGGAGGAGAGGAATTAGGGTGCAGTGTAGCACCAATGAGACATACAACTTTCCTCTAGTTCTTTAATGCTTCCTCCTTACCACTATCATGATCCGAATTCTACCTTACAAATCTGGCTAGATTCAGAGTATGTACAGATAAGAGCTCACAACATAGGGAATTCAGGACAGATAGCCCCCCAATATTGAGAGCAGCTATACCAGGAGTGTAAGGGAAAGGTGGGGGAGAAAGGGGGAACCGATCACAATGATCTCTGTAACCCCCTCCCAGGGGGATGAACAACAGAGAGTGGGTAAAGGGAGACATGGGGCAGTGTAAGACATGAACAAATAATAATAATTTATAAATTATCAAGGGTTCATGAGAGAGGGAGGGTGGAGGAGGGCTGGGGATAACATGAGAAGCTGATACCAAGGGCTAGAAATAAAATGTTTTGAAAATGATGATGGCAACAAATGTACAAATTCACTTGACACAATTAATGTATGTATGGATTGTGATAAGAGTCGCACGAGCCCCCAATAAAATGAATTTTTTTAAAAACATCTCTAAAGTTTTAAAAAGCAAAGATGTCACTTTGGGAGCTGAGGTGTTCTTGGCTCAAGCCACAGTACTTTCAGTTGCCTCATAAGCACGTGAAAACTGGAAAATGAATAAGAAAGACCATAAGGAACTGATACATTTGAATTATGATGTTGGCAAGAAAAACAGAATATCCCATGGAGAGCCAGAAACAAAGCCCATTGCCATTGAGATTTTGATGCATAGCTACACTAGTATGGTTTCTGAGACTATTAATCTTTACAGGAACAGACAGCCTCACCTCTCTCATACAGAGAGAGAGGCTGGTGGGTTCAAACCCACCAACCTTACAGTCAGCAGCCCAAAGCCAACCCCATCGGGCCCCTTGCTGACTGCCAGAAGAAGGAAGAAATCTGTCTTGGAAGAAGTTCAACCAGAATGTTCCTCAAAAGCATGTTGTCAGGAGGGAACAGTCCCTGGAAGAGAACATCAAGCTTGCTAGAGGGTCAGCAAAGAAAGAGGAAGTCACATCCAAGAGAAGACTGGCGAGAGAGAAATGGGCACGGCCATCATGGTTGCCAACTTCTACCCAAAATTGACCGTGATTTTGTATGTTGTAAGTGTTGCCAGTTTCACAAGCACAGCCACTTTTAGAGCTTTAAAATACCGTTTCCTACTTCTTTCCTCTATTTCTTTACGCTTTCCTCCTGTCCCAATACCATGATCAGTCCATTCTGGCTTCAGTAGTTCCTCATGGTTGCCTTGACCGTGGTCACTCCCTACCAGTCCTCCCGTCCCCTCCCTACCGTTGG
>NW_022107407.1:10543343-10546085 GCF_000313985.2 Echinops telfairi | reverse complement strand
ATTTTGGGAATGATGAGGGCAACAAATGTATAGATGTGCTTTACACAATTGATCTATGTATTGTGATGAATTGTATGAGCCCCAATAAATTGATTAATTAAAAAATATATATATACCGTTTCAAAATCCTACACAGGCATTCTCTTTTGAGAGGCATTCTACAAAAGGTCTTAATTTTCAATAAAGTAAATTAATTTTTATTTTATAATAATAATTCTAGTATGATAATACTAGAAAAGATTACTTCTCCCCTGATAGGGTTTGTATTGATGTGAAATATTGACAGAGATTACTAGACCATTGAGATATAATTGATTCTTATATGGCCCTTCTAGCCATATTGTGATAGACTGGCACAGTGACTGCAAGGATAGGCTCATCGAACAACAGTTGTGAGGTCGGCTGCTGCGAGGTGTTTGTCCTGTTGTACACACGTCACTGGCAGGCAGACCCACTAACAGCCCCTGACAACAGCACCACAGCCATATTCCTATTTACCAAGATCCATTTTTGATGTGTTATAGATTCTAATCAGTACATATGGTTGTGACCCCAGTTTGCAGGAAGTTTTATGTTTCAGGGTTAGGGTGAGAATTATCTTTAGTCTGGAGGGTGTGGCTTAAGGTACCATCCTGTTTTCCCTGTCCGGATGGTCAGCCAACAGATAAAAACTACACCCCTTTCAAAACCTGGCCTTTTTTGTGGCTATCATTTCCTGACAGAAATTTGGTGGAAGTAAGACCTGTGGCTTTGGGACATGCTTGGCTTCTGACATTGGAACCTGTATTTGAATTGGCTCTGCTGTGGAACTCTGTAAATTACAGTCCCCATGACCACAAGGAAGCTCCTGACAGCCTTTTGAGTTTTTGTGAGGCGTTGCAGAATTCAGGGACATGACAATACACTGAGGGAGGGATAGTGGACCATAGATCTGTATAACTTCTTGGAAAAGCTGGGCTTTTGTCGCTTCTTGAATCTCCAACTTTGGGAAACTCGTTGGGTATTGATTCTTCTAAAAGAAATCATTACCGCCATAATTCATTGAACTTTATCCTCAACTTCACCCTCTCTTCAAACCTACCACCATCCTTTTAAATAGTTGTTTGGAATGTTCTCTCTTGTTCAGAAGAAAAATTAATGATGTAATTGAGCATTTAAATTTACCTAATACCTTAAATTTTTTAAGTGCTTACCTACATTAAACAAGTCAACCTTTCATGCAACTAGAGGAAAAAATATTAGGCTAAAAGAAGTATCCATTGGAAATAAAATATGCTTTCATCATTTTTAATATGCTGTTTAAGAAATACAGTGCCTCATCTAATACTAAATTCAGATCTATGAGTTTAGTTTATTAGAGCTGTAATGATTTCATGTGAAATCATATTTCAGAACTTGATCCTAGTGTATTACCATCAAATCATATTGAAGTTGATGAAACAAACACTGAAATTAATTGGATACTAAATCTGTCTACCCCTTCTTCAACTATCTACTCCTGTGCAAGTAAAGGCATACTGTCACTGGACCGTCAGTCCTTTTCTTCCATCTTTCCAAAATCATGAAGTTTACATTTCCAGTTCTCAAACTAGATTTGAAATTTCTTATCAATAGATACCCATAATTGATAGTTGAGGATAAAGTATCAGCATAGGCTTTCAGTGTCTTGTTTTCTGTTACGTATGGAATTGTATCCCCCCAGAATAAGTATTGGCATCTTAATCCCTATGAATGTGATCCCATTTGAGGATTAGATTTCTTTTTTAAGTTGTTAGTCATCTTATTGGGGGCTCTTACAACTCTTATAACAATCCATATATCCATTGTATCAAGCATATTTGTACATTCGTTGCCCTTATCATTCTCAAAACATTTGCCCTCTGCTCGAGCCCCTGGTATCAGCTCCCCACCTTTCCCCTCGCTCTCCATACCCTCTCCCTTATGAAGCCCCAAAATTCATAAATTATTATTATTTTGTCATAAATTATTATTATTTTGTCATGTCCCACACTGTCCAAGTCTCCCTTCACCCACTTTCTGTTGTCCATTCCCCAGGGAAGAGGTTCCCCCTCTCTACCCCACCCTCTTTCCACCCTCCCAGTATCACCACTCTCAGCACTGGTCCTGAAGGGATCATCTGCCCTGGATCCCCTGTATTTCTGGTTCCTATCTGTACCTGTATGCAAGAGGATTGGATTTCTTGTGTTGGTCTAGCCATGTCAGTGTTGAGTATGTCCGAAGCAGTGGTTTTGAGAAATAGCAGGGGCAGATGTAGGTATGGAGCCATATGTCCAACTACTCATTCTTCATCTTTATTTCCAATTTTTGCATTCTAGTCACCAATAATTACCAATATACCAATAATTATCATTGTATCAGTATATTAATGATCAGTAAAATATTGCATGTTTGGATCATTTCTGACTGAAAAGTTGGTAAAATTATTTTATTTGTCATCACAAACTTTAGGTTTGATGTGTAGATTTGAATCAGAGTTGTATTAATCGCTTGTCTTGTAGGTGTATAGATATTCACCTATATCAAACAACATTGTACTTTTTAAAATCATTTTATTAGGGCCTCATACGACTTTTATCACAATCCATACATACATCAATTATGTAAAGCACATTTGTACATTCATTGCCCTCGTCATTCTCAAAACATTTGCTCTCCACTTAAGCCCCTGGCATCAGCTCCTCATTTTTCCCCTCCCTACCTGCACCCCCCTCCCTCATGAGC
>NW_022107407.1:10500010-10542065 GCF_000313985.2 Echinops telfairi | reverse complement strand
TGTTCCCTTGTCCCTGGGTTTGTTAACACCACTTCCTTTCCCCCCACCTCCCCCTCTCCCATGTCCCCCCAGAACTGCTGGTCCCATTGTTTTCTCCTCCAAATTGTTCATACAGCCTATCTTATTTAGACAGACCTGCAGATATACTAAAATGCACAAAAACAAGACAGAGCATCATTGTACTTTAAGACAGATCTTGAAATATTCTTTTTGACGACGCAATGCCATTCCTTTAAATTTTTCATGCCCAAAATAATAAACTATTTGATTGATTTTCTGCCCCCAAATAGCCAATACTAATATTTTTCTGCTCACTAATGCCTAAGATATCATTCTTTATACATTCTACCCCATTTTTGATGACCTGCCTTTTTCCTAGATGTACACTGTGTACATCCATCCTCAGGGTGTTCACATTTACCCCTGATTTCTTCTCATTTTAGGTTGAGGTTAACGTAGGTTCATTTAAAATAGGCAATATGCTTATTCTTTTTCATTCTCAGAGAAAATTACTTGTTGATCTTACTACTTTGCATTTTGCACACCATTTTTATGAAGTTTGGCATTTCCATTCTTAGAACAAATTATTTATGATATAGAAAATTTTTTTGATATAGAAATTTTTATATTTGGGTTTTTATTTCTTAAAAATCCCACCACTGGCACATCGAATCTATAAAGCAGAGTAGGGTTCCCACTCTATAAAACCTCCATAGGGCTTGCAAGAATCTTCACTGAAGTGCACTGCCTGTTTTTCCCCTCTCAGAGCAACAGGTGGGAGCAACCAACTGACTCAGCAGCTCCAGGAGGGCTCATTTACCATTAGAATGCCCAAATGAAAGCTTTTTCTTAAGCTGTTTTGCAAAAGAAATACAGGTCTGCCAGACTCAGGACATAGTTTAAAATGCAGTCTCTGTCATAGCTCACAGTGCTTCTCCCCACCCCCCATCACCATTGTTACCAGCTTTCATTATATGTATCTTTATCAATTTGATCTTTGAGCATCTTCAAATGAACAGCTTAGAGTAATTGCAACATAATATGTTGTATATATATTTAAAACCAAAAACCTAAACTTACTGCCAGGGAATCCATTCCAATCATAGCGATACTCTGTAGAATTTCCAAGATTTTCTAGCCTGACCTTTTTCTTTTTTTGTTGTTGTTCTTGTTTGTTTTTAATCATTTTATTCGGGGCTCATACAGCTCTTCTCAAAATACATACATACATCCATTGTGTTCAGTTCATTTGTACATTTGTTGCTGTCATCATTTTCAAAACATTTTCTTTCTACTTGAGCCCTTGGTATCAGCTCCTCATTTTCCCCCCACCCTCTCCCACCCTCCTTCTCTCACGAACCCTTGATAATTTATAAATTATCATCATTTTTTCATATCTTACACTGACCCATGTCTCCATTCACCCACTTTTCTGTTGTCCGTCTCCCAGGGAGGGGGTTATATCTGGATCATTTCCCCTTTCACCCCACACCTTCCCCTTCCCCTCCTGGTATGGCTACTCTCATTATTGGTCCTGAGGGGTTTATCTGTCCTGGATTCCCTGTGTTGTGAGCTCTTATCTGTACCAGTGTACATGCTCTTGTCTATCTGGATTTGTAGAGTTGAGATCATCACAGTGGAGTGGAGGAAGCATTAAAGTAGATGAAAGTTGTATGTTTCATTGGTGTTACACTGCTCCCTGAATGGCTCATCTCTTCCTTGTGACCCTGCTGTAAAGGGGTGTCCAGTTGTCTACAAATGGGTTTTGGGTCTACACTCTGCACTCCCCCTCATTCACATTGATAGGATTTTTTGTTCTGGGTCTTTGATGCCTGATACCTGATCCCATCAACACCTCATGATCACACCGGCTGGTGTGCTTCTTCCATGTGGGCCTTGTTGCTTCTCAGCTAGATGGCCGCTTGTTTGTCTTCAAGCCTTTAAGACCCCAGACTCTCTATCTTTTGATAGCTGGGCACCATCAACTTTCTTCACATTTTCTATGCACCCATTTTGTCTTCAGCGATCATGTTGGAAAGGTGAGCATCATGGAATGCCAGGTTATTAGAACAAAGTGTTCTTGCATTGAGGGTGTACTAGAGTAGAGACCCAATGCCCATCTGCTACCTTGATACTTAACATATGCACATAGATATATTTCTCTATCGTTATATATAAACATACTTACATATGTACACGCCTGTATTTAGACCTCTGTAAATGCCCTTTGCCCCTCCTAATTCTTTCCTCTATTTCTTTGTACTTTCCTCTTGTCCCATTATCATGCTTAACCTTCGTTTGGGTTTCAGTAATTCCTCTAGGTTACACTGCCCATGATCAAGCCCTACCAGGCCAACTGCACTCTCTTTACCATCGATTTGAGACCACTTGTTGTTCCCTTATCCCTAGTTTGTTAATCCCCACTTCCTTTCCCTGCATCCCCTCTCCTATGTCCCTGCAAAAACATCAGTCCCATTGTTTTCTCCTCCCGGTTGTTTTTCCAGCCTACCTTATCTAGATAAACATGTAGAGACAATAGTAAGCACAAAAACAAGGCAGAGGAAAACAAAGCAAATGAAAACCAAAGAAAAACAACAGGGAAAAAAACAAAGACAAAAAAAGACCTGTAAATAGTTCCAGGTCTGCTTGTTGACATTTAGGTGTGTGTTCCGGTGTGTTGAACCTGATGGTTTGCCATGCCCTGGCCCTAAAGTCTATTTTTGGTATTCCCTGGGGACTTCATTGCTTTGCTCCCCTTGCTGCTCTGTTGCATGCCATTAGCGTTTTCACTCCAGTGTGGTGGGGTCAGATCGGGCACAATTCCTGCACTGTGCCTCCAGTGTTGTCCCTCATAGCTCTGTGGGTCAGTGAGGGACGTTTTGTCTCATGGTGGGGCTGGCCTTAGGGTTCTCTCTGCATTCACTGCTCTGAGCAGGAATATTGTTCTCCAGGATTGGTGGGCCAGGATATGTTCCACTCTCTCTCCCTCCCTCTTCGTTTGCTCCTGTGCGCTCTGATCAGACGCGCCCCTCTCCCTGAGCTCTAGCTTCAATGTTGTCCTCTGTAGTGCATCCTTCTGGGAGGGTGGGGAGTGTCTACATAGTGGAAATTGGGGCCAGCCCCACAGACCTCTCTATTGGTTCCCTGCTTCATGCCGGTATGTTACATTCACATCTTCAACCTCACCTTTTTCCTGTGAAACAGCAGGTGGGTTTGAATTGTAGACCTTGTGGTTAGTAGTCCAGGACTTACTCAACAACATCACCATGGCTCCTTATAGTATGTATTTAATGATAAAATGCACCCCCAAAAAAGACCAGAAACACAGATGACGTTAAATGCATTAACTCAAATACATCAAGAAAAAGTTAATGGCCTACCTATACTGCAGCATCGCATACCTGTACAATCGCTAAACTGTAACTGAAGTCATGCTGTATAGGCCAGGTTGACTAGAGAAATCCAGAGACACGCATATGTGTGTAACAGACAGCTTTATATCAAAGAGCAATTATATAGTAAGAAAACATACCAGCCCAATCCAGATCAAGTCCAATATTGTCCCAGAAGTCCAGTACTAGTCCACAAATTTCTCTTAGACTCATAGTCACTTGAAATGATGCCAAATGCAGAAAGATCATAATCCAGTGGGTAAAAAGTCTTGTGGATCCAGTGGTGGTGTAAGCATCTCAGTGCTTGCGCGATTGTCCGACACATGGCTCACTCAAGTGCTAGTGTGGCTCCACGTGGCTTGCCAACATGAAGACAAAGACAGACAGAGATGCAGAGAGAGGAAGTTCCCAGAATCTTCATGAGAAGGCCACACCCACAAGGAGGCATCATCAGGCTGTGATCTGATTGACAAGATAGACTCCACCCCTTCACTCTGCATAGCCTCGGATGAGACAAAATTATGTAACTACCACACATGTCTATTATCAGATTAAAAACTCAAAAATCTGACTTCAAATCAATTCTAACTCATAGGGGCCCTATAGGTCCAGGTAGAATGACTCCTTAGGATTTCTGAAGCTCCATCTCCATCAGCAGACAACCTGATCTTACTTGCTTCTGCGCTATTATCTGACAGGGTCATTTAAATATTTTTTACAGAGGAAATCTAATCCAGTCTTAAATGTTTCTTTATGGTTCGTGACTCTAGGAACTAGGTTTAATTAACCATTTAAATGATAATTATTTAAGATACTTTTACTCAGATTTGCTGAGTACTCACGTCTTTTGAGATTTACAAAATTCAGAGTTGACGTCAAAGATAATGCTAAGGGTTATTTTATGATAATTAGGAGTGAAACCCTTTCCTTGTAAAATCACATGTAACCACCAGTGTCTTGAATATTGAGTAAGAAGAAAATGAAAACCTAATACATGTTTCTGCCATTATGGGCTGCTTACTAAAGTCAGAAGATAAGGAAAGACATATTAGTATGGGAGACGGGATCAATAATAAATACTAATCACTAATATACACTAAAGGATCTTTTTTTTTTCTTTTTAACATTTTATTAGGGGCTCATACAACTGTTATCCCAATCCATATACACATCAATTGTGTAAAGCGCATTTGTACATCGTTTCTCAAAACATTTTCTCTCCATTTAAACCCCTGACATTAGGTCCTCATTTTTCCCCTCCCTCCCCGCTCCCCCCTCCCTCATCAGCCCTTGATAGTTTATAAATGGGTATTTTGTCATATCTTGCCCTGTCCGATGTCTCCCTTCATCCACTTTTTGGTTGTCTGTCCCCCAGGGAGGAGGTCACACACAGTTCCATGTAATCGGTTCCCTCTTTCCTACCCATTCTCCCTTTATCCTCCCTGTTTTGCCACTCACACCACTGGTCTTATAGGGCTCATCCGTCCTGGATTCCCTGTATTTTCAGTTCCTATCTGTACCAGTGTACCTCCTCTGGTCTAGCCAGTCTTGCAAGATAGAATTCGAGTCATGGTAGTGGGAGTGGGGAGGAAACCTTTAGGAACTAGAGGAAGGTTGTATTTCTCATCATTGTTACATCGCACCCTGACTGGCTCATCTCCTCCGAGACCCCTCTGCAAGGGGATCGCCAGTGGCCTACTAATGGGCTTTGGATCTCCACTCCACACTCCCCCCATCATTCACTATGGTAAGATTTTTTGTTCTGATGATGCCTTACACCTGATCCCTTCGACGCCTCGTGGTTGCATAGGCTGGTGTGCTTCTTCCATGTGGGCTAGTAAATTGGCATTCTATGATGCTCACCTTCCCGACACAACTGCTGAAGACAAAGCGGGTGAATAAGCAAATGTGGTGAAGAAAGCTGATGGTGCCCGGCTATCAAAAGATATAGCGTCTGGGGTCTTAAAAGCATGAAGGTAAACAAGCGGCCATCTAGCTCAGAAGCGACAAAGCCCACATGGAACAACATATCAACCTGTGTGATCACGGGGTGTCGAACGGATCACTGAAGACAAATGGGTGCATAAGCAAATGTGGTGAAGAAAGCTGATGGTGCCCAGCTATCAAAAAGTATAGTGTCTGGGGTCTTAAAGGCTTGAAGCAATAAAGTATCTTTTATAACTTGAAAATCCAGGGAAATCCTGAGACAAACTTCTTTTGAGTTTGTGCTTTACGGAAGAAAAGTAGTGTCTGTTAAGAAAGCTGGGCAGAGGGTAAAGGTGGAGGTTTGTTTTTGTTTTTGTTTTTATTTAACATGTTCCCTGAGCCATACGTTGCACTTAACATTTAGGCAAAGTAGAATAAGCTTCCCCACTCAATCCTCACAACAGCCTGCCTAGCTGTAAGTATTCCAAACCTGTTTTGTTGCTGAAGAAACAAAGATTCAGAAATGGTATACTCTGCCTAGCAGCAGACAGCTAGTCAATGACAGAAAGTCCAGACTATTTCTGCTATACCAGGCTACAAAGGAGTCCTGAGCACACTAAAAAATGTGGTGTACACCTCTAAAGTTCAACCACACATTCCCACTTCTATTTTCTTCTCATTTTTCACTGCAAAGCAGCAATGCCTACTTAATTTCTCTTGGAGTTTTCTGTTGTGGCAGTATAGATCTGCAAACTGCAGGGTACTAAAGTAAATAAATTTTGTAGGAATATTTTCATTAATTTTTTTTCTAAATAATTAATGAGAACACTTCTGCAGTATTTATGGAAACCTAGATTTTGGCAGAGCATGACTATACATAGGAACCTTCCAGGGGGAAAAGAGGAGGAAACTAAAGATCCACTAGGGAGTATTTTTCCTTTCAGATTTCTTACTTGCTTTTCACCCCTACCCCCACCCCAATCCTTCTCCCTCCCAGCAGGAGAGAGAGAAGCCTTGAGACTAGTGTGAAAGACTTGCATATCTTCTCTCATTTAACTACCACCCTTAGCTTTAAATATTTCACTAGGATTTCCAGTATAACTCATCAAGAGACTGCAGAGCTGGGTTTGGCCAAACTAAGAGATGCAGTTTAAATGTACTTTTATGTGTATTTCTTTAAAACCAAGAAAACCATATTCAGCACCATAGCATTTTATGTTTGTATTTTTTGTTGTTTTGTTTTGCTTTTAGGTTCTCATTTATTTATTTTATCATTTTATCGAGAGCACTTACAAACATATAACATTCCATAATTATTAGATTAAGCTTAATTGTACAATTTTATTATTTATTATTGGTGTTTTTTGTTGTTGTTGTTTGCCATATCTTACCCCATCCATTGTATCCGTTCACCTACAATTCTGTTATTTGCTCCCCTTGAGTGGGGTTACAGTTATCCTTGCTATCAGCTCCCTTTCCGCCACCCCCTTCTCATATCCTCAGAGATTCATTACTCCCATTACTATTTCTGAAGGGTTATCTATCTTGGCTTTCATGAACTGAAAAATCTTAATTATACAAATGAATATACTCAGGTCTAGCAAGAATAATGAGGTAAAACAATTATAATAGTAAGGGGAGGAAATATGGAAGAACTAGAGGATAGTTAAGTATTTCATCAGTGCTATGCTGCACTCTAAATTTTTAAAAATCATTTTACAACGCTTATCACAATCCATACATACATCCATTGTGTCAAGCACATTTGCATATTTGTTGCCATCATCCTCAAAACATCTGCTCTCCACTTGAGCCCCTGGCATCAGCTCCTAATTTTTCCCTTCCTTCCCAGTCATTATTATTCTGTCATATCTTACACTATCCAACGTCTCCCATCACCCACTTTTCTGTTGTCAGACCTCCAGAGAGGAGGTTATTTGTAGATCCTTGTAATTGGTTCCCCCTTTCTACCCCACCTTTGCGCCACCCTCCCGGTATCACCACTGTTACCACTGGTCCTGAGGGGTTCATCTGTCCTGTATTCCCTATGTTTCCAGTTCCCATCTGTACCAGTGTACATCCTCCAGTCCAGATGGATTTGTAAGGTAGAATTGGGTTCATGATAGTTGGGGGGAAGAAGCATTTAAGAACTAGAGGAAAGCTGTATGTTTCATCGTTCTACACTGCATCCTGACCAGTTCATCTCCTCCCCACAACCCTTCTGTAAGGGGATGTCCAGTTGCCCACAAATGGCCTTTGAGTCCCCACTCTGCACTCCCCCGCATTCACAATGATGTGATTTTTGTTCCTTAATGCTTGATACCTGATCCATTCGACACCTCGTGATCACACAGGCTGGTGTGCTTCTTCTATGTGGGCTTTGATGCTTCTGTGTTAGATGGCCACTTGTTTACCTTCAAGCCTTTAAGACTCCAGACGCTATAGCTATTGATAGCTGGGCACCATCAGTTTTCTTCACCACATTTGCTTATGCACCCGCTTTGTCTTCAGCGATCGAGTTGGGATGGTGAGCATGATGGAATGCCAGTTTAATAGAACAAAGTGTTCTTCCATTGAGGGAGTACTTGAGTCAAGACCCAATGTCCATTTGTTACCTTAGTACTAAACCTATAAATATATGCACATAGATTTATTCCTCATCCTCATAAATAAATATATTTACAGTGAACCCTCGCCACTTCGCGCCTCAACTTCCGCGGCTTCACTCTATTGCGGTTTTTGCGTAACAGCGCATGCTCTGTCATTACTGCCACTGATTGGCTCATACTGTACATGCTTGATGCCATAAATAATATAATAAATAATAAATGATAATTGTAACATCCAAAATGTTTTACTGTATTTTCCCATTTTCGTTTAATAAATTGGGTAATACGAGTGTAATGGTGACTAAAGGGTGTTTTTTCATGTCCTCTATGCTCTAACTACGAAAATATTTGATTTACAAATAAGGAATCCTACTTCGCGGAATTTCATTTATCACGGTAGGGTCTAGAACCAATTAACCGCGATAAACGAGGGTTCACTGTACATATGTACATGCCTGTATTTTGAACTCTATAAATGCCCTTTACCTCCTAGTTCTTTCCTCTATTTTCTTTTACTTTCCTCTTGTCCCACTATCATGCTCAGCCTTAATTTGGGTTTCAGCATTTCCTCTCGGTTACATTACCCTTGTTCAAACCCTACCAGGCCTCCTACACCCTCCTCCTCACCAATTTTGGACCACTTGTTGTTCTCTTGTCCCTGAGTTTAACACCACTTCCTTCCCCCCACCCCCACTCCCCTCTCCCTTGTCCCCCAGGAACAGTCAGCCCGATTGTTTTCTCCTCCAGATTGTTTATCCAGGTATGCTCCCTTCTTGATTCGTTCCGTTTTGGGGGGTTGAGACCACGCTGCTTCCCCACATGTGACCCCAGAAATGTCCTCTATCGCAATCGGCTCTAGTAAGGGGACAGCATGATGTGTGCTATTGTTTGCCCAGTCCCCTCTGTGTCCCATTATCTCTCTCCAGGGAGGTCATCCTTTGAGCATCGTGTGCGTTGAGCCCAGTCCGACTCTCTTTCTCTTCCTCCCTCCCGGCCTGCCTCCATGTGGCTGTGGCATGCTGGCTCCCCTCCCCAACCTGCTCTCCGCCACAGCCACTTCCAGGGAGGGGGTCAGTTTGGCTCTGGTTGGGGCCAGCCCTGTAGCTCTCTCTTTTCATGCATCCTTCCATGTGACCACACTGTCCTCATGGTTTGGTGCTTCATGGTAGGGTCTGCATGCCCACTCCCAATTCTGTGGAGACGAGACCAGTACTCTCCCCATGGGTGGATTAGTGCCCTGCTCCCTCCGATATCATTTCACTTTCAACCCCCCTTTTTCTCCCTCCACCCTCCGTCCGTTTCCCATTACTGTGTTGGATCAACATGTACCCCCTTGGGTTTGGTCCAACCTCCTCCCACTTCCATGTATCTCAACCCAATTGTTATGATATAGGTGGCTTCTCTTCTATACCTATCGTGCTGATTACACTTACCTCAGGGGACTCATGCTGTACTCCTCCTTTTGTGATTGGCTGACTTCGCTTAGCATAATTTCCTCCAACTCTTCCCATGAAAAGACGTGCTTCGTGTGCTCATCCGTGCTTTTCAGTGATGCATAATACTCCATTGTGTGTATATGCCAGAGTATACTGATCTACCGTTGGAAATTTAGATTGTTTCCAACTCTCTGTGATTGTGAATTGTGCTGCAATAAACACTGGAGTGCATACAACTGGTCGTGGTTTATTTCTTACCTCTTCTGGGTATATACCCAGTAGAGGGATAGCTGGGTCATAAGGTAGCTCAATTTCCATCTTCTTTAAGTATCACCAGACCACTTTCCATAGTGGCTGTATATCTGTATATCTACAGGACCACCTGCAATGTAGGAGAATTCCTATCTTGCCACATCCCATCCAATATTTGTTGCCCTCTGATTTTCTGATATGGGCTAGCCTCAGAGGTGTTAGATGGTATCGCATGGTTGTTTTGATTTGCATTTTTCTGATGGGTAATGATCGGAAGCATTTTCTCATATGTTTATTGGCCATATGGGTCTCCTCCCTAGTGAAACTTCTTTTCAGTTTTTTTACCTACCTCTTCAAAGGGTTAACGGTTTTCCTCTTTTTGCAGGCAAGGAAGGTATTGTAGATTTTTGTAATACGTCCTTTGTCAGTTGTGTCGTTGCTGAAAATCCTCTCCCTGTCTGTGGGTTGCTTTGTTACCCTCTTGGGAAAGTCTTTTGATACACACAGGGCTGCACTCTAAATTTATCATCCCTTCCATGTGGCCCTTCTATGAGGAACTGCCCAGTTATCTTGCAGGTGGGTTTTGGATCTCCACCTTGTTTACACTCCTTTTAATCAATTTGATTGCTTGTTTTTGACTTTTTGATACCTATTCCCATTGACACTTCATGATCACACAGGCTGATGTGCTTCTTCCATGTGGGCTTTGTTGCTTCCCTGCTAGCTGGCCACTTGTTTAACTACAAGCCTTTAAGACCCCGTATGCTGTATCTTTTAATAGCCAGGCACCTTCAGCTCTCTTCATATTTGCTATGCACCCATTTTGTCTTCAGTGATCATGTCTGAAAGGTGAGTGTTAGTGAGTATAGCACAGTGCCACATTATTAGAACCAACCGTTTCTTGTACTTGGTAAGATTTAAGTAGAGGCCCAAAATCCATCTGCTTCGTTGTTGGATTTATATATATAAATTATATATAATATATATATATATACACACACACATATATAGACACATGCATGTGTATTTATACTTTTATATGCTTACATATATACATACCTATATTTATAATTTTTACATTATTTTTGTGTCCTCTTTTTCTTTATTCTTTCCTCATACCCCACTATTATGTTTTCCCATCATTAACCTCTAAGTAATTCCTCTTAGATACATTTTGATTGATGGAACACTACACGTTCTTTAGATAGACACCCAAAAAAGAGAGAAAGACCATGCAAATAGTTCCAAGTCTAACTGGTATCCTAACCCGGAGTAGATGACTGTCTGTTAAATAGTGAGCAGGACCTATTATATTCCATCAGCCCAATCCCCTTTTCTTTCAGGATTATAACCTTTCAGTCCTCCACCTTTGTACCCGAAAGGCGCACATCCTACAGGTCCCCATTGCTCTTCCTGCAGTCAGGGATGGAGTGATCTAGTGCCCCCTCCCCCGCCCCCTAACACTTTCAGGCTTTCAGTGTGACTAACTTATGAGCAACCCCCAACCAGTTCAGATGAGTTTCTGGTTTTTTGAATTGGGCCATCCTTAGGGGTATTATTAGGTGGTATCTCATAGTTGTTTTGATTAGCATTTCCCGGATTGCTAATGATTGGGAACATTTTCTCATATGTTTATTGGCCATTCAGGTTTCCTCTCTCTTGGAAACTTCTGTTCAAGTCTTTTGCCCACCTCAGTGGGCTATTCGCTTTTTTTCTTGTTGTAAGCTTGGAGGGTTCTGTAGATCTTAGTAATAAAACCTTTGCCTGATATGTCATTACGAAATATCTTTTCCAGTTTGTGGACTCTCTTATTATTCTCTTGATGAAGTCTTTCATTGTACATAAGTGCTTTATCTTTAGTATGCCCCACGCATCTATTTTATCTTCCTCTGGGTGTGTACCTTTCATTATTACTGATAGCCCATGTATTCCCTGTGCTAAGGTTCTTAGCTTTGTCCCAATTTTTTCATTGATGATCCTGATAGTTTGGGGTTTTACCTCGAGGTCACTAATCCACCTTGAATTTGTTCTTGTGTATGGAGGTAACGGTCTTGCTTCATTCTTCAACAGATTGATATACAATTTTTCCAGCACCATTTTTTAAAACATCCACTTCCCATTTGATATTTTGGGGGCCCTTATCAAAGACCAATTGTCCCTATGCTGCTGTTTTTATTTCTGGATTTTTTGTTCTTACCCAATGGTCCAAGTTTCTATCATTATACCAGTACTATGCTATTTTGACAACTGTGACTGTATACAAATTTCAGTATCAGGTGATTAAAGCTCACCACTTTATTCTTCTTCTTGAGGAGTTCTTTGCCAGTTCTTGGCTACTTCCCATTCCATATGAAGTTGTTAGTCAGTTTTTCCATTTGAAAAAAAAGATGCTGGTTTTGTATAGGGATTGCATTGAAACTATATAGCGCCTGAGGTAGGATTGACATCTTTACAATAGTAAGTCTTCCGATCCACGAGCATGGGATATTTGTCCATTTGTGAGGTTCTTTTTGGTTTCTTGTAATAAATAATGTTTTGTAGTTTTCCTCTTGCAGATCTTTTGGGAGGGTTTTGTTTTGTTTTCTGGTTAGGTATATTCCTAGATATTTCCATTTATGCTTGGCTATTGTGAAGGTTGCTACCTTCTTGATCTCTTCTTCTGTAATACCATCAGTTGTTTATAGCAATCTGATTGACTTCTGCTTGTTGATACTGTATCCTGCCACTACCTAGCACTCCTGTCACTTCTAGCACTCCTATTGTGTACCCTTTGGGGATCTCAATATGTAAAATTATTTCATCTGAAAATAGCTATAATTTCACATCTTCTTTCTTCCAATATATCCTTATGTTCCCCTATATTATTAGCTAGGACTTCCAGGATGATACTGAATAAAAGTGGGGACAGGAGTGTCCTTGTCTGGTCCCTCTTTTCAGTGGGAATGTTTTCATCTTTTTTTTGCATTGATTGTAACACTGGCTGTTGGATTTTCACATATGGCTTATTTTATATTGAGGTAATTTCCTTTCTTTTTTAAAAAATCATTTTATTGAGGGCTCATACAACTCTTATCACAATCCATACACACATCAATTGTGTAAAGCACATTTGAACATCCGTTGCCCTCATCATTCTCAAAACATTTGCTCTCCACTTAAGCCCCTGGCATCAGCTCCTCATTTTTCCCACTACCTCCCCGTTCCCCCTTCCTCATGAACCCTTGATAATTTATAAATGATTATTTTGTCCTGTCTGATGTCTCCCTTCACCCACTTTTCTTTGTCCATCCCCCAGGGATGAGGTTTTATTGTAGATCCCTGTAATCAATTCCCTCTGGAGGTAATTTCCTTTCAATCATATCTTCTTGTAATTGGGAATGGGTGTTGAGTATTGTCAAATGCTTTTTCTGCAACTATAGATATTATCATCTGGTTCTAGTCCTTTTTCTGGTCAACACAGTATAGAATGCTGATGGCTTTTCAGATGTTGAACGACCCCTGCATCCCTGGTATGAATCCTACTTGGTCATGATGGAAAATTTTCCTTGTATACTTTTGTATTCTATTGGCCAAATTTTGTTAAAGATTTTTGCATCAATGTTCATTAGAGATATCAGCCTATAGTTCTCTACTTTTGCTGGATCCTTGCCCATTTTTTGTATCAGTGTTATACTAGCTTCATGGAATGTGTTTGAGAGTTTACCTTCCTTTTCTATGTTCTTGGTGTCAGCTTTTCCCTGAATGCTTGGTAGAATTGTCCTGTGAAGCCAACTGGGCCCGGGCTTTCTTAGGCAGTAGTTCCTTGATAACCTTATCTATTTCTTCTTTTACTATAGAGCTGTTCAGGTTCTTAACGTCTATGTCAGATAATCTGGGGATGGTTTGTCCACGTATTCCAAGTTGTTGGAAGTACAGTCCTTCATAGTCCTGTGTAATTAGTCTTTTAATTTCATTAAGATCAGTTGTAATGAGCCCTGTTTCGTCCCTCATTCTGGATGTTGATGTCACTTCCTTCCTATCTTTTGTTAGGCTTGACAAGTTTGTCAATTTTGTTCATCCTTTCAAGGAATCAGCTTTTTTCTGAGTAGATTTTTTTCCATAATTATTTTGATTTCGCACTCACTTATCTCCACCCTGACCTGATGACGTAGGTAGTTTATTGTGCAAACCTGGCCGATAAACACATGTGGGATTAATTGAAGGGCGGAGAGATAAATGACTCAGCAAGCCTCACCTTTCTTGTCTCTTGCTCTCTGATCATCACACCAGTGTGCCACTGCTTTGCTTGTTCTGTGCCTCAATTTGCAAGCTACACGACCTGTGGGACACCTAACCCATGAACTGTGTCGCTGTAATTTGAGGTTCCTTCAAGACCTGCTTTGCCACACAATTGGAATTTGCATCTTTTGAGCTGGGGACTGTCAGACCCTCTCATCTGGCTGACTGTTGGTGACCTGCCTTGCTGTTTGCTGCCTGAGCCCAGATAGCCTGAATTGCTCTAGAGAGGACTACCTGACGGCCTCAAGACTTGAAGGACTTGCCTGTGTCTCACAACTGTCTCACGGGAGTGAGTTGCACTAAGCCATTGGTACTGCTTGATATTTTAACTGTTTATTTCTTGTGTTATATATCTATCTATCTGTAGAAATATATATATATAAAATTATTAGCATTCTGGTTTTGTCTCTCTAGAGAACCCTGTCTAACACATCTGATTTTCATAATTTATTTTGTTTTGCTATTAGAACGGTTATTCTGTTGACTCTAATCCAACTGCTGAAGGTTTTATGATGCCGTAGCAACCTTAAGTCTCCCTTCCTTCTTCATATGTACATTCATCACTATCAGGCATCCTCTGATAACTGTCTTTGCTGTATCCCATTGGTTGTATGTTGTATTCTCATTTTCATTTGCTTTTAGAAATTTCCTAATTTCCTCTCAAATTTGGGAAAATACACACTCTTTTTGAAGAAGTAAATTATTCAGCCTCCAAATATTTTCCCTTTAAAAAAAATCTTTTGTTGATTTCCAGCTTTATGATATAGGGGTCAGAGAAGGCAGTCTGAGTGACTTCTATTTGTTTGGATTTACTCAAACTTGACTTGTGCCCCCTGCCCCCACATGTTGGTGTGTTTTCAAAAACAAAACATGCACTTGAAAAAAATGTGAATTTTTTTTTGCAGTTTGGTGGAGAGCTCTGATTATGTCTTTCTGGCTGAGTTGTCTAATTGTAGAGTTTAGTTCTGAAGCCTCATTGCTGAGCTTCTTTCCCGCTAATCTGTCTTTCTCGGGGAGCATTGATTGAAGTCTCCTACTGTGATTGTCTATCCTGTGGTTTGTTTTTCATCTTTTGAAGGATTTGATTGACAGGTCTCTCTTTGGGTGCATATATGTATATTATGGTACCGGCCAGCTCTTGGTCTCCTGATCCCTTAAGCATTATATAGTGCCCATACTTATCCCTTTTTATGTCCTGCTCCTTGAAGTCAATTTTGTCAACTACTGCTTTCTTTAGATTGCCTTTTGCTTGGTATACTTTTCGCCAGCCTTTGATCCTCACATGTTTTTGTCTGAGAGCTTGAGATGTTTCTCTTGAAGACAACTGATTGATAGGTTTTCTTTCCTAATTCAGTCTGTTAGTCTTTGTCTTTTAGTCGGTGACTTAAGACCATTAATGTTCAGATTTATTACATCCATCTGTGTATTCTTGGCTGTCATCTCATACCTTTTGTGTTAGCTATTTTCCTACATTACTTCTTTCCAGTGTGTGGTATATGTGTGGGGGTATTAATCCTTGCCTTCTTTCCCCCCCTTGGCTCAAAGATGTCTTGGGCTATGCTTTCAGTGTTTTCGCTTCTGGATAGTGTTACCCTGCGCCGTGTTCTCATGTTTGTACTCTTTGGATGTTGGTTCTTCTGTCCAAAGTGAGTTGAAAAATAATTTTTGTAGTCCTAGTTTTTGGTTTTGTTTTTTAACATATTCTCTAAAATGTTCCTGATCTGTAGAAACTCTTACCTCCCCATCTATTTTGTTGGAGAGTTTAGTGAGATACAGAATTCTTGGGTTACTGTTATTCTCCTTTAACTTTTAGAAGATGCTACTCCATTCTCTCTTCTTCTTCTTAGTTTCTGCTGATAAGTCTGAGTATATTTTTATCTGATTGCCCTTATAGGTGACTGAATTGTCTTCTCTAGCTGCTCTAAAAGTTTTCTCCTTTTCCTCAAATTTGTATAATTTGATTACTATGTGCCTTGATATGTTCTTGGGGTTCAGTCTGATTGGTGTCCTCTCTGTTTCCTGTATGATTGTCTGATTCTCCTTCATTAAATTAGGGAAGTTTTCTTACAGAAATCCCCTCATTATTTTGGCTGTTCATTCCTTTGTTTTGTCCTGCTCTAGAATCCCAATTGTTCTAATACTATTTTTTCTCATAGCATCACTCATTGTTCTCAGGTTTTCTTAAGCTTCTTTGATTATCTTCTTTGTCTTTCACATGTGTTGAATTCTGCTTGGCTGTCTTCAAGGTTACTGATACAATTCTCAGCCTCTTCCGGCCATTAGTAAGGTCTTTTACCGCTTGCTTTGCTTCTGCTGCATCTTTCCTTAACTCCTGTATTTCCCTTTGGTAAATGGACTCTATCCTCTCAGTTTTTCCCTCCTCCTTCTGTACTGATTTCTATATCATCATGTGGTGATCCCAAGTGTGCTTCCTCTATATACGTCGCTAAGTTCAGAACCTCTTCAGATATTACAGGGTTTTTTTTCCTCTCGTGCATTCCTGTAGTGACTCCTGATGTGGGCAGTAGTTTAGGTGGGCACTTCCCGCATGCGCAAGCCCACGGTCGATTCCCATCCCACTTCTATCCACTACACTGTGCTTCCACTGGAGCCACTTCAGGCTGGCCCACACCACTGTGGCCCAGAGCGCTCAGGCTGCCCACCCCAGTGCATTCCTCCCAGTGCAGTGGGCTGCCACCAAGCCTGGACCCAGCACCCGAGCCAGCTTTGTCTACCGTGGTGCACTGTGGGATTTCACGCTCTAACCGCTGAGCCTGCCTGCCGTGGCACGTTCCTCCCAGTGTGGAAGGCGGGCATCATTGCCCTGTGCCCCACTGGAGCCGGCTTTGTCTGCTCTGATACACTGCAGGGTTTCTGGAGCCAGCAGCGCCAAGTGCTGAGCCTGCCTGCCACAGTGCGTCTCTCCCAGTGCAGAGGGTGGGCGCCATTGCCTGCACCATTGCCTTCTGTGTCCTGCCGGAGCCGCCACTATCCCTGGCTTGGCCCATGTCCTTGTGGAGCCTGCACCATTCTCAGGGCCGGTGGCTCAAGGGATAAGCATCCCGTCTGCTAGAGAGCCTAGGACATGGCTTTGTGGTCTCCACCACAGCCATCTGTCTGCTCCCACTGTCTCTCACGACTGCAGTGCTCTGTGAGGTCCCCAGTATCAGCTTCTAAGCCTGCATAGGAGGCAGGTGCTGCATCCATCATCTACCTCAGCACCCCTTGCATCCCCAGCCCTTTCCTACCAGCATAGGAGGTGGATGCTGCGGCCAGCGTCTCCCTCAGCACCCCTTGCGGCCCCAGCCTTTTCATAGTGGCATAGGAGGCGAGAACTGCAGCTAGCTTCTCTCTATGCATCCCTTGTGGCCCCACCCTTTTCCGGCCGGTGCAGGAGGCTTGCTGCTGAGGTGTTTCTCCCACCGGTGTAGTCTCTGTCTACCGGCTTAACTCTACAGGCCTGCAGGGACCTGTGGAGTGCATGCTGATCTGAAGAGCATTTTCCCCTCACATAGACCAGCTCCAGAGCCCTAGATCAGCACCACTTCCCATGGCAGTGAGCCCTTACCCACCTCTGCCTTCTATTAAGCATTGCTAGAAATTGGAGGGAAAAGCAGAGTGGAAAATTGTATATTTTTTGTGCTGGTTTTTCTTTCTTTTTTTTACTTTCTGAGTTTTCTTTTCTAATGTTTTTCTTCTTTCTTCCTCCTTTTTCATTATTACTATTACTTCTTTTCTGCCCCTCTTCTATAGATTTTCCTTTTCTCTCTTTCTTCTTTTTCCTTTTTTCACTATTATTATTACTTCTTTTTTCTCCTCTTTTATTGCTTTTTCCATTTTTCTCTCTCCATTTTTTTTCTTTTTCCTCCTAAAATTTTTTTTTTAATTTTTTTCTTGAACAATAAAAAAGGATGCTAAGGGTGTCCTGACAGACCAGGTCAAAGAAGCCTTGGGGAATTCACTGAGGCTCCAGCCCTCATTCCAGTCACTGAAACTTCTCACCACTGCTGGCCACTAAGCCATTGGGGAACTCTGCCTACATGGCAGTCTGAGCCATTTCTTTAGTAGGTCTTAGGCAGTCCCCTGAAAGTATCCTTAATAGTAACACAGTTAAGGGCCCCCTGGCCTCCTAGAAACAAGGGGCCTATGAAAGGATTGAGCAAAAATCAACAGACCACATCACTCCCAAGATCTGCCACAGAAGGAAATCTTAAGAAGTCTGCTTGCAGACAATAGAGGGGATAAAGTCCACCCACCAAAGGGAACTGCAGGAGATAACAGGAGGTAGCAGACGCCACAATGAAGGTCACAGAATTTATGGTTAGGCTTGAGGCAGAGAACTGTATCAGTGATCTTTAGGACACTTGAACAGACCTAAGCAAGCAGGAAAGACAGTCCGATAGAAAAAGTAAAGACGTAGAACATAACCTGAGATCAATGACAGATGCTATGTAGAGGATTAGTATTCAAATAATCGGTTTACCAGAACAAAGCACATCACACAAGTTGACAGCCAAGATAGCAAAGGAATTTCTGCAAGAAAACTTTCCCACCCTAACGAGTGAGAACCATGAACTCATACAAGAAGCAGAAAGGACTCCAGCTAGACTAGACCCCAAGAAGAACATACCAAGACATATACTATTAAAAATATCCAACTTCGAGGAAAAAGAAAACTTTAAAATCAGCAAGAGAAAGGAAGACAGTCACATACAAAGGAGTGCAGGTAAGAGTATGCTCAGACCATGAAGAAGAGGAGAGAGTGGAGCAACATCTTCCCAAAGCTGAAAGAAAAGAAACTCCTCCCCAGATTTCTTTACCCTGCCAAGTTATCCATTAGGATAGATGGTGAGATAAGGGTATTCCAGGACAAGGAAAGACTCAAAGAATATGCTGAAAGACACCCGACCCTGCGGAAGATACTGGCTGACTCACTATTGCCATAGGATCAATCTCCACCAAGAACAAACAGGAGACCACCATACAGCCCATCGCCGTCTAGAAGCCAACATGCCAACAACAGTTACTAGGAAATCAAGTTTTTCACATGGCACGTCAATTTTTACACCCTAGAGCTCAACCTTTCAACCCACCACATCCATCCTTCCACCCTCTGCACCTAACGCTTTCATCTTTCTACCAGGAGCTGGCTCCTTCCTTTCACCAGCTACCTTTTTTCATCCAGCAGCTCACTCATGCACCCAATAGCTCCTTCTAGCCACCTCAACACCAGCATGCACCCAGAGCCCAGTCATCTCACATGTCACACTATGCTGCTAGCTTTGACATTTCAGAGTCCTTCTTTATTTTTTTTCCAGGTAAAAAAGAGTATATTTTATCTATACTCAGTAATTATTTTACTAAAAAGACTTCTTTTTGCTAATTACTAGAGCTCTATTTCCCATGATGGGCAATTTCTATTGTCAAATTTTGGTAAATCCATACAAATTCCTAGCATAGCATACATGGCTCTGTGAAAACATTCTCTATAACATAGATCATGTAAAACTATCTCTTTGTAATTCCACCTAAGAAGTTTTAAATTCTCCAATCTCAAAGGATCAAGCATTGACTTTTTTCCTTACACAAGAGCCTTATAATTCATACAATGATCCTGTTCATTTTAAAGTCAATATAGCTTTCTTCTACAGTCTGTTCATGTGGTGTAATTTTAAGTGAAGAAACCAAAGATCCATATATCTTGCTGAAATTCGTCTTGATTTTTTTTTCCCGGACCCTGAATTTTTTCTAATTCTGCACAATGACACACCATTGTTTCTAAGGCCCAGTCTCTCCTGAGAAGGCTAAGTTCCACCTATACATAGTCACCTGAGTCCCAGCCTTTTCAGCCTAACATCACCTAGAAAAAATAAACCAAACATCTAAGAACTCATCTTGATAGGAAGGAAAAAGTTACTTATAATTTTATAAAAGACAAAACTAAACAATGTAAAACACCAGAGTCATATGTAGTTGCATAAGGCATCTTTGCTGCTTAGGAGACAGGAATCATGTGAACCTTTCTGCACCACACCATCCTCCTTTATGTCCATGGTTGAAAGCAGATCATAACCTAGGGTCCATCAACATCTTCTGAACTGCAAAACCACTCATGCTAATTTTCTTGTCATGACAGAATAAAAAAAACAAGTCTCAAATGGAAACCACTCAAAGAATAAAGTCATTTCCAACCCAGCATCCCACTTCCCAGAAAGGTAAAAAGGGTTCCATAACTAGGCTAAGGGCAGTTTTATTTTATTTTACCAGTCTTTCACTAAACACATGTACATTCATGAGTTTAGCTTCTGAACAATACAGTCCATCAGTCCTTAGCTGAATGGAAAAAAACATAATTATCGATGTCCAAGAAATTTCCAAGAAAAAGTGAACACAATTTTCTTCTCTAGGGGACAAAAAATCCGCTTCTCGCACCTAAAATTGTGGTTTACATATGCAAAAAAAGAAGAAGACAAGATAGAAACTCCCCACTCAAACACAGCATGCTGATAAGAAGAGAGATAGTTAAGTACCCAAAACACAAGACAGGGTATCACAACTATGAATCCACAGATTGTGATAATAACTCTGAATGCCAATGGACTAATTTCGTACATTAAAAGAAAAAGGCTTGAGGAATGGCTTAAAAAACATGATCCATCAATCTGTTGCCTGCAAGAGACACATCTTAAGCACACAGACAAAAATAGACTAAGAATAAAAGGCTGGCAGAAAGTATAGAAAGCAAATGGCAACTTAAAAAAAGCAGGGGTGGCTATCTTAATCTCCGACAAAATGGACCTCAAGGATCAAACTGTAGAGACAAGATGGGACACTACATAATATTCAAAGGCTCAGTAAACCAATAACCAGTTAGCATATTGAATATTTACACACCCAATAATAGTGCGGCAAATTTCATCAAACAAACTACTAAAAAGGTGAAAAAAGAAATCACGGATTCAACAATCATAGTAGGTGACTTTAACACTCCGCTATCAGAGAAAGATCATTGGGAAAGAAGCTCAGCAAAGAGGCCACAGAGCTAAACAATGTAACTAGGCAGTGGGGCTTGATAGACATTTATAGAGTTTTCCAGTCAAATGCAAAAAATTCACATTCCTCTCAAGCCCACATGTTTCATTTTCAAGAATAGACCAAATGCTGGGCCAGAAGTCAAGCCCTGCGTAAATTCAAACACATAGATATTATCAAGATGTCTTTCTCAGATCACTGTGCCATAAAGCTGGAAATTAATAAGAGGACGTCCAGAAAAGCAAGGGCATCCAATTGGAGGATGAACAACGATCTGCGACATGAATGGGTATAGGCCCAGATTAGAGAGAATTTTAGGGAGTTTCTAAACACTAATGAGAACAAAAATACAACGTATCAAAACTTATGGGATACTGTGAAGGCAGTTATCAGATGTAGCTTGATATCATTAAATGCATATGTGAAAAAAGAGGAGAGGATTATGACAGATACATTATTGGTGGTTGGGTATTGGACTGCAAGCCTCTCTGTGCCACTCCAAAGCAAGGAGCCAGGCAGAACAGAGTCACTGGAATGGTCAGCACACGCACCAGGACAGAGCCCTGGTGTATTGCAAGACCTGAACTGGCTTCCTTGTCCCCCACTCAGCCTTCCAACCTCCCAATCCTGCCCTTTCTCTCAGAGCTCAGAACACAGTCTCGCTTACCATTTTCCAGAAAGTCTTCTGTGTGTATTTTAACTAAGAAATTGAATAGTGTACTTAACAATACCCAACTTTTTAAGCTTCAATATTCAGTACCTATCTAGCTAAATATTGGACTAAATAAATGTCTTTTAAATCAAGTTAGTGCATTCAACCTGGAATTGACAGTCTTCTGCAGCTAGTTTTTTATCTTGTTTTAACACTATGGATCCATTTGTTTCTAGAAAAGGACATTTTTCCTTTTTTTTTTTTTTTCATTTTGCACTTTCATACAGGGCTGTCTGTGTGGCTTGAGCACGAGTGTGTGTGTGCGCGTGCATGCGCCCCCTCTTTTGGATATTTTTCTTCTCCAAGGTACTTAATCTCTATAAGACCTATTCATTAGTATTACTTATTAAACCAGGGGCGGTAAGGAGGAAACCCTTTCATCTATACTTCAGTTTTATCTTTCTTCCGATTGTTTCTTAGAAAGTCACAAATAAAAACAGTAAGTTTGAGGAAGAGAATGTGTGTTGTGTGTGTTTGTGTGTGTTGTGTGTGTGTATCTGCATCTCCCTGGGATGAGTCCAAATTTCCACATCCAAGTAATAAGGAAGCATGTTAAATGTCTCCTGCTACCAGCATTTGTTCTGAGCCTGTGAGAGATGCTTTGAAAGCCACTAGAGTAACATGTTCAACTTGCAGTTCAATGCTGAACTGCTGTGGAGAGAATCGCATGTTGGTTCTATGTTGGCAAGTTTTGATGAGTTGGGAATAGGGAATGTTTGTTTAACTAATAAAAGATGATGTGCACAGAGAGCCTGACGTGCGGGAAAGGTGCAGTACCAGTGAGGAAACAATGATTGTATTAAAGCTATCGGACTGCGAACAGATTATTTTAACTTCCACTTCCCACCTGGACTGACTAGAGGCCTGTCACTGCCTAAATAGAACAAATCACAGTTCATGGAAATGATGTTATTGTCAAGTTCCAGGGAGTTCCTTTGACTTCTTAACCATTACCCAGAGGGGACAAGAACTCTATTTTTTTTAACGATTTGTTAAGTTCTTTGGGGTTTTCTTTTCCTTTAACAAGTTGAATTTAATTCTGGGTGGGGGATCAGTTATATTAATTTTAATTATATTTGTGACTGTTCCTCAAACTGAAGGAAGATATGGGTCAATTGTGTTCAATAGTATATTTCCCTCACTTGAAAAAAAGTAGCACAGGGAGCTACTCTAAAGCCCTGAGTTTTGAAGAGAGCAAAGAAATCATGTCTGTTGGAAATGGAGGTCTTTAACCCCTCACCATCTTTACCTGCTCTTACCCTTCAGAGCAAAGCATGTGGACCGTCCCCCCAGTGCACCAAACATATGGCAAAATGTTTTAACTTACCTACCCTTTATGCTTTATTTTGTCTTTAAATCCCTGTAATTGTTTTTAATGGGTGGGAGATAGCAAGGAAACCAAATATTTAAGTAAGGAGAGACATTTTTCTTACGTGATAGTGAATTGTTGTTGTAAATGCCACCCCATCCTGCCCCAGCCTCACAGTTGTTCTTATATTTGAGTCCATTGTTGCAGCTACTGTGTCAGTCCATCTGTTGAGGGTCTCTTTGTTTCTGCTGCCCTTCTACTTCACCAAGCATGATATCCTTATCCAGAGACTGGTCTCTCCCAGTAACATGTCCAAAGTACATAAGATGAAGTCTCACCATCCTTGCCTTTAAGGAGCATTCTGGCTGTACTTCTTCCAACACAAAATTGTTTGTTCTTTTGACAGTCCATGGTATTTTTAATACTCTTCATCAGCACCACAGTCCAAACGCATCAATAATAATACTCTTTATAATATTGGTTATGTGTTTCTAAAAAGGTTTCTGAGTAACACAAGCTGTCTGTGCTCACCTACTAACTGAAACACTGGTGGTTAAATCTACCCAATGATTTAACAGAAGAAAGGTCTATCAATCTGCTCCATTCAGATGCACCCCATGTAGAGTGCACTGCTTCCCCAAAATACTGAGTCAGATTCAACTCATTGACAAAAGGGGACCTAATTTAATTTAACTTGGTTTTAATGAATTTGGATGTGAATTTTAAGAACTTTTTAATGTAAGTAAAAATCATACTGCTTGACACCACTACGTTAATACGGTTTAATTTAACCTGAATAAAGTAATTAATGGCTCAGAGCAGTGCTTCTCAAACCATGTGTGTACATATCACCTTGTATCTAGTCAAAATTCAGTTTCTGATAGAACTGAGGATGAGATTCTGCACATCTAACAGGATACTAGGTGTCAAATTACTGTACTTCAAGAACCAAGGTTTTAGATCCCATCGGATTTCCTACCGTCTTTGATGTCTCTTTGTATGTATAACTTTTCCAAAATTTATTGATATCTTCTTTTACTAGCTTACATATTTTTTTCCAACTCATAAAATGAAACCAAACCAGTTGCTGTTGATTTCACTCTGATTCATAGCAACCCCAGGTGTTTCAGCCTAGAACTGCCAGGCAAAGAATTTTCAGGAGTTGTGATCTTCTGAGGAACCTCTGGCTAGATTTTAACTACCAACTTTTCAGATAGTGTCCGAACACTTAATTGTTTGTGCCACTCAGGAACCACAGCTAATAAAAAGAACTTTCTCTTAATGGGCTAATAAATACAGTCTTTAAAACTCACAAGGGAAGTTCAAATCTTTCCTATGGGGTCGCTGTGAGTTGGACCCCATATCTACTCAATGACAGTGAGTTTAATTTGATTTGGTGATGGAGTAGCTTATGCATTGGGCTTCTATCTGTCAGATCAGCAGTTCAAACCCACCAACCGTTCTTCAAACGATAAATGAGACTGTCTGCTCCCGAAAGATTTACAGACTCAGAAACCCAAGAGAGCGGTTCTGCACTGTCAGATAGGATCTCTGTGAGTCAAAACCCACTTAACAGCAGTGTGATGGTGGCATTTTTGTTGTTGTTGCTTTTGATGTATAGTTCTATGAGTTTTGACAACACATCATGTCATACATCTACCATTATAGTATCATATAGAGTGATTTTTAACTTCCAGTATTTACCATACACAGTGGATGCTGTAGGCAGTCTGTCCATCAGCAGACACAACCACTCAGGTGAGGTGTGATGTGCTAATCACTGTCCACCGGAGCACAGTCACCTCTCTCATCACTTCTCTTCCTTTCTGTGTAAAGCTCTGTATAAGCTACTAACCACAAGGTTAGCAATTTAAACCCACCAGTGGCTCTAAGAGACAATGATGAGGCTGTCAGCTCCTGTAAAGATTTTAAGGCCTCAGAAACCAAAAAGGACAGTTCTACTCTGTTCTGTAGTGTCACTGTGAGCCAGAATAGAGTCATGGCAGTGAGTTTGTGAGTTCTTTCTCTCTAGGAGTCCCCTGACATAATTGGTCAGCAGTTGGGCTACCAACCAAAGCCAGCAGTTTGAACACCCATCCACTCCACGAGGGAAAGATGGGACTTGTGTGCTCTAGTACAGATTCATTGCCTCAGAAGCCCCAGAGAGCCCTTCTGTTCTTTTCTATATGATCACAATGAGTCAAAATCCACTTGATAGCAGTGGATTTCCTTCTCTGTCTGTGCAGTCACATTTTTAGTCAGAAAACCCATACCTATGAAGCTAACTTCAAAGTTGGATATTGCCTTCCAATTGTGCCCAAAGCATCCTTCCCTCTTCCTGCAGGCTGCTTCTGTGTGCTGGCTGGCACTCAGGGAAAGCATAAGCAGTTCTTCTATTTCAGAAGAAGTAAGCGGAATGGACACTCTCCAGAAGGACCTTCCAAAAATCTGACTTACTGGTTTCAGAGTCCCAAAGGCCTTGTAGTAATTGGAGAAGCAATCTCTGACTTAAGTGACCCATCTCCTGACTCCATTGTAGGGAACAAAAAGCTTCCTTTTTTCTAAGAGTGTGTCTTAGTTATCTAGTACTACTGTCGTGGAAATACCAAAAGTAATAAGCAAATCAGTCTTCTACATGGACTAGGAGGTTCCTAGTACAGGGACCTTGGGTCTAAAGGACACGCTCCACTCCTGCCTCTTCTTTTTAATTGTGATAGTTCCCTCTCATCTCTGCTCCCTTGTTGAATCTCTTTTATATCTCCAAAGAGAGTGGCTCAAAATACAATCTAGTTCTTTAGATTGCATTCTGTCTCAACATAACTGTTGTTACTAATCCTGCCTTACTTAAATCATGGATGTGAGGATTTACAACACATAAAACAATTACCTCAGAGCACATAATGGAGTTGATAATGACATAATTATAAGAATTGTGTGGCGTAGTCAAGTTGACACATATTTTAGGAGAACATAATTCAGTCCATAACAAGGTGAAAGAACCCCATTCAGATAACTATAGAAATATGTATTTCATACTTTTTCAATAGCCAATACTTGCAAAACCTCTTCTGAGAACTGCCCTTGTTCCCATTCTAAATATTTACATTGTCCCAGAAGTGCCCTGGCTATTAGTCTCTGTAAGGGTAGCCCTAGATGATAGGACATTCAAGCATGTTATATTGCGGTATCCCTGTGGCAGAACTTAAGAGTCTAGAGGAACCCTAGAGAATCAGATTGAATAAATCATCCATGGAACTTTTTTCTGAGATGTACTTTTGCTTGGCTTTCTTCCTTTGCCTTATTTTCCCCACTCCCTTACTAATTTTCCCTGAGTGCACTTCTTTAAACAATCAATTGCATACAAATCTTTCTTCTATGGTCTTGTATAGAGAACTCAACCTAAGCATCCCTTTACTTGAGCTCACTATACAAAAAAATACCAATCAATGAGTGCCCTGCTCTGTGTATGCTTATTTTCTTTTTTTCCAGTTTTTTTTTAATCGTTTTATTAGGGGCTCATACAACTCTTATCACAATCCATAATACATCAATTGTGTAAAGCGCATTTGTACATTCATTGCCCTCATCATTCTCAAAACATTTCCTCTCCACTTAAGCCCCCGGCATTAGGTACTCGTGTGCTTGTTTTCTTGTTCTGTTTTATACTTTTGATGATAGTATTGACATGATTGACTTCTATCTGTAAAAGTAATAGGATATTCTGCCTGTGTCCTATAATAATTACCTAGACATATTTATAGACAGCTTTATGGAGAAAACTAGCATATTTTATAACTGGCACCATTGAATGTCTTACCAAAGAATAAAGGGATACTTACAAAGCACTCTGTCATCATTTCCTCTTGGCCATCCACAAATACCTACTTAAGTAGTGCACTAAGTAAGACATTATTGAAAACAAATTAATTCAACTTTGGTTTTGATTCCAGGCTCAATGGTTCCCTTCTCAATGCGGATCTTACATGCAGAGCTTCAGCAGTATCTGGGAAATCCTCAGGAATCACTTGATAGACTGCACACAATGAAAACCATCTGCAGCAAGGTAAAGATCTCTCCAAATGATCTGTTTTTGTCAATTTCCCCTCTTGATTTGAGGGAGCTCTCTTAATTGCCCTCCTTAACTATAATAAACCTATGGGTTTTTTCTCTGACCATCCCATGCATTCTACTCTAACAAATGTCACCACTTTTAACTCCAAAAAAAGGAAGGTGATCTGATTCCATGTTACTGTTGTATTCATTGTTCTTTCTGAAATAATTTTTAGGGGACTATAGATTGACTTAAGGATCCCTGGTGGTGAAGCGGCCTGCACATTGAGCTCTTAACCACACCGACAGTTTGAACCCATCTTGCTACATGGGAGAAAGATGAGACTGTCTGATCCTAGAAAGATTTTTTTAAAGACTTGGAAACCCAAGGGGGAAGTTTTACTCTATCTTATATAGTTGCTGTGCATTGGCCTGGACACAGTGACTGAATTTTTTGGTTTTTGTTATTTGTCTTAATATATCAATTTTGAATCCTTATATACTAATTTTTTTCTAAAATTTTAAAATTTAAATTAGGTATGGGTTTATATTTCAGATAATCAATTATGTTTTCAACAATTTAAGCTACTTAATAAATTCCCCAGTAGCTTACCTTATCTCATCACCTTTGATTTTGAGATTGAGAAGTGAAGAGGCCTTCGACTTTGTTGTTTCTTTTTTAGAAATTCTTTGCTTGTTCTGGGTCTCTTTCCTTTCCAAATAAAATTAGTAATTACTTTTTCCGTTTCTTTAAAGAATGAAATTCAGATCTGGATTGGAATTGTGTTGGACTTATATATATCTTTGGTTAATGTAGACATTTTCCCAGTATTAAACCTTCCGATCCATGAGCATGGGATATTTTTCAATATTTATAGGGTTCTTGGTTTATTCTACGAGTGTCTTGTAGTTTGCTTTGTACACATCTTTGTTCTCTGAGTAGGCTTATTATTAAGTATTTCATCTTTTGTGTAGCTACTGTAAATGCTATTGGTTTCTTGTTCTCTTTTTCCCCAGCTCTCTTCATTAGCATGCAAACACCTGATATTGATTTTTGTATATTAATCTTGTGTCTTGTCACAGTAACTGATTTTTATATTGTTTCCAATAGTTTTCTTGTTGAATCTTTGGAGCTTACTATGTATAAAACCATATAAACTGCTAAGAGAATTTTACTTCTTTGTCAATTTATATTCCTTTGATTTTTTTTAGATGAATTTTTTTATTAGGAATTAAGTGGGGGGTGGATTATGCTGCAGACCATCAACTATCTATTAAATAGTTCAAACTACGCATCAGCCTTCCACCTCTGATTTTTGTTGTTGTTGTCTAATAGGTCTGACTAATACATCTAGCACAATATTGACTAGGAGTAGAGATTAGGTGCATCTTTCTCTGGTTCCTGTTCAAAAGGAGAATGCTTTCATTTTCTTCGCATTGAGCAAGATGTTCTCTATTAGTTTTGCATATATGGGATTTATTGTGTTCCTAATTCCCTTCTCTTCCTATTGTGCAAAGTGTTTTTATTGGGAAAGGGGTTGGATATTGTCAAATATGTTTTCAGTATCAATTGATATGATCATGTATCAATTGATATGATCATGTAGTTCTTACCTTTTATCTGATGGGTTACATTGATTTTATAATGTTGACCCATCCTTGCCTACCTGAATGAATTCTACTTGATCATGGCCAGGATTTGGTTTAGAATATTTACAACTACTGTATATTCAAAAGGGATATGGGTCTGTAATTTTCTATCCTAGTAATGTCTGTTTTTGTATCAATGTTATGCTTCATAAAACGAGTTCAAGAGTTTCTTGCCCTGGACCTTTTCTTGTTGCAAGTTTTTTTAATGATCTGGTCTATTGCTTCTTCTGTGATGGGTCAGTTGAGCTATTCTTCATCCATCTATGTTAATTTGGGTAAATAGTATGTTTCTAGAAATATGTCCATTTAGTCCAGGTTTTTGAACTTGTTGGAGTAGTCTTTCAGAATCATGTGTTACTATTTTAAATTCTCGTTTAGATCTGTAGTGATGCCACCTATTCCATCTCTTATTCTTGATCTTTGCATCTTATCTTACTTTAACTTTGTGAACTTTGCCTGTGGTTTGTCAAGTTTGTTAATCTTTTCAAAGAACCAACTTCTTGTCTCGTTGATTTTTTTCTGTTGTTTTTCTGTTTTCTGCTCTAATCTTTATGATTTCTATTTTCCTGGTTAGAGAAGATGTATTGTGTTGCTCTTTTTCTAATTATCGAAGAGCTTGGTGACAGTATTGATTTTATATTTCAAAACCTCTAGCTGCTACTCATAAAAAGTTACAATCTCAGGGAATCTAAGATAGATGATCCCTTCAGGACCAGTGCTGAGAGTGGCAATACCAGGAGGGTGGAGGGTGGGTGGGGTAGAAAGGGGGAACCAATTACAAGGATCTACATATAACCTCCTCCCTGGGGGATGGACAACAGAAAAGTGGTAAAGGGAGACATTGGAGAGTGTATGACATGACAAAATAATAATCATGTATAAATTATCAAGGGTTCATTTGAGAGTGGGCATCGGGAAGGGAGGGTAAAAAATGAGGAGCTAATACCAAGGGCTCAAGCAGAAAGCAAATGTTTTGAGAATGATGAGGGCAACAAATATACAAATGTGCCTGACACAATGGATGGATGTATAGATTGTGATAAGAGTTGTATGAGTCCCCAGTAAAATGATTTTTTTTTTAAAGTTACAATCTCATAGGGGTTGTTCTACCCTGTCCTATAGGGTTGCTATGAATCGGCATCAACTCAGTGACAGTGAATTTGGTTTAGGTTTTTGGCTTCTTTGTCCATGAGTGCATTAATTGCAATCAATTGCCTTCTGAGTATTGGTTTTGTTGTCTCAACAGTCTTGGTATGTTTTGTTTTTGTTCTTATTTGTTTCAAGAGATTTTATAGTTCATTCCTTATTTGATCAATTACTCAGTAATTTTTAAGAAGCATGTTATTCAGCTTCCATATATTTCAAATTTTGTCTTTGCTCTTCCTATTGTTCATCTCTAATCTTATATCACTGTGACCTGAGAAGATGAATTCTAAAATCTCAATTTTTTAAATATATTAAGATGTACTGTGTGTCCAAACATGGTCTATTCTGGAGAATGCTCCCCGTGCACTGGGAAAGAATATATACTGTTCTTGAGAGTGTTCTATATATGTCTACAAGGTCAAGTTGGTTAATTGTGTTTGGTTCTATATCTTTCCTGATTTGGTTTCTAGTAATCAGTCTTTCCTCAAAAGTAGTGTGTTTCCAAAGAACAAAAATCATATCATCGTGAATGAGGGGGAGTGTGGGGTGGGGACACAAGGCCCATCTGTGGGCAACTGGACATCCTTTTGCAGAAGGGTAGTAGGGAGGAGACGAGTCACCCAGGGTGCAGTGTAGCAACGATGAAACATACAACTTTCCTCTGGTTCCTAAATGCTTCCTCTTCCCCCACTATCATAATCCCAATTCTACCTTACAAACCCATCTAGACCAGAGGATGTACACTGGTGCAGAGAGGAACTGGAAACACAGGGAATCCAGGACAGATGAATCCCTCAGGACCAGTGGTGAGAGTGGCAATACCAGGAGGGTGGAGGGAAGGTGGCCTTGAAAGGGGGAACCAATTACAAAGATCTACATATAACCTCCTCTCTGGAGGACGGACAACAGAAAAGTGGGTGAAGGGAGACGTTGGACAGTGTACAATATGACAAAACAATAACAAATTATCAAGGGTTCATGAGGTAGGGGGAATAGGAAGGGAGGAGAAAAAATGAGGAACTGATGCCAAGGACTCAAGTGGAAAGCAAATGTTTTGAGAATGATGAAGGCAACAAATGTACAAATGTGCTTGACACAATGGGTGTATATATGAATTGTGATGAGTTGTAGAAGCCCCCAATAAAATGATTTTTTTTAAGTGTTGTGTTGAAGTCTCCTACTATTATTGCTGAATTTCCTGTTTTTCTCTCTAGCTCTGTAAGCATTTCAAGAGTCTTTCATTGTGTATGTATATGTTTATTATGATTATGTCTTCTTGTTATGTTGTTCTTTTATTCATTATGTAGTACCCTTGTTTTATCTTTCATGCTGATTTTTGTGTTGAAGTTTATATTAGAGATTCATATTGCCACTCTAGGTTTTTTGGGTTTGGGAGTTTTGTTTTGTTTTACCATCAGCGTTACAAATTTTTCAATCCTTTGATTTTTAGTCTGTTTTGTCTCTTTGTCTAAGATGTGTGTGCTTGTGTGTGTGTGTGTGTGTGCATGCGTGCATGTTTTTCTTTGCTGCTATTTTTTTCTACTTTTTATGATTTTCTATTTTTATCTTTAATGAGATTTTTCCATTTTATTTGAGATGACCCTGTAATCTATTATTTTCTTCCTATTTTTAAGATAATCTGTTGTCTTGCAAACTACATGTCTTTGTTTTCATTAGAATGTTTTCTATCTACATTTTTTATGTCCTTGGGTTTTGTTTTTTGTTTTGTTTTTCATTTTAGATCAATTTCTCTAGTTCCCAGTTTTCAGTCTTGAAATTTTATTTAATATTCAATACTGTTTTGAGCAAATTTATATTTGTGTAGCTTTGTCTTCTTATATGTTGATCTTAGGTTTGTGTCTGCTGTTTTGTTTATTCTCTATTCAAAGAAATCTTAATATTTTTTGTAAAGCTAGTATTTTTTCTACAAACTTCTTATTTCATCCTTACATAGTAAAAACCTTTATTTCCTCCATCATACTTGAAGGAATAATTTTTTATGATTATGATTTTTGGTGGGCAGTATTTTTCTTCCCTTCAGGATTTTATATGCCATTCTGTGATCTTCTTGCCTACATGATACATGCTGAAAAATCTAAGCTTATTCTTATTGGTTTTCCTTTGTAAGTGGATACTCCATTTTTCCCTAGCTGTTCTCAAGATACTCGCCTTGCTGTTAACACTGGAAAATTTGGTTGTGGTATGTTTTGATGGTTTTCTTTTGAAGTCTATTTACTACCTGTCTATCAGTTTGTCGAACTGTGGTGACTTATGGGTTACTGTGATGCTAGAAGCTATGTTACTGGTATTTCAAATGCCAGCAGGGTCACCCAAAGTTAGCAGGTTTCAGCAGAACTTACAGACTAAGAACAGACTACAAAGAAGGAATCAACTGCCCACTTCAGAGGTTGGAGTTGCTGAAAACCTTAAGTGCAGCATGGAAATATTGCCAGATACTGAACACAGATCATTGTTAGAGATATTGCCAGATAGCAGACTCCCAATTTGGAAGGAGCTCCAAATGTGACTGAAGAGGAGCTTCTTTCTCAAAGTAGTCAACCATGGTGCCATGAATAGAGAAACGCCTGTGGGAGTGGAGCTATTCAGATCTACATTTACTAATGGGGCGCAACTCGTGGCAAGAAGAAACAACTGTAAAAAATCTAATAAGCAGAACTTGGAATATACAAAGTATGAATCTAGAAAATTGGAAGTCATCAAAAATGAAGTGGCATACATAAAGATTGATAACCTAGGCATTAGTGAGCTGAAATGGAGTGGTATTGGGTCATTTTAAATCAGAAAATCACATGGTTTACTATGCTGGGAATGGTATAATCAAGAGGAATACTGGTGCATTTATTGTCAATAAGGACATTTCAAGATCTATCTTGAAGTATCATACTGTCTGTGATAGGATTATATCTATCCACATTCCAGCAAATCCAGTCAGTACAGCTTTATGTACCAACCATCCAAGCTAATGATGAAGATATTGAAAAAATCGACCAACAATTTTAAGTCAGAAATTGATCAAACATGCAGTCAAGATACATTGATAACTAATGGTGATTGGAATGCAAAAGTTGGAAACAAAGAGGAAGTAACAGTTGAGGAAAAATATCTTGGTGATAGAAAGAAAGCTGGAGATTGTATGACAAAATTTTGCAGGACCAACAACTAGGTCACAGCAAATATCTTTTTCAACAACACAAAAGATGACTATACACATAGACTTCTCCAGATGGAATACACAGAAATCAAGTTGACTGCATCTGTGAGAAGAAACAATGGAGAAGCTCAGCATCAGTAGTTAAAACTAGGCCAGAGGTTGACTGTGAAACAGATCCATTGTTCATATGTAATGGTTCATGTTGAAGCCGAAGAAAATTAAAGTAAATCCACAAGAGTCAAAAATATGACTTTGAGTATATCCCACTTGAATTTCCAGAACATCTCAACAACATCGTCAATGCTAGTACCAGAAGATGAGCCCCTCCAGTCAAAAGAAAGTCAAAATATGACAGAGAAACAGATGTCTTCTCAACATAGAATCAACCATAATGATGCGAATGGAGTAAAGACTGTTGGAATAAAGGCGTTAGGACCTTCATCTGCCGATGGATCATTGAGCGCCAATGATAAGAAAAGGTGATAAGCTGTGAGATGTTAAGAATGCCAAAGGTCCTTTAAAAGAAAGAAAGGAAAGGAAAGATCAAAGTGTTTGTCAGACGACACACCAAAACGTGATCTTAATCGCAAGTAGCTAAGGCAAATGGAAGAAATTATTAAGTCAAAGAACTGAACAGAACATCCCAAAGGTCAAGCAGGCAATGAAAAATATTATAATGATATATACAATGACGTAGTTAGAAAACCAAAAAGGAAGAATACATCCAGCATATCTTCAAGTGAGAGAACGCAAAAAAAAATTTAAGTCTTGAGTTACAAGATAGAAAGGGTCTATGGGCAAAATATTGAATGATGTAGGAAATATCAAAAGAAGATGGAAAGAATACACAGAATCAATGTATCCAAAATAACTAGCCAACATCCCACCGTTTCAGGAGGTAGCATATAAGCAAGAACCAATGTATGGAAGAAAGAAGTCCCAAGTTGCACTGAAAGTGTTAGCTGAAAACAATATCACAAGAATTGATGGAATACCATGTGAAATGTTTCAACAAGTTGATAAAGCACTGGAAGCACTCACTCAGCTCTGTCAGGATATTTGGAAGACAGCTACTTGGCCAATTCACATGAAGAGGCCTATATTTGTACCCATTCCAAAGAAAAGTCACCCAACAGAATTACCCAAGTGTAGAACATTATCATTAATATGCCGTGTAAGTAAAATTTTGCCAAAGATCATCCAACATCAGTTACAGCAGTACATTGGCAAGGAACTGCCAGACATTCATTCAGGCTGGGTTCAGAAGCACTCCTATAACAAGGGATATAATTGCTAGTCAGCTTGATCTTGGCAAAAAGCAGAGGATACCACAATGATGTGTACTTGTATTTTATTGACTCTGCAAAGGATTTGACTGTGTGGGCCATAACAAACTGTGGACAGCCTTGAGAACAATGGAAATTCCAGAACACTTTATTATGTGTATATGAAACTTGTATTTGGATCAAGAGGCAGTTTGGGGCACAAAACAACTGAATACTGCATGGTTGAAAAATTTAAAAGGTGTGTTTTAGGACTTTGACCATACTTACTCAATTGGCTGAGTAAATAATTAGAGAAGCTGGATTATAGGAGGGAAAAGTTGGCATCCGGCTTGGAGGAAGGCAAACAACCTTCAATGTGCAGGTGACTTTGATATCTGACAGTAAGGAATACTTGCTGGTGAAAAGCACTTGCTGATTAAAATCAATGATTGCAGCCTTCAGTATGAATTACAACTCAATATAAAGAACACCAAAATCTTCACAACTGGATAACATCATGATAAATGGAGATAAGATTAAAGTTGTCAAGGATTTTTGTCTTGCCAGGATCCACAATGCTCATGGAAGCAGCAGTCAAGATACAAGGATTCATTCCATTGAGTACATCTGCTGCACAACGCATTGCCATCGAGTCGAGTCTAACTCATAGTGACTCTACAGGACAGGATAGAACTGTCCCTGGGAGTTTCCAAGGCTGTAGCTCTTTATAGGAGTAGAAAGCTTCCTTTTTCTCCCTCGGAGCTGCTGGTGGTTTCTAACTCCTGACCAATGCAGCCACCAGGACTCCTAAGATCTCTTTAAAGTGTTGAAAAGCAAGTAGGTTACTTTGAGGACTAAGGTAAGCCTGACCCAAGCCATGGAATTTTCAGTTGCCTCATATGCCTGTGAAAGTTGAATGTCAAATAGGGATGACCTAAGAAGAATCTGTGCATCTGAATTATGGTCCTGATGAAGAGTGTTAAAAGTACAATGGACTCCCAAAAGAATAAACACATCTGTCTTAGAAGTACAGCCAGAATGGTTCTTGGAGGAAGGGTGGCGAGACTTCATCTCATGTACTTTGAATATGTTGTCAGGAGACACTAGTCACTGGAGAAGAACATCATGCTTTGTAAAGTGGAAGGGCAGTAAAAGAGGAAAGCCCTCAACAAAATGAATTGGTGCAGTGGCCAAAGCAGTGGACTCAAATATAAGAACACTTGTGAGGATGGCAGAGCACTGGGTATTGTCTTGTTCTGTTACACTTTGGGTGGCTGTGAGTTGCCACCTAACAGCAGCAACAGCAAAGGTGAACTATGGGTTAGGCAATGGTATCTTCCCAAGGTTCTCATGAAACAAACACTTCTCTCATATATTCCCAAATTTGCTTGGTCTACCATCCCCTTTTCAGGAAAAAAAAATTTTCTCAGCACCCCCTGACTATTCTGGAATTTTGTGCTATAGCCCATAATCCAGGATAAAGTGGTAATATCTACTTCTACAACACCCCTATATCATTCCAGCATCCCCTTCCCCCAATGGGAGTGTTGTCCACTTTAGGGAACATTCTTTTACATAGTGTTCTCTATGATGACACCATTTTTCCTAAGCATATTGCAAACAGTAACTCACTTAAACCTTATAACATGCCTATAAAGTGTTATTATTACCCTCAATATTCAAATGAGGAACGTGAAATACAGAAAAGTTAAATAACTTGCCCAGCAGGCCAGGATTTGAAACCAAGCAATCTGTCCAGCTAGAGTGTGTGCTCTTAATCAATATAATGTGAGAAAGACCTAAGAGTGTTTCTTCTCTTCTACCCTCTACCAATATTTCTGCCCCAGGTAATGCAGAAACTGGGTTATTCAGCTCAGATGACCCCTGTAGTGAATATTTGAAATACTCTCTCCCATTGATTGATACCTATATATTTTTACTTTGTGAGACTAGGGTCCTTTTCCATATTCTTACCCTGTCCTTACCCCCATCCCAAACAAACAAAAATAGCCTATAGTGTCCCAAGGGCAAAGTGTTAACTGCTCTCTAGTGTTTCTAAGACTAGAATTCTCTAAGGGAGCAGGAAGCTCCATCTTTTCTCCTACAGAGCAGCTGGTGGGTTCAAACTGCTGGCCTTTCCGTTCAGCCCAGATCATAGCCCACTATAATACCAGGCACCTCTCCCATTCATAGGAGTGGTTTTATCCCACAGTGACCCAAGTGATGAGTGCTAACAGCTAAGAGTGGGGGAAAGTGGGAAGGAGCAGAAATTGAGTGCAGTCGCAGCATAGGAGCACTTCTCTTGTGCTGACATGGTTTGAGAGGGGGAGAGGAGAATTTAAGTAGTGTAGGAAACCTGCTGTCAATGAGTAAATGTAACCTGTTTATCTCTTACTCCTTTCACTGGTTTCAGATTCCAGTACTTCGTATAATGTACTGTATATACTCGTGGATAAGCCAAGATTTTTAGCACACTTTTAATGCAGTTTTTGTGGTAAAATTAGGTGCCTCAGCTGATATTTGGGTCGACTTTTACTCGAGTATATACAGTAAATATCACTTAAATTATTCTGATGTCTGAAGATGGATGTTATGGCACTACCCCAAGTGCAAGATAGTATTTCTTTACAGTACTGATGGAAAAACAAGTAAACTTAATACGAAACGGTGTGTTGGTCTTCAGCCTACGGAATTTCCATGGTTAATGAAAATATTCTTGATTGGTCATCTCATATGCTGACTTTAAACATGGCTCCTTCCTGAAAGTAAGGATGAGCATCAGCGTAATAGGACTGATTAGTGCTTAAAAAAGAAGAGAGCAGACCCAGAGCCTGGTAACACATCATTTAGCATTAAATTTCTTCTATCCCACTGAGAAAGAAGAAAATAGAATCCGTAAATTTCTTCCTCTCATCTTTTGAATGATGGGCCACACGTTGCCCTTTGGAGCATTCTTCCCTCTTACAGGGCTAAGTCGGGCTAGAAACCACTGTTAGGCCCACCAGAGTGTACAATGGTTTGTCTCTGCCCACAACCCTTCTCTCAGAACAGCTGTGTCTGTAATGACTCCTTTGTTATTTATAACTAATGTTTATTGTGTGTCCACTGTGTATTTCATGCTGGCTAGTCAGTAGTGAACACAACACACAGGCTGCCCACAATAAGTCTGCAGTCTAATAGATAATGCTTGTTTCTTCTCAATTTTGGTGTTGTTGAGTTGTTTGAAGGTATTCATCATGATCATCCAGAATTTTAAAAGTTCTGCCCATGCAACAATTTATTTACTCAATGAGAGCAAACTCTAGGTACAGTGAAAAACTAACATGCCATTATTGTGGCAATATTGATTTTGTCTGCTGAAGTTAAGAGAATTGGATGTGTTATTTCTCGTTGGGTTTGCCGTTTGGCATGACCATTGATGCTTTCTAGTTTCCAATTAAAATGAGAGGTTAGACTGAAAAGTCTCAGAGATTATATCTGGAATTATGATTCTTTTCAGTCATTCATAACTGACAGGAAATTTGTGGGAAGACATTGCTGTGGTCTTCATTGTTGTTAGGTGCCATTGAATAGGCTCCTGACTCCCAGTGACCCTACTACGTACAATAGGACACCACCTCGCCCTCCAGTGTCCTCACAAGTGCTGCCATGTTTGAGCACGTTGTTGCAGCCTCTGTCTCCATCTCATTGACTTTCATTGCTCCCATGGCATCTGTTGTGGGTCTTCAAAGTAGTTTTCCATATTGGCAGTTAGCAATAGATTTAGAATAAAATGCTTCAGGAGGGGTAAATAAAGCAAGAAGCCAATCCATGACAGCTAGAGGTTTCCATCCTCCACTAATAAAGTCAACGGAGACAATTCTGGTTGCTTAGAAAATTAATATATTTGCCATTTGTATAGATGTATTCTGAGCCCTGCTGTCTGATAATTGCCAGTCCAGCAAAAGTCAGATCTCGGGTTCAGTTCCCAGCATGGATTTCCCAAATGAAAAGAAAGACCTTATGTGGCAGCCAAAGGGAGGTATCTGAGGGGGACATAGGAACACTTAGGGGTAGATAAGAAGCAAACACCTGCCACTCAATTACATTCATCCTAGTTGGGCTAACATTTTCTGGGAAATAGTTTCTTCTCTGTCTTTCAGTTTCTCGTAGAAAATGCTGAGATAGAAATGTCTCTTGCTTCTACTCTGTGTTGCTCTACTAGCCCCAAAGTAGCATGATATATGATTTTGTAGTAGGCTCAAACAGAAGCTCTAGAGGTAAAATTATGTTATATACTGGGTTACTTTGGTACAATGTAGTCTCTAAATGGTAGCCTTATTCAAACAACTATAGCATGGGAAAATATGTATGCCACAATGTTCATTTTCAAAGTCAGCTGACAGAATGTAAAATTGTTTTATGATTTCAACAAGTAAATAATATGCATAAAAGGGAAAAATACACCAATATGTCTTCACAGAATAGTACAGAGTATTTTTCCTATTGTTTTTGAAACATTGGGTGACAAGTAAGAATGACTTGGTGAATTAGTAAACATGCAGTGTGGAGGAATTACATGCAGCCTAAATATAACATTATTGAATGTTTCATGCTGCCATGGTTTGGAAAAAATAATGTCCGTCACTGTCAGAAATGGCTGTTGTCTTGGTCCGTTGATTTCTGTTCCTCTTCCCTGCTCCATCCCTGGAGAGCTTTCCAGACCTGTTGGGAAAAGAACCAAGTGAACACATTTCTAAAAGCTATTTGCATAAATAAATAAAATCCAAATTAGCTTGAGATTTACTTCATCACCAGTTCGGATGGCCCCATCCCATCCTCTAATTTACAGAGCTGCCCCTCCCCAAGTTTAATTTGGTTGGTGGTCCCAGCTTAAAATTAGCGCTTCTTTAGAGATGCATTCTACATCTGAAGGAAAAAGAGGAGAAGGCACATTTTTGTGCACTCTAGAGAAACATCAGTGTTTTCCTTTATTGATGATTGCTAACAAAGTAGTCATGAAAGCATTTTTATAGCATTTTTTCCTAGGAAGGATTATTATTTGTCTTTCCCCAAAAAAGTGACAAATGGGCATACTCAGTTATGCTGTTTTATTTGGAAAAAAAGTTTAAAATGCAAGAAAGAACAGGCAGTGCCGCTCACTGGCCAGCCACTCAGGGAATCTCTGCAGGGAGCTGCCATCAGTATGCTGGCCATGTTCAGGTCACTGCTGGTGCCTCATCTGACCCAGACAGCTTGGCAGCCCTACTTTTCTGCTGCTCCAGCAGAGAAAAAATTGATTGTGGCTTAATCAGATAAGATGGGAATGATTGGCAAGTGGAGAGAAGTAATTGAAAGATATAGTGAGGATGCCTTCTGCTTCCTCAATTGAGGCGGCATATCTGCCCTTTGCCATTGAGGTTTACAATCCCAGGACCCTGTATGTCATCAGAATACTCAAGCAGAAGGAGACAGGAAAGCCCTTTCTCATCATGGTTTGCCAGAAAGATGTGTACTTGATTTAGCTCACTAGAGAAATCCATACCGTTAGATACCTCCAGATTGCCTCATTGCAAAACAAAGTCCATGTATCTGGGACTGCCCAATACTACTACTCAGCAATTCCAACCTAATGTAAAATCAATTGCACCAAAAGTAAATTGGAAGGCCACAGAAGTTAGCAAATGGCCCATGCATGAAACATGCAGGATAGCCAGAGGACATCTCTCTTCATAAAATAATCTAAAACTCTGTGTTATTTTCCTCATTTTTCTTGACATTGTTTATTTCCTCCCTCCCCCATCTGAATGTTTTCAAGTATGAAATCCCAAAAGTTTTATCCCTTTGGGAGTAACTGTGAAATGATCTCTGGAGTCAGATAGGGTGAAAATTTCCAAATCCTGACATTTACCCAGCTACCCAGCCCAACTAAGTCTCAATGCCCTCATTTGTTTTTGGTTTTTTATCATGTGATATTTCTTATTTATTTTTTATTAAATCATTTGTACATATGTTGCCATATCATTTTCAAAGCATTTTCTTTCTACTTTCTACTTGAGCCCTTGATATCAGCTCTTTTCTCCCCCCCCTCCCTCCCTCATGAACCCTTGATAATTTATGAATTATTATTTTTATATTTTACATCATCCACTGTCTCCCTTCACCCACTTTTCTGTTGTTCGTCCCCCTGGGGGAGGGGATGTTATAGGTCAATCATTGTGATCGATTCCCCCTTTCTCCTTCCACCTTCCCCTCCTGGAATCTGTTCTCATTATTGGGGTTTATCTGTCCTGCATTCCCTGTGTTGTGAACTCTTCTCTGTAGCTGTGTACATATTCTGGTCTAGTCAGATTCATAAGGTAGAAGTGAGGTCATGATAGTGGGGTGGGGGTGAGCATTAAAGAACTAGAGGTAAGTTGTATATTTCATTGGTGCTATACTGCACCCCAAATGGTTTGTCTCTTCCTTGTGACCTTTCTGTAAGGGGATGTCCAATTGTCTACAGATGGGCTTTGAGTCTCCACTCCACACCACCCCCCACCCCATTCACATTGGTATGACTTTTTTGTTCTGGGTCTTAGATGCCTGATACCTGATGCCATGGACGCCTCATGATCACACAGGCTGGTGTGCTTCTTCCATGTGGACTTTGTTGCTTCTCAGCTAGACGGCTGCTTGTTTATCTTCAAGCTTTTAAGACCCCAGATGCTATATCTTTTGATAGCCAGGCACCATCAGCTTTCTGCACCACACTTGCTTATGCACCCATTTTGTCTTTAGATCGTGTCTGGAAAGTGAGCATCACAGAATGCTGGATTGTTAGAACAAAGTGTTCTTCTGTTAAGGGGGTACTTGATTTGAGGGCCAATGTCCATCTGCAACCTTAGTTCTTAACATATATATATGAGTACATAGTTCTATTCCACTCTCATTTTATATATATATTTTTTCATATGTATATGCCTGTATTTTGGCCTCTATAAATGTCCCTTGCCCTCTGGTTCTTTCCTCTATTTCCTTTTTTACTTCCCTCTTGTCCCACCATCATGTTCGACATTCATTCAGATTCAGTAATTCCTCGCTGCTACATTGCCCTTGAATAAGCACCCCTAGGCATCCTACAACCTTCCTTCCATTGACTTTAGTTCACCTGTTTTTCCGCTGTCCCTGGGTTGGTTCCCATCCCCTCGCACCTCCCCTTCTCCCGCATCCTCCCAGAACCAATGGTCCCGTTCTTTTCATCTCCGAATTTTTTATCCCGCCTATCTTATCTAGATAGACATGCAGGTACATTAATAAGTGCAAAAACCAGGCAAAGCCAAATAAAACAACAAAGGAAGTCCAACCAACAAAACAATAACAACAGCAAAAAAATAAAATAATAACAAAAAGAAAGCCACTGACTAAAATGGAAAAACCTATGCCCCTCCCCCCAGAAGAATTTATTTCAAAAGACGGCATTAAATCTGCAGCTCCGGGAGAGGGACATATCTGATTGGAGCACATGGGAGCAGATGAATGGGGAGGAGGAGAGAGTGGAGCACATCCTGGCCCTTGAGGACGATGATCCCAATTAGAACAGCCAGTCCACAGAGAGGACCACATGGGCATCCCCACTATGAGACATGACGCCCCTCACTGACCCATAGCCCTACAGGAGACAACACCGGAGAAACAGTGTGGGAATTGCACCCGATCTGATCCTGCCACACCGAGGCAAAATACTAAGGGGGTGCAACAGAACAGCAAGAGAATGGAGCAGCGAGGTCCCCAGGGAATGCTGAAGGTGGACTTTGGGGCCAGGGCATGGTGCCCCAACAGACTGGACTGGAAAACACTCCTAAAGG
>NW_022107407.1:10490881-10498310 GCF_000313985.2 Echinops telfairi | reverse complement strand
TGGGTGAAGGGAGACGTCGGACAGGGCAAGATATGACAAAATAATAATTTATAAATTATCAAGGGTTCATGAGGGAGGGGGGAGCAGGGAGGAAGGGGAAAAAAGGAGCACCTGATGCCAGGGGCTTAAGTGGAGAGCAGATTTTTTGAGAATGATGAGGGCAATGAATGTACAAATGTGCTTTACACAGTTGGTGTGTGTATGGATTGTGATAAGAGTTGTATGAGCCCCTAATAAAATGATTTAAAAAAATAGTTCAAGGTCTGTTTGTTGGCCTTTACAAGTGTTTTCCAGTCAAGTCTGATGGGGTGCCACACTCTGTCTCCAAAGTCTATTTTTAGAATTCCCTGGGGTTTTCATCAGTCTGCTCCCCTGCTGTTCTGCTGCATGCCCTCAGTGCCTTGCCCCAGGGAGATGGGGCCAGACTGTGCACTATTCTCTCACTGTGTCTCCAGTGCTGTCCCCTGCAGCATCATGTTTCAGTGAGGGATGCCATTTGCTGTGGTGGGGCCAGACTACAGTTTTCCCTGTGTGTTGCTTGTCCCTCTCCATCCCTTTGTGTTTCTCCCATGTGCTCTACTCTGATGCCCCTCTCCCCAAGTTGTAGTCCCAGTGCTGTCCTCTGAAGTGCATTCTTCTGATGGAGGGGGCAGGGGTATCCACATAATTGGGATTGGGGCCGACCCACAGACCTCTCCATTGGTTCCATGCTTCATGCTGGTATGTTGTATTTATGTCTTGGCACATAAATACAGGTTGAAGCCTGGTCTCTCTCTCCCTCTCCTGTGGAGCTAGAAATAATACCCTCCCCTTGGGTAGGTTAGTGCCCTGCTCCCCCGCTACCCATGTCTTTTTTTTCCCCTCTCTTTCTTTCCCTCTCTTATTTAATTGGCTGCCTTATGTATCCCTGGATTTGGTTTGGCCCCTGCCATGGTTGCTGGACCAACCCCCAGGAATGTATGTATATAGTAGCTTTTGCCCTATGCCCCATTTTGTTTTGTTTTTTTAAGCTTAACCTCAGTGGACTCATGTTGTACTTGCCCTTTTTTGCTTGCCTTACTTAGCTTGCATGATTTCTTCCAGTTCTTCCCATATGGTGATGTGCGGCATGTGCTCATCACTGCATTTTAAGGACGCGTAGTACTCCCTTGTAGGTATGTACCATAGTTTTTAATCCATTCGTCAGCTGATGGAAATTGGGGTTGTTTCCAACTCCATGAAATTGTGAACTGGGCCGTGATGAATATTGGAGCACAGCTGGCTGGTCTTTGTTTGTTTCTTACCTCTTCTGGGTATATGCCCAGTAGGGGGATTGCTGGGTCATATGGTAGCTCAATCTCCATCTGTTTTAGATATCGCCAAATTGATTTCCATAATGGCTGTACATACCTACAGGTCCACCAGCAGTAGACGAGGGTTCCTATCTCCCCACAGCTCTACTTTCTGACTTTTTGAATTGGACTATCTTTGAGGGTGTTGGGTGATATCTCATAGTTGTTTTAATTCACATTTCTCTTATGGCTAATGATCGGGAACATTTTCTCATATATTTATTGGCCATTTGGATTTCTGCCCCTCTGAAACTTCTGTTCAGGTCCTTTGCCCACTTCTTTAGTAGGCAGTTTTTCTCTTATTGTAAGCTTGCAAAGTATGTAGATTTTAGTAATAAGGCCTTTTTCTGATGTGTCATTGCTAAAGATGTTTTCCCAGTCTGTGGGCTCTCTTATTACTTTCTTGATGAATTCTTTCGATGTTCCCAGGTGATCTATCTTCAGTATATCCCAGTTACCAATTTGTGACTTCTCTGTATTTGTATCCTTCCCTATTTCCGATAGTCTATGTATTTCCTGTGCCAAGGTTCTCAGGATTATCCCAATTCTCTCATTAATGGCACTAATAGTTTGAGGTTTACCTCAACGTCTTTGATCCACTTTGAGTTTATTCTTGTGCATGGAGTGAGGTAAGGGTCTAGCTTCATTTTTATGCAGGTAGATATCGGTTTTTTCCAGCACCACTAATTGAAAAGGGCAGCCGCTTCCCATTTGATATTTGTGGGGCCCTTATCAAAAATCAGTTGCCTGTATGCTGATGTTTTTATTTCTGGGTCTTCAACTCTTTCCCATTGGTCTGAATAGCTGTCATTAACTAGTACCACACTGTTTTGACCACTGTGGCTGTATAATACGTGCTAAAGTCAGGTAGAGCAAGCCCTCCCTCCCACTTTGTACTTCCTCTTAAGGATTTCTCTGCTAATTTGGGCTTCTTCCCTCTCCATATGAATTTGGCAATCAGTTTTTCCAATTCTTTTAAAAAGGATGATGGTATACATGTCAGAAAAGCATTAAACTTATATAGTGCCTTGGGCAGAACTGACATCTTTACTATATTGAATCTTCCAGTCCATGAGCATGAGATACTCTTCCATTTGTTGAGGTCATTCTTAGTTTCTTGTAATAGTGTAGAACCTGTTTTTAAAATACCAAATACTAAAGTGATTTCTGTAGATGTAAATGTGGCATTCCTTATAGGCTGCTGAAACCCACAACGTTTATATCCCATCTGCGAAAGCTGTCCCGTGAAGCAGCCTTGCCAAATAACTACATATAAATCAGACTGCATATTTGCATCACAAGATGCAAATATTTGGGGGGTTTGAGTACATTTTAGCAGTAGTAATATGTACTGTATGCAATGCAATGTCATAGCACATTAATAGCTGTTGTCATCACCCTCAGATGTTCACTTGCAGATCTTCAACCTAATGGTTTACAATTCAAAACTCTGCACTAGCTGGCTATGGCCTTCTCTAAGTGTTGGGAGTCATAAGTCGAAAGTGGGGGTACTGTTCAACTCCAAGAACATGGAACATTTGAACCATACATGTACCCAATAAATATTGCAGTGACTGTATTGTGGACCAGGAGTGATATTATCCAAGGTTTCTTACCTTAAGCACTGGTTTTTAATTTGAAGCTGAGTTATTCAAGTTTCTCTGACTGTACACTTTTCTTATACCTCCATCAATATAACTAACAAAAGAAGACATTTCACTGAAAGTTCTAATCCCCCCCAAAAAAAGTTGTCATGGCTACAAAGGTAAAAACCATTAGGCCTATAAAGGAAATGAGTCAAAAAAAATAGCACATGAAGAAAACTGTCTCATTCAACTATTTTGACCATCATTATGAGCAAGAATAGGATTTTTGGAGACAATTAAACAAGCAACTAGCATTCAGCCTTGACAATTTTAATCAACAAGAGAAGTGCCAGTCCAGGAGAGGTATTCATTTACACGTCAGACAGAACCTCTTTGCATACTGGGCACTACTTGTATGTCTCCTTAATGGCATCATTGACTCCTTGATGGCAGTGAGTTTGGTTTGCTAAATATAAATAGATAGGTTTACACATTGGGCTACTAACTAAAGGGCCAGCAATTTGAAACCACCAGGCTCTCTTTGAGAGAAAGATGAAGCTTTCTATTCCCTTAAAGAATGACAGTCTTGGAATGTACAAGCATGTGCATATGTAAAAAATATATAACGATAGGAAAATACAGCTATGTACTTATATTTATATGTTAAGTATTAAGGTAGCAGATAGACATTGGGCCTTGACTCAAGCACTCCCTCAATGCAAGAACACTTTTTTGTAAATAACCCGGCATTCTGTGATGCTTACCCTCCCAATACGATTGCTAAAGACAAAATGGGTGCATAAGCAAATGTGGTGAAGAAAGCTGATGGTGTCGAGCTACCAAAAGATATAGCGTCTGGGGTCTTAAAGGCTTGAAGATAAACAAGCAGCCATTTAGCTCAGAAGCAGCAAAGCCCACAGGAAAGAAACACACCAGCCTGTGTGATCACGAGATGTCCATGGGATCAGGTATCAGGCATCAAAGAACAATAAATCATATCATTGTGAAAGAGGGAGTACAGAGTGGAGACCCAAAGCCCATCTGTAGACAATTGGACATACCCTCACAAAAGGGTCACAAGGAAGAGACGAAGCATTCAGGGTGCAGCAAAGCACCGATGAAGCATACAACTTTCCTCTAGTTCTTTAATGCTCCCCCACCACCACCTCACTATCATGACCTCAATTCTACCTTATAAATCTGACTAGACCTGAATATGTACACTGCTACAGATAACAGCTCGCAACACAGGGAATCCAGGACAGATAAACCCCTCAGGACCAATAATGAGAATAGAGATTCCAGGAGGGGAAGGGGGACAGAGAAAGGGGGAATCGATCACAATGATTGACATATAACACCTCGTCCCCCAGGGGTATGAACAACAGAAAAGTGGGTGAAGGGAGACAGCAGATGATGTAAGATAAGAAAATAATAATAATTCATAATTTATCAAGGGTTCATATCAAGGGCTCAAGTAGAAAGAAAATGCTTTGAAAATAATGATGGCAACATAAGTACAAATGTGCTTGGCACAATGGATGGATGTATGGATTGTGATAAGAGCTGTAAGAGCCCCCAATAATGGTGTTAATAAAAAATAAATAAATTTAAAAATAAGAATTAGTGTCTTGGAAACCCACAAGGGCAGTTCTGCCCTGTCCTATAGGCTCACTGTAAGTCAGAATCAACTAGACAGTAGTGAGTTTGGATTTTTTACAAGTATGAATAGGCTATGAATTTCCTTTTATGAATAGTGTTTGAGATAAAGTGATGATAATTATATAGAGAGTTAGGAAAGATATTCAGGGGATATAATTTCTTCTTGGACAAAACACAACCAAGTTTTTCATTTTTGAATAATTTATCTTCCCTGTTGTCCACAGGTGTTTATAGTGATCTCCAGTTTTTAACTACGAATTCTATAACACCCATCCTGTCTAAGGCCTCTCCGTGCAGTGTTGTCTTCGAGAGTGGCTACAATTGCAGGTCTCTCCACTGTAAGCAGAGCCTTCCCCATTACACAGAAGAATCCCAGTATACTCATAATCCTCTAGTCCCATAGTTGGTTCCTTTCTCTCAAACTCCCCCCCCCCCTTTTCCAATCTGCATCCCACTTTTGAAACCACTCTGTATTTCCTAATTGAAGTTGCTTTCAGAAATTACTTCATTCTAAGACACCAAAGAGGAGGTCGTTTCAGAATTCCTAGAGTAAAGAAAACGAAACCTGTTCCAAACCCACAGGCCTAGCTATACTTTTATTTATGTTGTTGCTGAGGTCTTCCATCAGACGGATTCCAACTCACAGTGACCCTCTATGAGACCGTAGAACTGCCTCAGGGGTTTCTGAAGCGATGATATTTACAGAGTCAGCATGCCACATTTTACTCTCTGAACGTGGTTGGTCGGTTGGAACCCTGACCTTTCAGCTAGTAGCCAAGTACTTCATCACTGCACCACCAGCCTTCCGAAAAAGAGAAAAGTAATCACTGCCATGGAGCAGATCTGACTCATAGCGCCCCCAGTGAACAAGGCAAAACTGCACCTGTGGGTTTGCAAGACTGTCTATTTAAGAGAATAGAAAGCCTCCTTGTCCTCCCCACCCCACCTTCACCCCTACCCAGCTGCTCACGATTTAGAACTGTTGACTTTGTGGTAGCAGCCCAGTGCATAACCACGATGTCAACTTTAATATATCTTTCACGGTGTTACAAATCACTCCAAAACCTTGGCTTAAAACAACCATTTATTAGCTCACCATTTCTGTGGGTTAGGAAGTCGAGAGCATCTTATATTCTAGGTCAGAATAGCTCATTGTGCGTCAAGATGTTAATTGGGGCTGCAATTATCTGAAGGCTTGGGTAGGATTGGAAAATTGGCTTCCAAAATTATTCCCACACCTGTAATGTGGCTGGTTTGGACAGTGGATCCTAGTTCCTTGCCACGTAGCCCTTGGCATAAGGCTGCTTGAGTGTCCTCATGACATGGTGGCTGGCTTCCTGCAGAGATACTGAACCAAGAGACAGGAGGAAGGCCCAGTACCTCATATGACCTGGTGGAGGATGTCAAATGGCATCACTTAGACCTAATTCCATCAGTTAGGAAAAAGTCACTAAGTCCAGCCTAGGTGCAAAAGAGGGGAAACCAGGCTGCACCTGTGTACTTCTCCCCAGGCTGTGTACTTCTCCTCTTCCCCGGTTGCCATCAGGGAAGGCTGCATAGCACAGTGCTTCCTGGCACAAATGACACAAATCATATGTGAATTCCTAGCTCTGCCACTTACTAACTGCATGACAGCACAAACCTCCCCATGCCTCAGCTCCTCATCTCTGTGACAGGAAACAACAGTAGTACCATTCCACGGATGATGTATTACTGCAACCACCTCTGAAGGGAACACTGTGCTTTTACTCCTGCATTCCTGGAATCCTCTCTCTAGTTAGTACCCTTGGAATCTTTCTGTAAATCGCTTCATTTTCTGTCTTCCTTCAGTAGCTTCTCACTAAACTTCAAATAAACTCTACACTCCTTACCATAGCCTTCAAGTCTCTGAATAACCCAGTCACCACTATGCTCCCTAACCTCCATGGCTCTGCTCGCTCTCTCTTCTCATACTGTTCCTCTTTTACATCCTAGGGCCTTTGCCTATGCTGCTTCCTGTCCCCTAGGAGACTCCCCTTTGTTAAATGGCCATATCAGCTCCTGGGGCTCAGCTTCTATATCACATCCTAAGAGGCCTTCCCTTAGGAGGCTTCCACTCTTTGCACTCCTTTTCCTTCACTATTTTTACCTTGTAGTTGTTGCTGGTGCTTCCTGTTGAGTCCATTCCAACTCTTAGCAACTCCATGCGACAAAATACGCCTGCCTTAGAAGGTTTCCTTAGCTACAATCTGTGCAGAAGCAAATAGCTCAATCTTTTACCCTCAGAACCGCTGTGTAGTCTAAATGGCCACCTTTCCTTTAACACCTGGGCACTTTACCATAACATCAAGTTTCCTTTTATCATAATTTCTAACTTTCATTGTTTTCTTAGTTGTCTTGGTTTTTGTCCAACTTTCCCACAAGAATAAAATCTCCATGAAATTAAATTCTCTCTTGCTTACCCTTGCACAGTACAGTGCTATCATCTAAAGGGTACCGGATAACATATATGGAGGAGGGAGTGGAGACACACAAACAGGCACATAAACAATGGTGGTAAAATAATATGCTAAGGTCACAGTAGAGACATAATTAGGTGCTGAGGGAGCAAAGTAGAGGAGCATTTCATAGCAAACTGAATAGCTGAATTGTGAGACATTACAGAGGTTTCCCAGATAAAAGGGGAAGGGCTTTCCAGGCCAAACAAACTGCATAATAACGGTGGAAATGGTGGTGGGGGGTGTAGGGAGTAAGTAATAAGCCACTTGGCACTCCCAGATTTTTTTTTAATCAATTTATTGGGGCTCATACAATTCATCACAATACATAGATCAATTGTGTAAAGCACATCTATACATTTGTTGCTCTCAT
>NW_022107407.1:10482598-10490185 GCF_000313985.2 Echinops telfairi | reverse complement strand
ATCTCCCAGAGAGGAGGTTATATGTAGCTCCCTGTGATCAATTCCCCCTTTCTACACCCCCCTTCCCTCCTGGTATCGCCACTGTCACCCTTGGTACTAAGGGGTTCATCTGTCCTAGATTCCCTGCGTTTCCAATTCCCATCTGTACCGCTGTGCATCATCTGGCACTCCCAGATCTTAACACACGTTGTCGGTCTGGAAAAAGGTGACAATCGGGCTGCTGAATAGTGCCATCACAGGCAAACAGATGCATAATTTTGAAGCTTCGCAAAGAGTGCAGGGCAAGAAATCTTGAGGTACTGACATATAAGGTAATAGTTCAAATCCTCAGGAACCACCAGAGAAAGGAGACTGAAGTAGAAAGAGCAAAGGAAGGAGAACTTGAGGAAGAGGGTGGCAGAGAAGCCTGCAGGTGAGCAGCACGGTCTGAAGAGAATCCATCTCACAGCACTTTCAAGATCATTGAGGAGAGTGGCATGAAGAGAAGAGACTTGCACATTACACTGCTACACTGATTGAATTTTTTATAAGCACATTATTACTTTAAAAAAAACTAATTAAAAAAATCAAAGCCAAAGCAATTTTCTTGTCCTCTTCTGTCCTCTTAATCTCCAATTGGTCATTTCTGTGAACAATAAAATCAGTCATTCATGGACCGTCAGTTTTGTGCTAAGGATCATTCTGTGTCAGATGGTCTGTGGGCCCTCTCATCTGAAGCCTTCCTCTAGAACATTAAAAAACACTTATCTTTTCTTGTGATTTTTTTCCCTTAAAAATACCACATTTTAAAATTATAAAATAAAAATAGAAACTATACCTATCCCTACCCCCACAGGGCAAGATTATCTGCTACCCTTCAACAAGTTATTGTCATCACATCAAATAGTAAGAATTACTATTTGACTCAAAGAAAAACTAGGCCCCAAAGAGGGAATCCTGGTTTTTAGTTGTCTAATGCATGGAACCCTATATCCCTGGGGTTCCAAAAAGATGGAGTCTTAATTTTGTCTTTGCCTCACTGCTTACCTTGCAGTTTGAGACTTGCACTCTCAGTACCTCAGTTTCTCACCTACTGTTTGACCCATGTATGCTTACACCTGGCTCTTTAGGAACATGCATTTGTCAGTTACTGAGTACCCACTCCTCCCATCAGCAATGGTTGGAGCAGAGAAGACACCTGTGAGTGGAGACAGAATCCCTTGCAGGGTGGAGCTTACATCCTAATGAGGGATACAGACAAATACTAATAAAACTACTAATACAAAAACAATCACCTGTCTTCACTAGAGATAAACAGATGTAGTCAGGCACCATTGACCTTCACCATGAGATTCTTGTCCTAGTTTTAAGACATATTTGGGGAGTCTTGATAACCCCAAGCAGGATTTCCTTCTGATGAAACCTCTAACTGCTTCTTCCATATGGACTTCGTTGCTTCTGAGCCAGATGGCCACTTGTTTATCGTCAAGCCTTTAAGACTCAAGACAATATATCTTTTGATAGCCAGGCACCATCAGCTTTCTTCACCACATTTGCTTATGCACCCATTTGTCTTTAGTGATCATGTTGGGAAGGTGAGCATTATGGAGTGCCAGGTTAATAGAACAGTGTTCTTGCATTGAAGGAGTACTTAAGTAGAGTCCCAATGTCCATCTGCTACCTTAATACTAAACCTATAAATATATGTACATAGATCTATTTCCCCATCATCATATATAAGTATATTTACATATGTACATGCCTGTATTTAGACCTCTAGAAATGCCCTTTGCCTCCTAGTTCTTTCCTCTATTTCTTTTTACTTTCCTCTTGTCCCATTGTCATGCTCAGCCTTCATTTGGGTTTCAGTCATTCCTCTCGATTATATTACCCTTGGTCATGCCCTACCAGGCCTCCTACACCCTCCTGATCATTGATTTTAGATCACTTGTTGTTCCCTTGTCCCTAGGTTTGTTTACACCCACTTTCCTCCCCATCTCCCGTGTCCCCCCGGAACTGTCAGTTGTTGTTTTCTCCTCCAGATTGTTTATCCCATCTATCTTATCTAGATAGACCTGCATAAATAATATGTACAAAGAAAACAAAACAGAGCAAAACAAAACAACAACAAAAACCCAATGACAAAAAAAAGAAAAGCCTATAAATAGTTCAAGGTCTGTTTGTTGACCTTTAGGAGTGTTTTCTGGGCAAGTCTGAGGTGTCCATAGGATCAAGTATCAGGCATCAAAGAACAAAAAATCATATCATTGTGAATGAGGGGGAGTGGAGACCCAAGGCCCATCTGTAGGCAACTGGACATCCCTTGCAGAAGGGTCATGGGGAGGAGATGAGCCGGTCAGGGTGCAGTATAGCAACAATGAAACATACAACTTTCCTCTAGTTCTTTAATGCTTCCTTCCCCCCACTATCATGATCCCAATTCTACCTTGCAAATCCAGCTGGACCGGAGCATGTACCCTGGTACAGATAAGATCTGGAAACACAGGGAATCCAGGACACATAAACCACTCAGGACCAATATTGAGAGTAGTGATACTAGGAAGGTAAGGGAAAGATGGGGGGAGAAAGTGGGAACTGATCACAACAATCTTCTTAACACCTCCTCCCTGGGGGACGGACAACAGAAAAATGGGTGAAAGGAGATATCGGTAAGTGTAAGACATAACAAAAATAATAATAATTTATAAATTATCAAGAGGGAGGGAGGGGGAAAATGAGCTGATAGCAAAGGTTCAAGTAGAAAGAAAATGTTTTGAAAATGATGATGGCAATAAATGTACAAATGTGCTTGACAGAAGGGATGGATATATGGATTGTGATAAGAGTTGTACGAGCTCCCAATAAAATGATTTAATTAAAAAAAACTTTGAGGGTAAGGAATGTACAAATGTGCTTTACACAATTGATGTATGTATGGATTGTGATGAGTTGTATGAGCCCCCAGTAAAATCATTTTTAAAAAGCACTCTTAACTGCCCCACTGGGGTCATAATAGTGTTCATTGCAATCCCTTAATGTCTTAGTGTACCATAGTGCCTTCCTGTGTTTCCTCTTTCCTTCCCTCCCCCTTTACTGGTTTTCTGAGTGAGAATTCGAGCAAACGCCCTTTTGATTTGTGTTCCATGTTTTTCTCCCACTCTATCCACCACCTTCTAATTTGATCCTTTTCAGACTTGGTAGGGTTTGCCGAGTTCTATCTAGTTCTTCTGGTCTTAGAAATGTGGAGACTGAGTTTTGTATGGTTCATTAGTCTACTGGAATGGTTCCATATGTCTTTGCATTCTTAGCACTCTACTTTCCTCTGGAAAGGGAGAAATCAATAGTTGCACGTTAATGACAGCTCATAGCTTTTAAGACCCCAGTTGCTACTCACCAAAGTACAATATGGAATATTGTCTCTGTGAGCTATGATATGCCCATTTATTTTATTGTGTGCCAAGACTATGGTCCTGAGCCCTGTGATCCAAGGATTCATTCCTGCAGGGTGTTTGATTATAACTAAGAAGTTCTCCTAACTTTGCCCCTATATGCTCTACTATATTGATGGATATGTTTATAGCAATCTAACTTTGTAAAGAGAAATCTCCTCTGTTGAAGAGTATAGCCTCCGCCTCTCAAAGCTGTTCAGCATACATGTCTATCCAAGCATGTACTCTTACATGACCACTTTTGTGGGATTGTGTGTATAACAACAGTGTCTGCGTCTGTTGCCTTTAACTCTTGCAAACCTCCCAGCGTCTTCCTCTGCCATCATCTTGCCAACCTCTCTCTTTCTGTATATTGCTTTCCCCTTCATCCAATATAACACTTGTCTAACCCCTAGCCCATGACTTTCCCTCCATCCTTCCCTTTCCCTCCCATTCCATCAAACAATATTTCTTTTAATGTGAAAACCTTTTCTTGACTTTTTACAATAGAAATCTCATACAATATTGTCTTTTTGTGATTAACTGATTGCACTCAGTATAGTGTCCTCCTGGTTCATCCATGGTATTAAGTGTTGTCCGAATTCATCATTTTTTAACATTGTATGGTATTCCATTGTATATCCATACCAGAGTTTATTTGTCCATTCTTCCATGGATGGACATTCAGATTATTCCTGTCTTTTTGCTATTGTGAATATTGCTGTGATGAATATGAGTGTGTATATAAATCTTAGTGTCACTGCTCTTACCTAGAATTTTTACCAGGTAGAGGGATTGAATTGTCTCTATTTTCAACTTTTTAGGGCAGTACCATACCACTTTCCACAGTTGTGTACCATTTTACAGTCCCACCAGCATTGTATGAGTCTCTCCACACCCTTGCACCAGCATTTGTTGTTGTCTGTGAGCTTTTTGTTTGTGTTTTGAACTTTACTATTAATGTTGAGATGAGATAGTATCTCTCGTTTTTTATTGCATTTCTCTAACAGCTGATTATGGCAAGCATTTTTTTCATGTGTTAATTGGCTGCCTACTCATCTCTACCCAATACTTAATTAGATTCATCTTTTTGTTGTTGAGATATTGAAATTTTTTTCAAATTTTAGAGCATAGTCTTTTTCTAATATGTCACTTCCAATTATTTTTTTTCCCCATTCTCTGGGTTCCCTTTTCACTCTGTTGCTGAAATCTTTTTATATGCATAAGTATCTCATTTTTAAAAGGTCTCAGTCAATTTAGTTTCTCTTCTACTATTTATGTGTTTTTAGTTATGATTGATAGTATATTTGTACCATATAGAAGGGCCCCAAAGTAAACTTATTTTTCTCTGATGAATTTTATATTTATAGGATTTCATTTAGATCTTTGAACCACCTTGAGTTCACCTTTATATACATCATGGGATAATGGTCCTAATTTATTTTTCTATAAATGGATATCCATTTTTGCCAAAATCATTTGTTTAAGAGATTACCTCTTCCCCATGTAATGAGTTTTAGTCCTTTCTGTTGTCCATAGGTGGATGGATTTATTTCTGAGTTCTTAATTCTGTTCCACTAGTCTGTGTCTATAATTCTCCTAGATATAGTAAATTCTGATATCAGGAAGTGTGAAGCCACCTACTTTGTTCTTCTTTAGTCGTGATTTGCTTACCTGGGATTTCCTACCTGCCCATAAAAAGTTGACAGTTTTTCCACCTCTTTAAAGAATCATAATATAACTTAGATTGAAGTTGTGTTATGTCTGTAGATTGCTTCCAGTAGTATTGACATTTTCACAATGTTAAGTCTTCTTATCCATGACCATGGTATATTCTATCACTTATGCAGATCTCTTGGTTTCTTCTAGTACTGTTTTGTAGTATTCTTTGTATAGGCTTCTTGTGTCTCAGGTTAGATTTTATCCTAAGTATTCCATCTTTTTTGGTGGCCATTGTAAATACTGTTTTCTTCATTTCTTTTTCAGTGTTCTCTGGTTGTGTAAAGGAATTCTTCTGATTTTTATGTTTATCTTGTACTGTGCTACTTTGCTGAATCTTTCAGTAAATTCAACTAATTTTCTTGTTGAATCTGTGGGATTTTCTATGTATAGGACCATATCATCATAGGAAAAATAGACTTTTCCTTCTTTGCCAATTTGGATACTTTCAAAATTTCTCTTTATTGCCTCATTGCCCTAAGACTTCCAATGCAATATTGAACAGGAGAGATGGAGAGATGATAAAGGGTATCCTTGTCTGGTTCTTTCGGCAGGTATTGCTTACAATCTCTCTGACGACACTAATGTTGGTTTCTATATATGCTCTTAATTGTGTAGAAGCATTTCTCTTATTTTTTTAACCTTTTTTTTTTTCAGGTATGGGTGTTAGATTTTGTGAAATTCCTATCATCATTCCTGTTCCTTTGATTTTTTTTATGTGATGGGTCATGTTGATTTTTTTCTAATGTTGAACTATCCTTATATCTCTGATATGAATCCCACGTGGTTATGATGTAATATTATTAGTAGAATTAATTTTGATATGTTGTTGGATTCTATTGGCTAAGATTTTGTTGAGAATTTTTACATCAGTGTTCATGAGGAGTATTGTTTTATTTAAGTGATGTCTTTACCTGGTTTAGGTATCCGATTTATGTCATGAATGATGTTTAATTTCTTCTTTTGTTATGGGTCTGTTCTAATTTTCAACTTAAGTTTGCATGAGTTTAGGTAATTAGTGGTCCTAGAAATTTGTCCATTTCTTCTAGATTTTCAATTTTTTGGATTACAGCTCTTCGTTGTATTCTGTTATTGTGTTTTTTATTTTATTTGGTTTTGTTGTGACAATACATGTTTCATTTCAAATTTGTTATTTTCCCTTGTTAGATTTCTAGTATTTTGTCAATTTATTTTTTCAAAGAACCCACTTACTTATAGTCCTGTTGTTTTTTTGTTTTCTTTTCTTATTCATTTATGTGTGCTCTTGGTTTTATTATTTTTCTTGTGACAATAGGCTTATTCTGCTATTCCTTTTATCATTGTTGGTTTGGGGTTAAGATACTGATTTGGGTTCTGTTTTTTCTCGTGCTGTGTGCATTTGTCTCCGTAAGTTGCCCTCTGAGCCGTGCTTTTGCTTTATCCCAAAGCTTTGGGTGTGTTGTATGTTCTTTCTAATTTGATTTGAGGTATTTTCTTACTTTTTTTATATTTCCTATGTTTTCCAGGAGTTTTTAAGCATTGTGTTACTTAATTTCCATGTATCTGAATTATTTCTTAGATCTTTTTATCTGCTGATTACACAGTTTTATAACATTATGATTGGAGAAGATCCTTTTGTTATTTTTAAGTTTATTGAGACTTGCTTTGTTGCTTAACATATGGTCTATTCTGGAGAATGTGACCTAAAAAATAATGTATACTGTGTTTTTGTGGTATGGAGCTTTTTGTATATGTCTATGAAGTGAAGTTGGTTGATTATTTTATTTGGTTCTTCTTTGTTTTTGTTGAATCTGTTTCTGGTTGGTCTTCATCAAAAGTGATGTATTAAAGTCAGTTACTAAGCATCAGACGACCCATAACAAACAAACAAAACAAAACAACCATATTGTTGAGAAAGAGGAGGGGCGGAGCAGAGATCCAAGCCCATCTATAGACAATGGGACATGCCCTCATAGAGGGGTCACAGGGAAGGGATGAGTCAACCAGGGTTCAGTAAAGCATGGATGAAACACACTATATTCCTCTGGTTCCTCGAGGCTTCCTCATTCTCCACAATCATGACCCCAGTGCTACTGTGGGCTTGACTGGAGCTTGTACACAGGTACAGATAAGAAAAGCTCATGACATGCACAGAATCCAAGAACAGGAATGAGAATAGCAATATCAGGAGGGTAGAGGGAAGGTAGGGAGAGGAGGGGAGGAAGGGGGAAACCAATCTTAATCATTGACACATAACCACACACACGTCTCCAGGGGGACAAAGAACAGAAATCATTGGGGAAAAGCGACAGTGGTCACTATAAGATATGAAAATAATAAGTAATTTATCAAGGTGTTTTGGGGGAGTTACCCCTCATATGTACTGAGTAAAGAGATGGCTGAGCCATACATCTGGAGACAGCAAATGGTGTAAGATATAAAAAAAAAATTATAATTTATCAGGGGTTCACAAGGGTGGGAG
>NW_022107407.1:10454951-10482498 GCF_000313985.2 Echinops telfairi | reverse complement strand
AATATGCTTGATATAAGTGATGTATGAATTGTTATAAGAGTTGTAAGAGCCCCCAATAAAATGATCTTTAAAAAAATCTGTAACCTAATAAATAACTAGTCAGTTACTGCTATTGTAGAGTTCTCTATTTCTCTCTTCAATTCTGTTATACTTCAATTTATGTATTTTAGACTGTATCTTTGAGTGCATAGATACTAAGGCTTTGTACTCCTGTTCAATAAACCCTGTGATAATGTTCTTTCTTTTCTCTTATGCTGCTATTTTAAGTAAAATTTATTTTCTCAGAAGTTAATGTTGCTAGTCTTGTGCTGATTTGACTGCCTTTTGCTTGATATATATTCTTCTTTCTTTTGCCATTTCTATCAGTTTGTCCTTTAGTGATAAGGTAACTAAATGGCCTAGGACTCTGTAGAGTTGCCCTTGTATTTCTTGTACTTCATTTACCCCAGCCTGCAAGAAGGCTCACTGGGATGGGAGAACTGTCACCGTGTTTGGTATCTGTATCTTCTGCCTATGCGCCTTCCCGAGCTTGTACAGATGCATATCAAGAAGTAAAAAATGACTCACACACACAAAAAGGAAATCATAAGTCTGTAACTGGAAAGAAAATCAGCTGCTGAACAAATGAGAATCATCCCTCTCCTAATTTAATCTGATTTTGGTACATGTGCTGAAGAAGCAACCTCTACTTCTGTGGGCATCCTGGCATCAGAGAGGTGGGAAACTGCTTTTCTTTGATCCTAGAACTTGCTCTTGCTCTTGCTTCTCCTCCTTTTAGTTAATTCTTCCTATTCCAGCTGCTTGACTTCAGAAATCATCTTCTCTTCCCTCTTCCTAATTTCTTTACTCGTTTAGAGCCTGCTACCCCTTCCTGTTCCATCAAGAAAGTACTAAGACTTGATTTATTCTTGATTCAGCTTAGGATAAAAGTAGCTGTGGCCATATAGGCTATGGAAATCTTTGGAAGTAAAGTACTAAGACATCTTGGAAAAGATACACTCGTTGTGATTCAGCTATGTTTAGTGGTTATCTGTCTTGATTAGACACAGCTCAAATATGCATCTTCCCTTCAAGATGTCTACACTGTGTTAGCAATCTTGATCTTCTCAGACCTGGATAAAGGTTTTTGTTTTGTTTTGGTATTAAATGCTCTACTGAATCAGAATCCTGGAAAGGTAGGGCAAATCATCTCAAGTTTTTATGGACTTTGCTAATGATTGTGGGGTCCAGACTCATTCATAAGTCCTATTCTCCTTCTGTAATTCTCATTCTCTTTTTTCATGCCCTCTCCCTTTCTAATAAGAGAAAATATAATGGTATTAGCAAGACTTTGTGTTCTAGTCAGTTTCTGTTTTCATGATTATTTATCAAAAGACAAATGAGCTGAAAAATGTTTTGTGACCTTGTTGAGATCAACTCGATTCCCTCCAAGCTTATAGTTTTGAGCCCTGTCTGACCTCTGATTCATCAAGGTAACATAAGCTGCTTATTAAGAGGGAAGGACCTTCATCTTCCATTCAAATTGTTCTCAAACTTATATTAAATAATGAGTGATGCTAAAGGGCTCCTGAGCAGATGAGGAAAGGTACATTTTAATCCTCGTAATTCTGTAGACAGGGGAATTAGATGACAAGCCAAAGCCGTTTTCTTCATTAAGTTGAACACCTTCCCTCTTGAGGACTGGGTAGTTTAGGGAAATGTAAATTGACAATGTGATCTAAAAAACAGAAGGGTTTTTCCCAAAACCATATGGCCTACAGTCCATAATCCCAAGACTATAATATGACCTTTTTCAGAATGACATATAATAGCCTTTGCTCTTAAAATTTTTCCCTCATCTTTCCCCTCAAAAAAAAAAATTATCAAAAAAAAATATATATATATCAAATTGCAGCGACTCGGCTCTTTTTCTTTCAGTGAAAACCAGCACCTTCTTATCTTCAGTTGATCAAAGAAGCAACTAGAAATTATGAACCAAGCAATAAAAATTATGTAAAGTGACAGTTGCACAAAATTCCATTTGCATATTAAAAGAACTTTAGCTACTCCTTGTGCCCTTGGGGTAAAGACTGATGTTCTAATAAGTTAATAGCCATTCTCATGCTTAACACTTTGAAACACTTTGTTTCTCTCATGTGCATGAGAGCACTATTCACTATGGCCAAAAACAAAACATAAAAAAAGGTGGAAATAACCTAAAAAACACCCCCCCCCCCAAAAAAAAATCACTGACTCATAGTGACCCCATAGGACAGGGTAAAATTACCCCCTGTAAGTTTCCAAGACTGTAACTCTATACAGGAATACAAGCGTCATCTTGCTCCAGCTGGTGGTTTCCAACTGCTTACCTTTGGTTAGCAGCCCAGCGCATAGCTACTGTGCCACCAGGGATCATATGAACCTAAATGCCCAGCAACAAGTGAGTGAACAAAATGTACATACATGTGGAATACTACTCAATCAATAGGAAAAATTGAAGGCTTGATACATAGTACAATATGAATGGGACTTGGAAGAATTGTGCTAAGTAAAATAAGTCAGTCACAAAAGGAAAATGCTATATGACCTCACTTATATAAAAAGACAAGATAAGATGTAGAGACCAAAGTTTACTCGTGCTTACCTGGGGTAGAAAGGAGGGAGGAAGGAGGGACACTGCTTATGGAGTACTGAATTTCAGTGTTTGGTGATGGAAAAATAGCATTCATTAAAGTTAAGGTTATTCAGCTGATAAGTGCTGTCAAGAAATTGTACAGCAATTAAAAAAAAAAGTAGCTTTTCAGGCTGTGTATGTATAGCCAAATGCTTCCTGGGATTTGGTCCCTATGTTTGGAGCTTTAGGATCATGATTTCATGAGACATCCTACTTAATGGACATAATGACATGGTTAATGCTTCTGTTCTACCTCCTGATTTAATATATAATGCCTGGGGCCTTAAAGGCTTTCAAATGGTCATCCAGGGAACAACATTTGGTCTCTATCAGCTAAAGCTACGGAGGAAAGAGAGTCGGGAGGATATGAAATGTGTGCCTAATTGTTTCTGTGAACAATTACCTCCTTTGCCAAGGGACCAAAAGAACTGGGTGGTGCCCAGCTACCATTACTGAACATGCGATCCAAGATTCTAGAGAAGAAACCTAGATCAGACATGTTTCTACCAAACCTTCAGAGAAGAGCTGATACTAATTGTACTCATTCCAACTATTTCTAAACAGAAGCCCTTATCTCACAGTAGTTATGCACTGGGCTGCTAACCAGACTGCCAGCAGTTCTAAACCACCAGCTGTTCCATAGGAGAAAGATGGTGCTTTCTACTCCCGTACACAGTTACAGTCTTGGAAACTCAGGTGCAGGTGCAGTTCTACCCTATCCTACAAGGTCGCTGAGAGTTGGAATCTATTTGATGGCAGTGAGATTAGTTTTTTGGTTTTATTTCAAAACATAGAATAAGATTAAATATTCCCCAATTCCTTCAATGAGGCAAGCTTAATCATGATACCAAAGCCAGGCAATGACACTGACAAACAAATGACAGACCAGTATCATTCATAAACATAAAAATTCTCTTCGAAAGAATTCAACAGAAACCAATAGAATTTTTAAAATATATCAAAATAGTAATACATCATGACCAAGGGGGCACCAAAAAAAAAAAAACCCAAGCAGAATTACAATGGGCAGAACAGAGTTTTTTGTAGTATGTATTTTTCCTGCTAGGCGAACATCGAGCAACTCGCTCTGAGTTAGTGCACCCAGTGGCATTGCCTGGAAAGTTTCTCCTTTCTGGTCATAGTGAGCTTTTTCGTAAAAGCAACTTTGCTCGAACCTCGTTTTTTGTGATGGCCAATTTAAGCAAACAGCGTGCAGCTGTGAAATTTTGTTTCCTGCTCAGGAAAAGTGCTGCAGAAATTGTTGTGGTGTTGAACACAGCTAATAAGGACAGCACTATGGGAAAGACTCAAATGTATGATGAGTGGTTTTCTCATTACAAAAAGGTGAAATATCAACAGATCACAAACCTTGTTCTGGATGTCCATCAACTTCCCAAATGGACAAAAATGTCAATTCATAGTGCATTTGTGATGTATTTGGAGTTCATTCCACCAGGTCAGACTGTTAATCAAGCATTCTATTTAGAGGTTCTTAAAAGATTGCATAACAGTATGCAACAAAAAAGGCCCGATTTGTGGCAGACAGGAGACTGGTTTCATCACCACAACCATGCACCTGGTCGTGAAACCATCTCAGTGCACCAGTTTTTGGCTAAAGCAGTAAAAACAGCATGCCCCTTTTGCTCCACATACCTTACTCACCTGACCTCGCTCCTTGTGACATCTTTTTGTTTCTGCAAATGAGGAAGCACATGAAAGGACAGCGATTTGACAATGTAGAAAAGGTGAAGGAAAAAATGAGGGAGGTGCTGTCAGCCATCCAAACCGATGAGTTTGAAAAATGTTTCCAGGAATGGAATTGTAGATTTGATAAATGAATATAATGGAGTATACTTTGAAGGTTATAAGGTTGTTTGTAAAAAAATTTAAATATATAGCTTTGAGAAAAAAATTGTTCTTTTGAAGTACCACCTTGTATATATGTTTATTCTTCCTTATGTGTACCTCTTAATGGATTAGGTATACCTACGCCTAACCTCCACTATCAGAAAACAGGTTTCCCTCTCCATTAATTCCAAGCCCCTCAGTCTGACCATAACCAGGAATGTGTAGAATATATCCTGTGAAATATTCCTTGACAAATTAATTTTCATACCAAGAAATTTACTTTGCCTCCTATATATTATAGCAAAATCTAGAAACAAATTCATTGTAATTTTGTTCTTATTTTAAATTACAGATTCTAATGAATTTGGAGCAAGGCTTAGCTGAAGATGGGAGCATGAGTAATATTACCCAAGAAAACAGACAAGGTAGGTGTGTAAAGCTTTTAAATTAATTACCAGAAGTTGTCCAAAGACAACTATTTTTAACTTTCTCTTGCACTCCTAATTTTTTTCTTAATTAGTAGTTCATTTACTCATTCACTTCTTTATTTTTCCAGTAAGCCAAGCACTGTGCTCATAATGAAATCCACCCTCTGGAGACCTCCATTAGTCAAATAATTATACAAATCAATATAAACTTATACACTGAGCTAATTACTATGAAGAAAACAGTATGACTGGGAAAACTAATAGGAAAGGGATCTGCCTGGACTGGGGAACCTAGAAAGCCTTTCTTATGGAAATGACACTTGACCTGAGATCTGAAAGTCCAGTAGAAGTTTATCGTGGGAGCCTGGGATCTGGGACAGGCCGCAGATAGGACTCATGACAGAAGGAATCACAGTTCTCACAGCAGGCTAGTGCGTCAGCTGGAGAGTGTTACAGAATGAGGTCCAGAAGAGGATAGAGACCATTCCTTATAGGGGCTTGGACCCCATAAGGTTATTAGTCTTTATCTTAAAAGCAGGGCTCTAAACCAGTTCGTTCCTATTTGACCACCTGCTGAGAATCCTCCCCCCCCCCCAAGATAAACTGAGTCAGAATCTTACTTTTAATAAGATTCACAGGTGATTTTTATAGATCCCCAAGATCTACATATTGTACACATTTATTTGTATTCGTAAGAATCATCTGAGATCCTGTTATAAAATCCTCAGGTTTGAATATACCCTTAATGATCATAGTTTAGTGAGTGTGGTAGTCTGGGTATTTTAGAGAAACAAATCCACAGAAACTCATGTATAAGAGAGCTTTAAATAGAGGTTAAGTGCACATCAAGAAAACAACCCAACCCAGTGCTGCCCAAGCCCACAAGTCCAGCATTAACCCATATGTCTGACACCAATCCACAAAGTCCTCCTCCATCTCACAAAACACACACTATGACACCGACTGCAGGAGGAAAGCCGAATCAGTGAATGTGTAAGCATCTCAGCACTGGCAGGGGTCTCCACACGGCTGCTCCAGCACCCAGGGCTGCATCGGACTAGGTCCATGCGGCTTCTCCTTGGTGATTTCTTGCAGGAAGTGAGTCTTGTAGGTTGAAGGAGGGAACTGGCAAGGCAGCTGCACCCTGGTCCGACTATCAGAAAGCAAGAGACCTGAGAACTAGGAAGGCAAGGCTCACCAAGCCATTTATCCCTCTGCCCTTCAACTAACCCCACGTGTTTATCGGCCAGGTTGGCACAATAAAGTAACTACTTCAGTGAATGTGCCTTATACTGACCTACAAAGCTATTGAAATTTATTTCCATATGTTAGTCTGGGTAGACTAGAGAAACAAATTCATAGACAGTCATGTTTATGAGAGAGTTATATAAAAGAGCAATTTGAACATTGAGAAAACATCCCAGCCCAATCCAGATCAAGTCCATAAGTCTGATAATAGCCCATATGTCTGATACCAATGTATAAATCCCTCCTCAGTCTCACAGAACACTTGCAATGATGCCAAATGCAGGAAGATCACAGGCTAGTGGATGGAAAGTCTTGTGGATCCATTGGCGGTGTAAGCATCTCAGTGTTGGCAGGGGTCTTCACGTGGCTCCTCCAGCACTGGAACATTAGCGTAGCTCCATGTGTCTTGTAAGCAGAAATGCTCTCAGGGAATGAGTGTGTGTCCCGTCTCCAGCAAGCTATTTACCTCCTTAGCACTTCCAAATAAGGTCATCAAGTTGTGACCTGATTAATAGGCTAAACTCCACCCCTTCACTCTTAAGTCTTAAATTGACACCAAATTATGTATCTACCACATTCTATCTCCTTCCAAATTTGAATGGTCATCTAGAAATGATGTTTACTGTTGTCCTGCTTAATAAGAACAGAATTAATTGCTAAAATTAAGAATTCACTTTGCTTTTCAACCATTAAAAATCTGACCATTATCTTTTTTTTAAATGGATGTTTAATGTGGATTGACTCAAAGGAATAGACATTTCTATTTTCCCCATAGATTTCTTTTTAGCTCCAATTCTTCCCCAGTTCTCCAGGTAAATCTGCTTATCTGTGTAACTCTGTTAAAATTCCAGGTGTTATCTTTTTATATCTAATACCTGTGTGCTTGTTCAAGGTGAAGCAGGGTAAGAATCAAATGGCACAGGGACAATGCTGGAAAATATATGGGATGTCTAAGAATTAATGGTCAACTCTTTTCAAAAGGAAAACCAAACTTGCTGCCATCAAGTTCATTCCCACTCATAGCAAGCCTATAGGACAGAGCAGAACTGCCACTAAGGGTATCTGAGACTCTCAATTTTTGTGGTAGAAAGCTTCATCTTTCTCCTATGGAGTGGCTAGTGGTTTCAAGCAGCTGATCTTATGGTTAGTAGCCCATCAGCCCTATGCCATTTCACTTCTCTCAGGCCGTGGTGATTTACTTGTAGTTAAATTGCTGAAACACACAGTTAAGGGATTTCTGAAACAAAGGACATTTTTCTGTAAAAGTCATTGTAGCCTCATTGCTGTTAACTACAGCCAGCAACATATTCTAATGCATGCCACCCTGTCCGTGTCCACTGCCATGACTAAGTTGCAGAGCCTCATACTCCGGCTGCTGGAGTAGCATTCCCACTAGCATCCCATCTCCAAGATTCTCCTCTCCGCCTCTTCTTTCACACATCAGGCCTTCTCAAGGTACCACTAGAGAGGAAACTTAGTACCTGTCGGTGAAATACATGTCAACCAGTATTTAGGGAATCTATGGTGTCAGGCAGAGAGATATATACCAAAGAGATATGTAACCATTTGTGGGGGAAATCCCCTTCTGAAAGAATTGGGTGATGGGACCACTGTAGACACTGTATGTGTAGAGAGGCCAGGGTTTTGCACTGGTTAGACCCCCTGCTGAGAACTTAAGACTTCCACACCAAATATACCAAATCGGAATCTGGATTTTAACAAGAGCCCCCAGAGATTCATATATGTACAATTTGTAAAAATTGTAAGGGTTTTTGGGGCGCGAAACGGAATTAAGGATCCAATTGGTAAAGTTTTAGAAGCAGGCTTTATTGAGAAGCTTGCGGGCGGGTTCAGTAACTCACGTATTGAGCTAATGAAACCGCGTGAGGGTAATTTCTGGCTGCGTTTTTATATCCCCTGGTGGCAGGCACAGCTGCATACAGGGACTTCAAAGGGAAGCGCTCATTAATTTTATCTATAGGTCCGGGATGGGTGGAATAAACACATCTTCAAGGGATGCAGGGAAGTGGTCGTTAATCTTATCTATAGGTACCGGGGCAGGTGAAGTAAACATATCTTCAAAGAACATTCTTTCTCGGGGATGTCTGGTTCTCAGAACTGGTGATTTTCAGCGAGGGGAGGGGAGGCCGATGTGAGGGAGGCCCATGAGAGGTGAGTTCTGAGAACCAAGAAGGTACCGGATTCAAAATGGAGTCCCTTGTGCCAAGACCAGGCAAAAATGTAGATTCTGATTATGTTTCTGGAGGGGAAATGCCGGTTCTCAAGAGGAAGTCAAACTACAATGAGCCAGTTCCAACCAGCCTTGCAATAGATGAAGTCTGTGGTCGCCTAGGTTCGGGAGGAGTTGCCCACGTGACAGCAGATGTTGGGAGGAACAAAGCCTTCCTGGAGAACCCACCACCAATTGCTCTCAAATCATGTCTAAGCCATGACAACTCCATGTAAAGGGATTTTAAAATGTCCCTAGTACGACTCCTGCAGATACCATAGGGGAAGCCTATATACATCATCATCATCATCCTGACTTATATGTTAGTACTTTTACACCTACTAATTATCATGCCTGATTCTCACAAAGATTGTAAAGTGAGTAGGAGAGGCTAGAATAAACTGTTGTTTCCATTGAGAAGATTGAGAAGGTAGGTAACCTGAGGCAAAGCAACTGAAGCAGAGCAAAGGGCTGGTGTTCTGACCCGCCTACTTGGGCCTCCGTGAAGAAACATTGTCTCCAGCAGCCAGCCCTGCCTGCCAGGAGAGACAATGCAGCTGAATAGATTTGGTACCCAAAGGCAATGCCATACCTATCCCAGACAGCAAACCTCGCCTGGCAGGAGTTCAGCTTTGAAAGTCTCTCCAGCCACCTTGGTCCATCACATTCCCCAACCAATTAACTTTTGTCCCATTAATTACACAACGGCCAGCAGATGGTCATCGTCATTTACATTGGATTTGCGTATTTTCGTTGGGTCCTAAGTGTAGAAGCGTGGCTCTTGGTTGGATTAGTGAATCTTTTGTCTGAACTGAAGGCGAGCAATGCCGTACTGTGTCTCATGGTTGCATCGTTTATGCAGACGTTCTATTCCTAGAACCAATCGCAGGGCTAGCCCCTCTGAGAGGTGCTGTATTTTCTGTCTCACCATGCAGCTCGGCAGCACATTAAAAATTCTAGGCTAAAACCCAGTGGTGTGAACAAGAGGGATCCTTTAAATCAGAATTCACAGGACCCAATAATTGATGGCTAGAAAGAACCTCTAATTTATTTGTGCACATTCACAAGCTGCTCTTATTTTGCAGCCTCTGTTCAGCTGTGGAGGTCACGTCTGGGCCGGGTGCTGTACTCTGTGGCAAACTGTCTGCTAATGATGAAGGTACGTGGGTGGCAGGCACTGCAGAGCTACCGCATATTCCAGAATAGAACGTCAGTACAAAAGCTGCAGTGGAATTGCTTGCATATTCTGCTAAGAAAAAGCTCCCAAAGTGAATGTGAAGGTTTACCTAAGCAGAGAATTAAATCTACCAAGTAATGGTTTATTTAATAGATAGTTCAGTAAGACACTTGGGGCTAAATTTCTTTTTAATATATACTAAAAATTTTCAGAACGCAGAATTTACATTTCCAAATTTAATTGCTTAAACATGAGCCTAAATGATTTCATTAAACTCATTATTCATTTTCATTCTGTCTCTCCCCGTCTCTTCCTATCTGCTTTTCTCTGAATTCCATCCTACAAAGGTAGCCTTTTGTTCTTTAGTGAGATTTTTTTTTCTGTCTTAATTTGATTGTATGATTGATGGATATGACATCTAAAGACAGGCATCCCCACAAGACTCTGTTCATAGAACTTCACCTCTGAGCTCACAGTCTCTTAGGGAAACAGCTTAAAAATAAAGGAGACTTTTTTACCGGTCTGTGCTCTTCCCCCAAGCAGTCCCTCCCCGGCTGATGCAGCCATGTGTTTGGATTCTCTCTTTGTCTGAAAAAACTGCAACCGCGACAATCCACACACTGCTCACCTCCGGCCTAGGAATCGGGATGTCCTGATGCTAAGTGGTTGGCTCAGCCTGCCAGCTGTAGGGGCTGAACGCTTACTGTTGCTGCAGCAATCAATTAGCAGCAAACACCCCAGAGCAGCACTATTAACACCTCTCGGCTATTATAAGAGATCATAACTCCTCCCACACTCCCAGTTTTCTAGCTGCCCAAGGTCATTGTGAGCTTGGTTTTCAGGTCGGCAGAGCAGTTAATTTACCAAGTGGAGAAATGTGCTCCGAAGGTTCCATTTTTTTAACCCTGACAGGGCAGCTCTGCTCATTTTCAAAATGGATCCCTCCCTCAGCAACCCTCTAAGACAGGTTCTCAACCTGTGGGTTGTGACCACTTTGGGGGTCGAATGACCCTTTCACAGGGGTCACTCACTTCATACCAGTAGCAAAATTACAGTTATGGATAGCAACGAAAATAATGTTATAGCTGGGGGTGACCACAACTTGAGGAACTGTATGAAAGGGTTGTGGCTTGAGGAAGGTGGAGAAGCGCTGCTCTAAGATGACCGTGCCCCTAGGCATGCCTTGGAGGGCAGTTGGGCATGAATTCATAGCCGTAAACAACTCAGCGGGTCAGGCGAGCAAGAACAATGCCATACGAAGAAATGCAGGCTGCATCCAGGCTTTAGAAGGCACCAGTTGTGGCTGTGCAGAGAATTCCTATCCTGTGGTCTCTGATTTCTGTGCTTCCTTCTATGCATGTCTGATATTGCAAATATGGACAGGAAATTTTAGAAAATCATTTTCTCTATCAGGTGACCTTGAAGCAGCCTCTTCACACCTGTAAACTTCAACCCCCTCCTTTATAATGAGGGAATCGAACTGTTTGTCTTTGAAATCCTTCCCAGCTCTAGCCTTCCACACAGCTCTTTCCTCTCTTCCTTCAACACTGAATAAAGGAAAATGTGCTTTTTAGGGGAACTCAGTCTTTGCTCATAGTATTTTTTCTTCCAGTCTCCTCGTGTCTACGCTATCTCTGGCTGATGAGGTCAGTTGCCTATGTGTATGTTATTCATCCTCTTCCCCCTTTCCACCTCCATCTGCTGCTCTCACTGCTACCTTCCCATCGCGCCTCTGATTTCTTCAGTAGGTCTTCTGTATCTCTAAGTGACAGTGAGTAGCAAGCCCTGCATCCTTCCACCATCCTCCAGGTAGAGGTTGCATCTTCAACAACGTAGCCTTTGGCGTAAACGCACGACTTCTCAAAGCACAGTATCCTTTTTCCTCTGCCCACCTGCTCCCCAGGTACCAGACTATATCCTCCCACTCAGCAGTCTGGGCAATCTGTGCGAGACTCTGGCCTTACCCTGAAGGCCATTCTCATCACCTGAAATTCACCTCATTTTCCACAACGTTCTTTGCCCCTCCCTCAAAAAGTGAACAAACGGAATGTTCAGTGGGTTGTGGAAGCATAAACCATGCAGGTTAAATCATGGAGCTACAACGCCTCAGTGTGTCTTGTTTCTTATTTCATTGGTGGGTTTTTATTTCCAATTTTAAAGTGTATTAGAGAAAGATCTAGGATAAAAATATTTACCAGAGACCAAATTCTATATATATTATTGGAACTCGCTACAAAACGTTGCATTAAAAAAAAAAACACTTTTACAATGAATACAATTTAATTTGAAATTTTAGATGAATCTTTAATTTTCCTGAGTAAAGGAGTACCAAAATTTTTCAATTAAATCTGACCCAGGTAGATGCAGTCTCTTGCCACCTAGTGACCTGGTACAGGTATGCAGCATTACTTTATTTGTTTGGGCTAACAGCGAGTTATTTTATCAGCCATTTAGTTATTTTGAATAAAATTCCTATTACAATGAGATAAACATTCATTTAATTTATTTTAATGATGAGAAATTTGTTATGTGCTTCAGCCCCAAATATCTGCATAATATCCTCTACGGACATAATTGCATATGTTGCAAAGCCTTTAAAAAATTCACCAAGCTCACATTTAATATGTGACTTCCTATTCTTTGAATTCACCCTTGAATTAAGGCTTCTGCACAGGCCAACCATACATGTGCACATGCCTGCATTCCTCAGGTATGCCTAGACCTGCCCTGTGTATCTGCAAAAGCCCACTGACCTCAGACTGTCCCCCTAGATTCCACCCACACTACACTTCTCCACCATTGTAGCTTCTCGTTCAATATAAAGGAGAGTGAATGCAACTGTGTAGATCACCGTTTAAGCCTTCTTGCTTAAATTACACTACGTTACTCTCTTGCTTAAAGTGTACTTGCTGGTTGTAAAATTATTGTAAATCTAGTCTTTCTGCCACTAAACAAGCGTAGTTGTCTAAAGAAAAGATGAAGATTGAACTGAAATATGTTTGTTCCTTTTAGCAAATCATTTGTATCCTTTTTTAAAAACTAAATCTATATGATCTAGAGAGTGAATTAAGCTCTCTTTGAAGAGCTACTTTTAGCCATTTTCCCTTAACGTAACCTTATTTCCTCCACCTCAAATAAATAAGCGATTTTATTAAGTAATAATCAACTTGGGAAGTTCGCTAACACAATCATGCTCCAGTTTATTTGATGATAGGCCTCTTGAAACATGTCAAAGGGCATTCCACCTGGTTAGGACCGAGCTGCCTGGCAGTCTTCCCGTTCCAGGCTGAGGCCCCCATCTATCGCCGGCCTGCACTCCCAGGTGTGACTTCCCGAAGCTGGCGCAGCATCCCATACATCACTGTGTTGGAGGAACTTCATCTTCCTAGTTCCTTCTGCTGTCTGATGCACTTGTCTTGAGTTCGGCTTTCTCACGCTGGTTTCTAAACATTGGATCCTGAAAGAACAGTTTTGATCAACAATAAAAGCATTTCGCCATCATGAGAATGGCTCAGTTTTTGACAACTTGCCCTTTCCAGTGTCAGAGGATCTTCAGAAGCCCCCAATTCCTGACCTTGAGAGCAGAAAGAGAAAGGTGTTACATCAATGGCACTGCTCTCTAGGCCCGCATTGCACCTCCAAGAGGGGACTGCTGGAGGCACAGCATTGTCAGCCCCACGAGGGCACTTCCCCTTCCTGCCAGGCTGCAGTTCCACTCCCTGCATGTATTAAGCCATCTTAGCCAAGCGTGCAGTCAGAGTGCATGAAGGCACAGAGTTGGGCACATGCACTAGGCATGACCCTGTGACACTGAAAAAAACAACAAAAAAGAAAACCTTCCTGCCACTGAGTCCATTCGATTCATAGCAGGCCCTGTAGGACGGGGTGGAGCTGCCCCTCTGGTTTTCCAAGATGGTAACTTTTGTTTGGAGTAGAAAGGCTTGTCTTTCTCCTTTGGAGCAGCTGGTGGTTTCAAACTGCTGACCTTACTGTTAATAGCCCAGCATGTAACCACTATGCCATCAAGACCCTTAGTGACATTAAAGTGCTAATTAATTTCTTTTTTAAGTCATTTGTTAACTATAAGCCAAAAGCAAAGAGCATATGTTAAATGTTAACAAACGACTGCTATTGAAATCATCACTATTTATTAGGTGCCCCATGGGGAACCAGCCCCTCCCTCAGAGAAGTCTTCAGAGTACTGCTGCTTGCTGTCTGTTACCTTCCAACTTCAGAGCTGCCAGAACAGAAGTGTCCCTCCTGGTAGCCAACTGAATGCTACCCTCTGCCCCATCATAAAACAGTGCCTCTTCTCCGCTAAACTTTTCCAGAAGCAGGCTCTGAGAGCAGGCCCTGAAGCTGCAATAAGGAGGACAAGAGCTTAGTGTTGCGTACACCAAAGGCTTAGGTATTGAAGGAAAATCAGTTGGGGTGAGGCGCACACACATGCATGCAAAACTCGACATAGGACAGCCCTGTCACAGTCCACACTCACAGCAGGAAGTGGTAGCAAAAGGAAACTAAGGTATATGCCATTCCGCTCCTTGTGAGCATCATGCCTTGAATAAAATTAGCTTTATTTCTTTTTTAAATCATTTTATTGGGGATTCATACAACTCTTACACAATCCATACATACATCCATTGTGTCAAGCATATTTGTACATTTGTTTCCCTCATCATTCTCAAAACATTTGCTTTCTGCTTGAGCCCTTGGCATCAACTCCTCATTTTCCCCCTCCCTCTCCACTCTCCCCTCCCTCACGAACCCTTGATAATTTATAAATTAATTTTATTTTGTCATATCTTGCACCGTCTGGCATCTCCCTTCACCCACTCTTCTGTTGTCTGTCCCCCAGGGAGGTGGTTATATGTAGATCCTTATAATCAGTTTCCTCTTTCCACAACACCTTCCCTCCACCCTCCCGGTATCGCCACTCTCACCACTGGTCCTGAAGGTATCATCTGTCCTGGATTCCCTGTGTTTCTGGTTCCTTTCCTGTGTTTCCGGTTCCTATCTGTATCAATGTACATCCTCTGGTCTAGCCGGATTTGAGAGGTAGAATTGGGATCATGATGGGGGGTGGGGGGTGTGGAGCATTTAAGAACTAGAGGAAAGTTGTATGTTTCATCGTTGCTACACTGCACCCTGACTGGCTCGTCTCCTCCCTGCGGCCCTTCTGTAAGGGGATGTCCAGTTGCCTACAGATGAGCTTTGGTTCCCCAATCTGCACTCTCCCTCATTCACAATGATATGATTTTTTGTTCTTTGATGCCTGATACCTGATCCCTTCGACACCTCGTGATCACACAGGCTGGTGTGCTTCCATGAATAAAATTAGTTTTAATGAGCTGTATTTGAAAGTACTAGACCAGAGAGTGAGTCTTAATTTTTTTCCCTGCCAAACTGGAATTTTACTTGTCGCTTCTTTATAATATCCCAATTAGCAAACCAGTACTTCTGAGTCCCAGTTTAGATAAAATTGGAAACATAAAATTAAAAGAGGAAGAAAAAGAGCTGCTGGAGTTTTACAAGGAATAACAAGAGAAAAATACACTGGCAGCATGTTTATTGCTGACCATGTGCTGTAAATAAATGTGATCATATATTTAGCATAGTTTCTTTTTAAAATTATTTTATTGGGGGCTCATACAACTCATCACAATCCATACATACATCCATTGTGTCAAGCACATTTGTACATTCGTTGCCATCATCATTCTCAAAACACCTGCTTTCTACTTGAGCCTTTGGTATCAGCTCCTCATTTTTCCCCTCCCTCTGCCACCCCTCCCTCACAAACCCTTGATAATTTATAAATTATTATTTTGTCATGTCTTACACTGTCCGACGTCTCCCTTCACCCACTTTTCTGTTGTCTGTCCCCCAGGGGGTGGTTATGTAGATCCTTGTGATGGGTTCCCGCTTTCTCCCCAACATTCCCTCCACCCTCCTGGTATCGCCACGCTTACCACTAGTCCTGAGGGAGTTATTTGCCCTGGATTCCATGTGTTTCCAATTCTTATCTGTACCAGTGCACATCCTCTGGTCTAGCTGGATTTGTAAGGTAGAATTGGGATCATGATAGGGAGGGAGCATTAAAGAACTAGAGGAAAGTTGTATATTTCATCATTGCTATGCTGCACCCTGACTGGCTCATCTACTCCCTGGGACCCCTCTGTAAGGGGATGAGCATAGTTTTGAATACTTAGCTCTTGCTTCATAAATATTATCATTATTAAGCAAATACTGGATTTTGTTATCAGGCTTAAAGTAGCAATGACATTTGTGGTCCATGTAATATTAAGCCTCCTTGAGACTTAATTTGTTAATACAATTAGTTCCCAGGTTACAAACCTCCAAATTATGAACAACTTGTATTTGCTCTTTAATGTTATGTACATTTGCCCTCACTCTGAATTGATTGAAACAACCTGACTCCAACAAATTCTTCGCCACAATTGCCTTTACTTGATATATGTGCAGCTTTTCAGCCATCGAAAAGGTTTTAAGCCTTTTCTTGCACTTAAGCAAGGATATGTAAGAACTATATGCACCTGTTTTGACTGACCTACAAATTCAACTTGGCGGCACACTTACGGGAATGCCTGTACAGGAAAGCGGGGCAGGGGCGGGTGAATAGTATTTGCCTTTCTTACTTTGGTGTCAATAGAACTTGGAGTCACTAAAACCAACCAGGGGTGTAGTATGAGCTCTTTAAAGGGTGAGGGCCAATGAGTCCCAGGACAACTCCAGCACATTCCTTGTCCTTGAGGAGATGACACAGAAGCCAGTTACCACAGAGGAGACCGACAGATGGAAGTGCTTTGCAAGAACACAGTTGTCAAGTACAGTAGCTAATAAATCCTTTTCAAAAGTTCTGATATAAATGCTGATAAAACAGTGGACATTTTTCATATACTGTGGAAAATGAACAATGTTCCCTCAAGTATTCTAATATATGTCTGACCTAGAATTTTATGCACACCCACTCCGCTAAGTTGTCTCATTTTTGTTTTGGGGGCTGGGGGAGACTACCTTTAAGGGTTTTATCCCAATTTCTAGTGTAGAAATTACTTACCCAAGAAATGCTATTAATAAATTTGGTGTTTGTATTCGGGAGCAGAATTCACCAGTTCACTTAATAATTTTGTTAGGAAAGAGGCACAATCCAATTACAATACTAATCGCTACGGAGAGAACGGAAGCAGAAAGGAAAGATTCATTCACTTTCTCAGTTCACTCCTCAGTGAAAGGACGGACACTCAGGTTACAGATGGGAGCCCTGGTGGTGCAATGGCTCAGTGCTTGGATGCTGACCACTGAGTTGGTGGGCTGCCCTCCCTCTGGCAGTGCTCCTCTGTCACACTGAGTTACTCTAAATTAGAGTTGACGTAACAGTACCCAGCAGCAGCAGTTACAAAGAAAATGTAGAATCCTGCCGTGACGCTGCTGTCAGGAGAAAACTTACTGTGCACTTCATAGGCACAAGTATGTTATATTGAGTTTTCTGTTGTTCTATCACGTTAATATTCCCTCTTTGTAAGTCTACATATACTTGGGTTCTAAATGTGTAAAAGTAAAACAGTGATTTTCATTTTGGTTTTCCTTCCTGTAGGATTATGTGCTTGCTGTGGATGCCTATCATTCGGTTATCAAATACAACCCAGAGCAAGAGCCTCAACTGTTGAGTGGGATTGGACGAATTTTCCTTCAGGTACAGTTGGTACACTAAAGGAGAAAGCTGGGATAGACAGCCCTTTAAAAGGAGGTTAAACTGTATGTTTTTGAATTCTCTAGTTTCATGACCTATTATTTCATTTGAAATGTGTAAATACAAGAAATAGCACAATATCAGTATTTCTATCTAAATTTACAGATTTAACTCTTTACCACACTCCCAGTTTGATTGTATTAAGTCCGGCTTGCTTTGACATTATGATTATGAAGCGAACTGCGACATGTAAAATTTGCATAGCATCTGAGACACAATGAAACCTACTACTTTAGAAACTGCCCCATGGCAGTTAGAAAGGTATTGGGGAACCCATAAAGAACGTTTATTTCAACTTAGCTGACAGTATAGCAACTCACTGAAGATTTGGTTGAAAGGACACTTGTGTCCATGTATACTAGACAAAGGCAAGCCCAGATTGAAGCAGTGGTCCCAATCATGCATGAAGCTGAAGACAATCACCTCTTTGCCAAGAACATCAAGAAAACAAAAGCAAGAGTATTATCCTGGAATGTAGGGTAGCAGGAATGGGTCCCCTTATTCATTTTTCTCCATCTCTGTGCAGTATTCCTACCCTTACATACTTAGGATAAGCTGTCTATTATCTGTTATTTATCCTCCATCCCCCTGTCTTTCTCCAGATCCTCATTAAGGTTTCTGACTCTTTCCTATCTATGTGAGATAGCCAAGATAAACAATCCAGAGGAGAAAATAACAGGACCAATAGTTCCAGGGGGACAGAGGAGAGGGGGAGGTAGGGGAAATAGGGAGGAGCCAACAAACCCAGGGGCAATGAAACAACAGGAGATCTGAGAATGATGATGAGGAGGTTGTTGAATGCCTGGTGGGTTTGAGTACAATGTAACCGAGAGGAATTACTGAGAGCCAACTGAAGGTGGAACATGATAGTGGGATAGGAAGAATGTAAAAGGAAATGGAGGAAAGAACTAGGAGGCAAAAGACATTTATAGACATATAAATACAGCCATGTGTATATGTAAATATATTAATATATAGCAATAGGAAAATAGATCTATGTATATACAGTTATATGTTAACTATCAAAGTGGCAGATGGACATTGGGCCTCTACTCAAGCCATACCTCAACGCAAGAACACTTTGTTCTAATGACCTGACATTCTGTGATGCTCACCTTCCCAACATGATCGCTGAAGTCAAAATGGGTTCATAAGCAAATGTGGTGAGGAAAGCTGATGGTGCCCGGCTATCAAAAGATATAGCATCTGGGGTCTTATAGGCTTGAAGTTAAACCAAGTGGCCGTCTAGCAGGAAAGTAACAAAGCCCACATGGAAGAAGCACACCAGTCTGTGTGATCACAAGGTGTTGACAGGATCAGGTATCAGGCATCAGAGGATCCAAAACAAACAATCATATCAATGTGAACAGTGTAGGTCAGAGTGGAGACCCAAAGCCCATCTGTAAACAAATGGACATCTCAGGCATCAAAGAACAAAAAATATCATTGTGTGCTCACCTCCCTGATACAATCTCTGAAGACAAATGGATGCATAAGCAAATGTGGCAAAGAAAGCTGATGGTGCCTGGCTATCAAAAGATATCGTGTCTGGGGTCTTAAAGGCTTGAAGGTAAACAAGCGGCCATCTAGCTCAGAAGCAACAAAGCCCACATGGAAGAAGCACAACAGCCTGTGTGATCACGCGGTGTCAAAGGGATCAGGTATCAGGCGTCATCAGAACAAAAAATCATATCATAGTGAATGAGGTAGGGAGTGTGGAGTGGAGACCCAAAGCCCATTTGTAGGCCCACTGGAGATCCCCTTGCAGAGGGGTCTCAAGGGGGAGACGAGCCAGTCAGGGTGCGATGTAGCAACAATGAAAAATACAACTTTCCTCTAGTTCCTAAATGCTTCCTCCTCCCCCACTATCATGATCCCAATTCTACCTTACAAATCTGGCTAGACCAGAGGATGTACACTGGTACAGATAGGAACTGGAAACACAGGGAATCCAAGGCGGGTGATCCCTTCAGGACCAGTGGTGTGAGTGGCGATACTGGGAGGGCGGAGGGAGGGAGGGTTGGAACGGGGGAACTGATTACAAGGATCTACATGTGACCTCCTCCCTGGAAAATGGACAACAGAAAAGTGGGTGAAGGGAGACGTTGGACAAGATATGACAAAATAATAGTTTATAAATTATCAAGGGTTCATGAGGGAGGGGGAAAACTGAGGAGGGAGGGGGAAAACTGAGGAGGGAGGGGGAAAACTAGGGGCTTAGGTGGAGAGCAAATGTTTTGAGAATGATGAGGGCAATGAATGTACAAATGTGCTTGACACGATGGATGGATTGTGATGAGAGTTGTATGAGCCCCCAATAAAATTATTTTTTTTTAAATATGCCTGGTATATAGTAGGTACTCAAGACCTATTATTATTATTACCATGATTGTTGTGTACTTAAAATAATATTTGATGTCTGCACTAATTCTACATTACTCTGGAAAATATAGACGTTCTTAGAAAAATATTTGTTTTGTCTTAATTTTCATAATTTGAGAAGTATATACCTGAATTGTGTAAAAATTATGAGGATTTTTTAAAAAACATGAAAGAGAATTCTTCATTGAGAATCATTTACATAACAGCATTGATGGCAGTGATAATCTGGCTTGAATCATGTAAGCACTTTCCCGGGCCCTCTGGGTCTTGGAGAAGAAATTCCAGAGACAATCCCTTGAAAGAAAGATATTCATGCCTAAAACTTTCCTTGACATGTTATGTTAAGTAAATATTTTGAATGTTGTTAATTATTATATTTTTGTCCTTACATGTTACATAATTTTACAATTACTGAAATAAAATTATGTAATCTTATTATTTATTATACAAACATATGATATAGTTGAATATATTCATAAGTAAATGTAATACGTGAATGTAATAAGTGGGTTACAAGAAAATGTTAGTGTTCACTGTTTTCTGAGTTGAGTGAGATGACAGTTGACTTGACCTACTGAGGTCCCTAAAAAAGTAACCATTAGATTTACCACTAGTGAACTTTTTTTTTAATCCCTCTTACTGATATCTCCACTGTTGCCAGTGTCTCTGAATGTGGGGTTTTTCTAAGAGGCCAAATTTCCGATCAAAACTACAATTCTTAACCCATTGAGACATCCGTAAGACACTGTTCCCCGGTACTGACCGCCTCAGGACTTTTCAAGATCACCTTACCCAGTTGACTGCTCTGTTGCCACGTCGCTGCACCATACAGGAAATGTGCCCACAGAAAAGTTAGTAGTTCAGTAGATTCTGAATGCTGTGTGAAAATTCTGAATATTAAGAATGATGAAGACCTTAAGCAAGTTTGTCCTCCTCCTCAGAGATCACAGAACCACTTATGGAAATTGAGCTCCGTGACTGAATGTTATATTGATCACCAAATACAGCCTGCTCCCTCATGTAAGCCCATTTATACTATATCAGGAATAACATGATTTAGCTATCTTGGGAAGGGTGTCTTTTCAAATAGGAATACTGTTATTAGCTTAATAATGCCAAATTTGTTTCAAAACAAATCATTCATGCCACATGCTGAGTTAAAATTTAAAGTATAAACTTCCCCAAGACAAGTATCATGTTGATTTGAATTCACAGCCTATCCTAGATCCATTTTCGGTCTTACACTGTGATGAAGAGAGAAGCCGTGTGCCTCATGTCCAGAGCACTAAGACTTGGTTTTCTTTAAGAAAGCCAAACCGCTTTGAGATAAAGTCTGGCCTCTGAGGGCCTGGGCTTCTGCCCTTAGAGCCTAATCACCCCTTGTCTTCCTTCTGTGCTTCAGGAGCACCCTTAGACAAGCCATACACACTATAGGCAGTGTCACTGCATTGTTTCTTTACCTCGGGAAAATTCTACTTCATTTTTTTTTCATTGTTAAATAAATTTCAGTTGCGTGGAATTAAACAAGACAACCAGTGTGCAGCTGATCCACAATCAGGTGGTTCAGAAGTGGGCCTGAGTAACATCAGTAGGACAGCCTGAAACCGGCCCTCTTTGGGTTAATTTCCTGTTACGGCTTACATGCTGTGTTCTCTTCTCATTCGTGTTCTGAGCCCACTAGATTGTTTTAGCAGAGTGCCACAGAGGCAGGGACTGAGTGCATACACAACAGGGCTACTGGTCATTTACCTCCACTTTCCACTCACTGCTCTAACTCCACTCCCACACTAGGCTTCAGATCCTTGTCAACTTAATGGCCTCATTACCTCCAGCCTGCGCTAGCTCTAATTCATCCCACAGACTGCTACCAATTAGCCTTTCTAAATGCAACTCTGTCCCTGTCATCGCTGGTCAAAGAGCCCTAATGGTGCCCCATTACCTGTCAGATAAGCCATCAGCTTAAGCCAGCATTCAGGTTCCTTTGGAATTTGGCCTTCACTTGGGTTTTACAGCCAGTTTTCTCCCCACACCATACCACCATGCCCTCGGTCCTTTCACCAAACAGATAATTTGCTGATGCTTCTCAGATAAATGCCATGCTTTGGGTCTCAAGTTCCTATGTGCTGTTCTCTCAGTTTCAAACACTTGTTTTTCCTCTGGCTGTCCAAATCTTATTCATCCTTCAGGGCTCAAGTAAAAGAACCCCATAAAGTCTCACTGACCCAATAAATTCTTGGTTCTGAACTTCGTTCTTAAGGTATCTATGAGGAATAAATGCACAGTGGTTATGAGCTGAGGTTTTGGAATAAGACAGAACGGAGGGAATCCTGGCTCAGTCAACCTCTGGCTGTGTGTCTCTGAGATATTTAATCTTGCTACATTTCCGTGTTCTCATCTGAAAAATGGTCATAGGAATGTTATCTGGAGGATTATTGTGAAGATAAATGAACTGATCCATATAAAATACCTTGAGTCGTACCCGGGACGTTGGAAGAGCTCATTAAATGTTCCTCGCTGATTTGTACTTTCTCCCCACCCCACCAGCTGGACTTGAGGGATGAAATAGTATTGCCTTCCTTTGTTTCCCACACAGTCCTTGTGTAAGTCAGCTGCAAGGGCTAAAAAGGATCTAGTCAAAATTATCCTCAAAACCCTTAAGTTATATATAGTTTGGGGCATTTGGCCATGTACAGTAATACCTAAGCACACTAAGGTTGTGAATCTCTGAGCTAGACAATAGGAAAGAAGGAAAGGATAGTCTACATGGAAATGTCTGAGCATTCAAACCATCTTTGTTCAAAATGACTATCAAATTCCTGTGTGTTTCTGCTACACTTACTCCATTCATTTTTTAATACTAAGTCTCTCAATACAAATAACCTCAGGCTTAGTATATTCCAGTCGTGCAAGGAGTGGCCTTTATGACTGCTAGTTCTTTTGATTATGGTTTTTTGTGTTTTTTAGTACCATTTATTAGTAATATGGACTACATACAAGATTACAGAACATAATATGCTGATGTTAGTCCCAAAGCTCACTTGCAAATGTTCAAAGATCAATTTTATACAGATAACGATAAGACAATAATAATGAAAACTTTTAAGTGTTCAATTTCTATCAGACTCAACTTATTGGAAGGGAATTCTTTCCTAAGTCAGGGACTACCTATATAAATGAAAAGATTTGTCTGATATGTAAACATTTTAAAATACAGTAAACGTACATCAGATAAAAGAGGATGGGGAGACTCGAGAAAAAAAAATGGCGTCCGGTTAGGACTCACCCGTCCGGAGCTCCTGCTGCCAGACCAGAAAATTGGGAGGGAAACAGGGACCAGATCTAAAGCCAGTGCCAGACGAATGCAGCTTGCTGGCAAAGAGTGGGGAGCCAGTGGAGAGGCCTAAGGACTTGACCCCCATACCAGCTACGTGGACAACTGCCCCTCCCCCCAGAAGAATTTATTTGAGAGGACGGCACCGAAGCTGCAGTTATGGGAGAGGGGCATGTCTGATCAGAAGAGCAAATGGGAGCACTTAGGGGGAGGAAGAGAGAGTGGAGCACATCCTGACCCACCAGGCCTGGAGGACGACATCCCTGCTCTGAACAGCCAATGGACAGAGTGGACAATATAACTGATCCCACCACAAGACACGCCGTCCCTTGATGGCTCAGGGCTCTAAGGGGGACAACACTGGAGACCCAGTGTCAGGACTCGCCCAGACTGACCCTGAGACACTGAGGCAAACCTCTAAAAGCATGCTGTAGAGCAACCATGGGAGCAGAGAACCCCCGAGGGAGTACAAAGGACAGACTCTGGGGCCAGAGCGTGGTACCCCATCGGACCTGACTGAAGGACACGCCTAGAGATCAAAAATCAGACCTTGATTTATTTACAGGTTTTTCTTTCTGTTTAAAATTTTTTTATTTTAATTAATTTATTCTTCTATGGGTAATTGGCTTCCTTTTTTGTTGCCATCGCTGTGTTCTCACTGATAGCCTATCTTGCTATGGCTTGGGTTTTGATGCATATTATTATCTCTACAGATCTATCCAGATAAGATAGACTGGATGAATAGTCTGGAGAAGAAAACGAGACCAGTGGTTCCTGGGGGACACAGGAGAGGGGTTGGCAGGGGTCAGGAGGTGGTGCTGACCAACCCAGGGACAGGGGAACAACAAGTGATCCAAAATCAGTGGCAAGGAGGGTGTGAGAGGCCTGGTACAGATACAGCAAGGGCAATGTAACCGAGAGAGGTCACTGAAACCCAAAGACTGAGCATGATAGTGGGACAACAGGAAAGTAAAAGGAAATAGTCGAAAGAACTAGGTGGCAAAAGGTATTTATAGAGGTTTTAATACTGGAATGTACACGTGTACATATATTTATATGAGTGTGGGGAAACTGATCTATGTGCATGTATTTATAGGTTTAGTAGGCAGCAGATGGACATTGGGCCTCCACTCAAGCACTTACTCAATGCAAGAACACGTTGTTCTATTAAATTGACATTCCAGGATGTACAACTTCCTGACACGATTGCTGAAGAAAAAGGTGAACATAAGCAAATGTTGTGAAGAAAGCTAATGGTGCCCAGCTACCAAAAGATATAGCATCTGGGGTCTTAAAGGCTTGAAGACAAACAAGTGGCCATCTAGCTGAGAAACATCAAAGCCCACATGGAAGAAGCACACCACCAGCCTGTCAGACCATGAGGTGTAGAAGGGATCAGTTATCAGACATCAAAGAACTGAAAATCCTATCAGTGGGTGCCCGCTTTACTGACATGATTGCTGAAGACAAACGTGTGCGTAAGCAAAGGTGGTGAAGAGAGCTAATGGTGCCCGGCTATCAACAGATATAGTGTCTGGGGTCTTAAAGGCTTGAAGATAAACAAGTGGCCATCTAGCTGAGAAGCATCAAAGCCCACATGAAAGAAGCACACCAGCCTGTCTGACCACGAGGTGTAGAAGGGACCAGTTATTAGACATCAAAGAACTAAAAATCATATCAGTGGGTGCCCACCTTCCTGATACGATCACTGAAGACAAACGTGTGCATAAGCAAATGTGGTGAAGAAAGCTGATGGTACCCAGCTATCAAAAGATATGTCTGGGGTCTTAAAGGCCTGAAGATAAACAAGCAGCCAACTAGCTCAGAAGCAACAAAGCCCACATGGAAGAAGCACACCAGCCTGTGTGACCACGAGCTGTCAAAGGGATCAGGTATCAAGCATCAAAGAACAAAAAAACCATATCATTGTAAAGGTGGGTGAGTGCAGAGGGGAGACTCAAAGCCCATTGGTAAGCAACTGGACACCCCGTTACTGAAGCATTGTGGGGAGGAGATGAGCCAATCAGGGTGTAGGGTAGCAACGATGAAACATAACTTTCCTCTAGTTGTTAAATGCTTCCTCCCCCCCCCCCTCCCACTATCATGATCCCAATTCTACCTTACAAATCTAGCTAGACCAGAGGATGTACATTGGTACAGATAGCAACTGGAAACAGGGAATCCAGCACAGATGACTCCTTCAGGACCAGTGGTGAGAGGGGTGATGCCTGGAGGGTGGAGGGAATGTGGGGTAGAAAGGGGGAACCGATTACAAGAATCTACATATACCCTCTTCCCTGGGGGATGGACAGCAGAAAGTGGGGGGGGGGATGTCGGACAGTGTAACTTATGACAAAACAATGATTTGAATTATAGAGGGTTCATGAAGGAGGAGGGAGGGAGAACATGGGCTGCTGATATTAGGGGCTAGAGTAGAAGGCAAATGTTTTGAGAATGATGAGGGCAGCGAATGTACTTATGTGCTTGACACAATGGATAGATGTATGGATTGTGCTAAGAATTGTACGAGCCCCCAATAAAATAATTTTTTTAAAAAGAGGATGGGATAGCATTAGGATTCTATTCTAGAAATAACCCCTAGTTATATTTATGTAGATGTCTTCGTTTCCTAGGATGGCTGTAACAAATTACCACAATGGGAGGCTCCAAAGAGCCGCAGTCTGTGTCGCACAGTCTGTAGACAGGAGATCTGGATCCAGTGCCTCAGCAAAGCCATGAGCTGTCCACTCTCAGTCCTTGTGGTTTTCAGTTTCCAGCAGCCCCAGACTTGTCTCTGTACTCCTTGGCTTTTAGATACATGTTCACCTGCCATCACTGGACCCTTTGCGTTTGTGTGTCTCTGTGTCCTCTCCTTTGACCTTTGATAACAGCATTCCAGTATGATCTCTTTAATTCTTAACATCTTTTTTAAAAAGTCGATTTCCCAAAGTCTCATTCACAGATATAAGGGTTAGGACTTGAAGTGTTTTGTTCTGTTTTGTTGGGCGGGGGGAGGGGGCAATTCAATTCATAACAATAACAGACTAAACTATGTTTTCAGGAATAAAAGCTGACATTGAACTAATGTACAAACCTTTGTTCTTAAAGAAACATAGCATTGAGTCAGTACTTTAAACTCCAAAATAGCAGTCAGTCATGATGGATCTATGAAAGAAGAGCCTTCAGGGAAGTGTATGTCGTTTTTCATGTATCAAAATATAACGCTCCCTTTTCTAAGTACCTCATCAAAATGTATGTTGTTTATAATTATACAGTCTGTAACATAACTTAGTTTGAACCATTCGCCAATGAGCTGTTGACATTGTACAAAAGCAAAAGTTTTGTTTGTGTATCCATATATGCACACACACTCCAGAGGAGGCTTCAAACGGTTCACAGAAAAGTTGAAGTAAAAGATAATGGAATTTTTACATGTACTTTTTGAAAGTCCCTCATACACAGTTAACACACAGAGACACACATACTAAACACTTTATGATTCACAATAAATACTTTTTTAGACTCTTCAATTTTATACATTTTATAAGAAATCATCTTGATTTGTAACCATCTTGAAAACAGCTAAATAATACTAACAATGCATATATGATCAGTGAAGCAGGGGATTGGTTGCTAAGCAGAAAGAATCATTTACGAAAGAATAGTTAGTGTACAGATATTTAGGAGGGCTGGGGAGCAAGACTATCCTGGAGTATGCAGCTGGGATAATACCCCGTCGCATCACAGAAGGGTCTCTAGTGAACATTGGGACTCTCGGCAGCTAGACTCTCAGAACCAGATGCCAGACTCTCTCTCCTTCGCTGCCACCACTGAGGGACCAAACACGCTAGGCAAAGCTGTCTGTTGACACTGCTCCCTTTCAAATTGCCAGCATGCATGATTATACCTCAACATAAGGAAGGCAAGAATCCTCATCATTAGACCAATAAGCAAGATCATGACAAAAGAGAAAAGATTGATCCATAGTCAACACCCTTGGAAGCAGCAGTGAAGACAGCAAATAATGTATTTCCCTGGGCAAGTCTGCTGCAAAGGACCTCTTTAAAATGTTAAAAAGCAAAGATGTCACTTTGACCAAATATTCGCATCAGGGTTGATTTGGATGTGTAATTAATTGGCCACCATACTTGCTTTTACCCCTGCTGCTTCTTTCCAGGACTGCATCGAGTATCCTCAGCTTTAGTGCTACTGCACTAACTCTTCCAAAAAGTGACCAGACCAGCTTCGGCTGGTGACATCATTAAATCAGATTTCAAAGCAATGTTCTGGAACAAATCAAGACTAAAACATTTTTTTTTAAAGTGAGATATCTTTATTTATTTATTTTTAATCATTTTATTAGGGGCTCATACAACTCTTATCACATTCCATACATACATTAATTGTGTAAAGCGCATTTGTACATTCATTGCCCTCATCATTCTCAAAATATTTCCTCTCCACTTAAGCCCCCGG